>NC_133542.1:11105212-11705212 GCF_048773025.1 Camelus bactrianus
TGAGCCAGAAACTTCTTGAGGGTATGTAGTACATATCTGGTTCCCTGTTTACAAAGGTGTTTATTTCATTCTTCCTACCAAGTGACAGGATTTTTGATAGACTCCTCTACCTTCATGCATATTGACTAAATATGAGAAAATTCATCAGATGTTCCTGAAAAGGAAATTGCTAGCAGTTTTCATGTTAAAGTGATAATAATACTCTCATTAGCTTAAATACTGTGCCCTGTGCCGTCATCTACAGAAGAAGCTGCCTTTGTGTGTGGGTTTAGCTCTTCAAACAACATGATTGGGAAGTCCTTCCATTATACATGAATATCACTCTGGACAATGAACTTCATTAAAGAGCTTCAGAGTATAATAAAAACCAATCTGACAAAGAAAGTTTTAAAAGTGCTTTATGAATTTATAATATAGTCAATGAAATAATATACAGTATCACAGAAAGGCAATTGGTTTAAGTTGAATTTTATCTGCATACGTTATTTAGAAAAATAACGTTAAATATTTAAATCTTAATGTATTCCTTTTTGACTTGATAAGTATTTCACGATTCCTTATTCTGGCTGCTGGAAAGTCTTTTGTGATGAGCCGGAAAATAGTATTGCATTTAAGTTCTCATATTTCTCTCTTTAGGTTGCTTCATCCTGATAGTATGTGAAAAATTCATTTTTAGCTTGCCAAGATTCAATTTAAATGAATTATCTTGAGGATTTTCAGTATCACTTTTTTACACTTTATGGATGGAAAAAAAAAGAGTAAGAGGGAAGGAAGAAAATCCTGTGCCAGTAACACGTACTTTCCCAGTTAAGGATTCTTGTTCTGTTTTGCCTGACTTAATCACTCTAGAGCTTGTAATCAAATCAAATCATTTACTTCAAAATATGTATTGAGCATTTGTTCTGCCAACTTTGTAATAACAGTTATCACATTGTCATATATTAATTTATTTTTTAAAAATTTGTCAAAATGCGTTGATGAAGTAGACACAGTATAATCCTTGCCTTCTCAACATGCCCTTTCATTGCAATCGAATAATGTATGTGTTGCATTGTAATATATAAAAATGGATAGGAGACATTGTTCATACATCTTTAAGAAAAAGTTAAAGTGTCTTAATTGAACAGAATCAGGTCATAAGTGAATTCTGTTTTCAAAATAGGAATAGTTTGAGAATAAGCTTCCAGTAAAAAAATGTGATACAACAGTTTAGTGCTTTCCACACCCACAGGTTGCTGCCTCCCAACAGAATCAGCTGGGTGGTAAATTACTACATGAAGGAGTAGGAATCACTTGGACCTTAAAACACATCAGAATGGACTTCATTCATTGTTTCAGTCAATTCACAGACATTTTTTTGATATCTGGAAATGGCCAATCATTCTTCCCCCCCCCCCCAAAACAGGCATGTATCATGCTACACACCTGAACTTCTCCTGCTCTGCTTTCTGTCACACATAACATTCGCCTCCGGTCCCCAGTGATCCCTGGTGGCTGGATACGTCTGGCCAATAGCAGGCATTTGTGGAAGATTAAATGGCCAGAGGGGAGAAAAAAGCCAAGTTCCTCTATTACCTGTCTCCACTCACTGTGACATAACAGGCCATGGCCTCAGTCCTCATCGTGTGGCTCTGTTTTGTGTTCTAGCAGTTTCTGCTGTTCCTCCAGCATCTTCAAAGATGATAGGAGCTTCCTGCTGTTGCCAACCTCTGGGTTCCTTTTTAATTCCTTCTAGCACAGAAAACCTGTCATTTGTATTAAATGCCCCGATAATGAAATACTTAGCATGGTTTCTGCCTTCTTTCCTGAATCATTTGTGATATATTTATACATATATATGAATATCTGTTAATATACAATTAATTTGAATATAGTTAATGAGATTTGTTTCTGTCAGCATTCACACAGCATTTGTACAATAACGCTACCCAAATAAAGTTATTTTAATATCATTTAAGTCATATGTGAATATATAAAAGTCTCTGATCCCTTTATTCCTGTGTGATTAAATATAATATACTCCCTGAATATTCATGTTTTGGGGAGTATAATAGATATACAAATGAGTATATGTAATGTATGAATCAAAATTATATATTCTTTTTAACTTGAATCATGAATTTTTGCAAATAGTTCATAATATTTTTATTATGATATCATAATTGTCTGTTGTTTAATTTTATTTTTTATTGAAGTGTAGTTGATTTACAATGTTAGTTTCAGGCACACAGCAAAGTGATTCAGTTACACATATACATAATATTTTCTTTTCAAGTTCTTTCCCATTATATGTCATTACAAGAAATTGAATATAGTTCCCTGTGCTCTCCAGTAGGTCCTTGTTGTTTAAAGGGTACTAAAATATCTCATCTAATTTGCATTGTTAGGTTATTTTATTTTGATGTGAAACTAGACTAAGAAGAAGAAAGAGTAGTGATAAAATTCCAGGTTTACAAATTGAAAAATAGTGATAGATGTGTTGCAATGGATGGATTTGATATCTAATTATAAACATGTTAAACATTATGCATTATATCTTGATTTAAAGAAATTTCTGAGTAAAAGGTGTGTTGTCTTTCATGAGAAATGTACGCGTTATAGGTATTATGTTCATTTAAGTAAGGTCATACTTTTGGCTGTCAGGTTTTCTCGTGCAATGATCTCTCTTTGCTGACCTTATAAAACCTGTGGAATATTAACAAGGCAGAGTGATTTTATTATGACTGGATAAAGACTTTGCATGCTTCTATTTGGGAAAATGAGTTGCCTGCTACACTGTTTATTTTCCCTCTGAAACTGAAACGTCTGAGTGTCTTATTTCAGAGGTCTAGTTTAAATAGGGGGAGGGTATAGCTCAAGTGGTAGAGCGCATGCTTAGCATGCGCAAGGTCCTGGGTTCAATCCCCAGCACCTCCTCTGAAAATAAGTAAGTAAACCAAATTACCTCCCCCATAAAAAAAAATAATAAATAAAAAATAATAAAAACAGGAGCCACATCTCAGGGGTGGTGGCTTTAAAAAAAAGACAAACAAAAAAATAGTCTAGTCAATATTCTGAAACACGTAAATATTGGGATGTTTTTGAGGGTACTATGTATAAGTTTGCTTATAAAGAGTGTGTTGTGTAGATGTATATGTCAGATATTTGGAGCAACTTTTAAGATAAGCAAAGCCAGTTTCTTTAAAAGAAGTGCTTTCTTGAAACGCACGGCCCTCTGTATTATATTTGATCTAGTATTACAGTGTCAGGCTCAAGGGCACCGCTAAGAATTTTTCAGGCAAAGGCACATTTCTGTGCAATGACGCCACATACGTAAATGCTCTTAGTAACGGTCAGGTAGATTTGGGAAGATTGCGTAACTATGTCATAGTCTTAGGGATTGACAATGAGTTAGTAAAAAAGTAGTATTTTCTACCTCAAACTGCATATCAGTAAAACGTACATGCGGTTTTTATGTAAGCCATCTGTTAACTTAGGAAGAGACAACAGAAATCCCTGTTTGAGCCAGAAGCTTCTCATTCTTTTTGGTAGTGGCCAGTATGTAGTTTGGGCCTTTCCCATACATTCACTTTCCTTTGGGTCATTGGGATGATCTATCCATCTGGAAAATCAACCTAAGTCCTCTTCTCAGAACATCCTTTTTCTGTAAAATTAGATGTCTACTGCAGTTTGTAAAATTAGAGCGCTGGAAACAAGCCTAAGTAGTCTTGATTTCTCCAGACCATGGTGATTGCTTCATAGATAGGCAGCCAAGAAGAAAAAATGAGACTTTTCTCCAAATTCGGTGTAAAGACCAATTCGTTTAGCTTTTTCCCATTGAAGAAATGGAGGGATAGAGAAACTGCTGATATTTTAACACAGACAAAAAACCTGAACCTAAACTGGTGCAGCTTTAGTGAGAGACCAGAAATGGAACAAAGGGACGCACGCACGCGCACACACACACACACACACACAAACACATACAGGGCTCTGATGCAATTATTTGGGTCATGAGTCATGGAAACCTAATGCCAGCACAACCTTGAATTTGTCAAGTTCAAAGAGCCAAGAAATATTGTTTCATTCAAGGTCATATAGATTAGGTTGTTTTTACCTTCTTTAAAGCAATGAAAGATTTTAACTGGTAAAATTTCCTTATAATTTTGCATTCTCTTTCCGCCTCCAAATATGAATTTTTATTCTAAGTCCATTTCTTTTAGTTATAGTGTACAATTTATAGAAGACCTTCATAAAAATAAATGTTTTTCAAATTATATATTCATTGTTTTCTACGATATGTTAAGGAAGTAACTTATTTTTATACATTGATTATAATTTGTCTTCTGAATTATAGATATCAATCAAAATGAGATATTTACTTTATATTTCATTAGTTCTCTGCAGGGATGATGATCACTTAAAATGGTTGTAACTAGATTGAAAGCCCAACGACATAATCATTAAGAGATGAATCTTTGCCCTTGGAATTAAGCTCTGGTGTGTATACAGGACATTGACAAAATATACTTCACAACTAAAAATCTGTAAAAACTAAAGGTAATAAAGACAATGTTTTTATATCAAGAGCAGTTTGAGCCTGGGTGTATGGTGCAGGTTTTCAATACGTATTATTTTAAAAGTTGTGTTTAAAATGTAAATTGAAACCCAGAATCAAAGAAAAGTCAGGTTGACTGTAGAAGTCTTTCATTAGAAAAATTAAAATTCTGACAACAAAAATTAACAATTCTTGGGATAATTTATAATTGAAATAATGAGACCAAAAAATACTCAGATAACTTCTTCTAGAATCAAAAATGAGTCTGTAGCTGCTCCTATATACAAAGATGTAAATGCCTGAATGTAACTTCAAAATAATAGAAAAGGAGACAAGGTGAGAAAGGGGGTGTAGGTAAAATATAGCAAATGGGTATTATTCTAATAGTGAGAGGCACAAAGTTAAATAATTAGAGATACGAGAGTTCGGCATTCTCATTTGGTGAAGAATCTTCCATTTACAAGTTACAGACACCTCAAATCTGTGGAAGGAGTAAGGTCAGGGAGAGGGTTCTCTGTACACCAAAGTGATTTTGATTAAAGTCTCAATAGTAAGGAGCTCAAATGATTCCACTGAGGCTCTTTCTCTTTCATTTGATGTTTCTGGACTGCTTTATTTTTGACTGTTTTATTCTCTCTTGTTCCTACTTGAGCATTTCCCCCCCCAAATTCAGGTAACATTGTAAGCAAATGTCCAACTTGATACAACGCCAGCCAGCATTTACAGCTGGGGGTGTAGGGAGAGAAGAGCTTCTCTTTCAAGAAATATATACTAATTCCAGTGAAAAATCAGAAGTTTGTGTCAGGTCCTGAGTCACGTGGCTCCCCCAGGACCAGTCGTTATATCAGACGTAGCTGGTAATATAAAGAGCATGGCTGGAGTCAAGATTCACTGATTCTCTGGTGGAGTGGGGTAGGGAGAGGGGGACCTGTGCTTAGTGGAAAAGGCAGAATCAATGGGAAAAGGGAAGACATTTTTCCCAAGAAAAAGCAAAGTGCTAGAAATAGTAAGAGGGGAGGCATACAGAGCAGAGAGGGAAAAAAATGTTCACAATTGGGCTCATGTTGGCCAAGATACTCTTAAGCTAGGACAGGGTTTAGAAGAGAGAAAATGAGAACATGTGGAAATAAACCTTGAAAGAGTTCAACAAGGTGAAACTGTGAGGCTCAGCTGGGCTGTGCTGTGAAGTTTGCAAACACCCGAAGGAGCATTCTGCTGGAGAATTAGCCTTCCAGGACAGGTGTGGCCTTCATCCCCCTCAACGTCTGTTCTCACACTCTGATGGAGGGGGGGAAGAAAAGGGTTTCAAGTTCACAAAATCCTAAAATGCCAGAAACAAAAACCTAGAAAGATTAAATAGAAACCAGAGATCTCTTTTGTAAAATGTCATTCTGTTTGAACTGAATTCACTGCTATTTCTAGAGGTAATATTACTTCGAGAAAGAGATGACATTTGAGTTAAAATTAAATATTTATGAGCAAGTTAATACTAAACAAGCTGTAAGATTAAAAAATTATTTTGGTAAATATGTGCACCTTGCACATCTAATGGCTTTCGAAGAACAGAGGAGGAAAGAAGTAGCACTATGATGTGCAGGTGTGAACATGACTGGTTTCTCAATGAATTATAAAAGTAAGACAATTGGAAAACAGAAATTAAGATCAGAGAAGATGCCTGGTGAATTTTATTTTTCATTATATTTATTTTTTCCTAGGCTAAAACTCATCATATGCCAAGAACTGTTGTGTTTCCAGAATTTATTTCTGTTTTAATTCTACCCCCAAATTTTATGAACCTCTGGAAGTCTTCATAAGCAATTCAAGATATTTATGATTGAAGGGAATAAAACTTAGAAGAAGAAAAGCAGTTGTTAAAAATCTATTTAATATTACTTCTGTATACTAATCAAACTATAGTATGCCATTCAGGCTAGGAAACTTTCTGAGAGATGGCAGTTTTAATTTAAAAAGTCAGAAATATTTTTCTTTGTTAATGATATTAATTTACTACCATTGACACCGTGAGCCAGATATTGCTTCTAAGACTCACCAAGTAAGCGTCCTGGGTCAGATCCCATGTTTGCCATTTTCATAATGAAGCCTAAGGGAAATTTGGGCACAATTTTATAAATACAGTACCTTCCCCCTCTTTCCAACAGTAGGAAGAACAGAGATCGCATGGAACATTGGGAAATGAATTTGTGATCTGATGTTCAGAATTCAAAATATCAGAATCAGGAAACTACACAAAACCATTAATGTGGTACTTTTTAATATAATAGAGCTTATCTGAATTTCTATATTTCTTCATTTCCTACTCAACAGTCCATATGTTCAGATCTCTCTTTTGTACTCATAAATCAACTGAAGTTAGCCACACAAAATCACCATTGACCTACATGTCAGTAATGACAACACTCTGTACTTCTTGTGATCAGAGTCTCAGGACTTGCAGGTGAGACAGAGCTCTCTGTCCTTGAAATTCTCTCATCTCTTGCCTTCTGTGTCTCCATTCTCTCCTAGCTTCCTCCCTTGTCTTTCCCATTTTTGCCAGCTTATCCTCATGGGCCCTCTCCTTTGGTATCTGTGTTCCTGAGGACTTTGTCCTAACCCCCTCAGCTTTACACGCTCTGTATTTTTCTCTGAACAGCCTTACCCATTCTCAGCTTTGTGCCTTCCCTTCCTGAATCAATGGTACCTCAAATGCTAATTTCCTAAAATGGGAAGCTACATCTTCTATGCAAAGCTAACTTTTTTTTTTCATGGTTTTTTACATTAGTAAATAAAATTACTGTTTACCAGTCTTTGATCTAAAATGGAAAAAAATTTAAAAAGTTAGAATTCATCCATGGGTTTCTCATCCCAGGCACTCATCCCATCCCCAGGTAATTTCAAGGTCCTGCTGTCATGAAACCACGTCAACAAAAACTGAGAATGGACAAGGACCCTGTGAATTCAGGAGAGGGCACCTTGTCCCCTATTTCTAAGGTTTGATGTTTAAAAATATTGCGGTTTATTATAAATGCCTGTATGTAATGTAGTAACACTACATATTTTGCATCTGTGTGCCAATTACATTTGTTATTTTAATCTTAATTTTTAGCTCATAATACATCAAGCTGTCTATAATAGTGTAACACATGGTGCTTAGGAACCCAGGGTCTCAAGTCAGACCACCTGAACTCAAAATCTTGTTTTCCTGACTCCTT
The DNA here is from genome assembly GCF_048773025.1 of Camelus bactrianus. Classification (NCBI taxonomy): domain Eukaryota; kingdom Metazoa; phylum Chordata; class Mammalia; order Artiodactyla; family Camelidae; genus Camelus; species Camelus bactrianus. Next base: position 11,112,959 of record NC_133542.1, read on the forward strand.
AGTAGCCTGTGATAATTACACACTTCATCTTTCTGAGAATATTTCCTTATCTATAACATTGGATGCAGTCATAGTACTTATGGTTTATGTTGAAGAGCATATGAATTGCTACTTTAAAATTTGGCACATTTGGTGAATATTACTTACATTATTCATTGTGTTGGTTATCATTACATTGTGCTGATAGACTTCTCATGTCATAAATTCAGTGATATAGAAAAAGAGTTTTTATCTTTTTTAAAGATAAATGCCTATATTTTGTCCAAAAATAGAACACTGTACTTTGACATATAATATATTCAATAACATCAGGGTTTTCTTAGTTTAAAATTTTCTTACTCATTAAACTTAGTCTGTTTAGAATTTATATTCCCTCTTTTTTCATCTTTAGGAGGTCTCTAAATTCCAGCTGCTGGGGTAGCATTATGGTATTATAGGCAAAGGACAGGAGGAGCTCATCCTCATATCTGACCATCCCTCCAGGCTGGTCTTTGCACTTCTAACTGGTCTTTTAATTTATAGACTGTCATACCCCCTTGTATGTGCTTTCATTAAGATATTTTTTTATTTTTATAGAAGTAGAGTTGATGTATAAGTTACAGATATGCAATAGCAAGTAATTCACAATTTTTAAAGATTATATTCTTTTTATAGTTATTAGAAAATATTTGCTGTATCCCCCGTGTTGTACATTATATCCTTGTAGCTTATTTTATACCTAATAGTTTATACCTCTCAATCCCCTACCCCTGTATTGCCCTCCCATCTCCCTTCTCCCTACTGGCAGCCACTAGTTTGTTCTCCACATCACTGAGTTTGCTATGTTATTGTTGTTATAATCACTAGTTTGTTGTATTTTTGAGTTTCCACATATAAGTGGTATCATACAGTGTTTGTCTTTCTCTGACTTACTTCACTTAGCATAATGCCCTCCAAGTCCATCCATGTTGCTGCATGTGGCATAATAGCATTCTTTTTCACAGCTGAATAGTATTCCACTGTATCTGTGTCTATACACATGTAATATAATATATATGTATATACCACATCTTCTTTATCCATTCCTATGAGGATATTTTCTAATTCTCACTTTTTCATTTTATAAATTTACACCCTGGGAATATATAATGTTAGATCTAACCCTTTGGCCAATCTGGGGCTGTAGGAAAAATGATGGTGTTGTCTTTGGCCCTCTTTGCCTCTGACACTATCATTTTATCATTCTTTGTTCTGCGAACTGAAACCGCAGTGGCTCCAACAATTCCAGTAAGACTCCATCTCCCGTGTATCCATGTGGGGTTGAGATGTAGGTCTACTTGTGGATGCCACTTTTTTGAGAGTCTTACCACTATTCCCACAGAAGCTAATTCCCAGGGGGAGAGAAAATTCAACCCTCTCCTCAAAAATTCTGATACCATGAAATCTGCTAGTTCTCTGCTTTTGTTTTTTATCTTCCCAATGGCCCAAAGAAATATATGTGCTGTTCCTTAGCTGGAAGGAAGGCAATCAGGACAAATTACTTAACAATTTTCTCTTTAACATATTTACCTTATGTTGAGGGAATTATTTTTTAAAGTCTGATATTTGATGGTTATTTTTTATTCTGATTCTCCTCTGACTACTGACTTTTGGGACAAAAGCTTCATTCCAAGTGGCCCAGAGAGAAAAAAAATCACCAGATTAAAGGAGTGTAATGAGAGAAAAAAATGTATATATTGTTTATTATTTCATATTGCCATCACATTACACTCTTGCCACGTCAAATAATATCCTGTGTTACGTACTTTTTATCAATTTAGAATTTATTATTGTTTTTAAGGCCATTATCTGGTTACTACTCTTCTATAAAAAAAAAACTAGTAAGCTATTTTAGACAACCCTTATTTTAAGGATAAATTTAATTTTTTTTGATTGAGATATAATTGACATGACATCATATTAGTTTTAGGTGTACAATATGATGATTCAATATTTGTGTAGAGGGCTATATTCTTTTTTATTGAAATATAGTTCATTTACAATACTCTGTTTATTTCTAATGTGCAGCATAGTTATTCAGTTATATGTATTTCATATTCTTTTCCTTTATACTTTATTCCAGGGTGTTGAATGTAGTCCCCTGTGCTATATATTAGGGACTTATTGTTTTCTATTTTATATATAGTAGTTAGTATCTGCAAATGCCAAACTCCCAATTTATCCTTCTCTATCCTCTTACCCATCTGGTAACCATAGTTTGTTTTCCATGTCTGCGTGTCTATCTCTGTTTTATAAATAAGTTCATTGGTGTCCTTTTTTTTTTTTCTTTTAAGATTCCACACATAAGTGGTAGCATATGGTATTTTTTTTTTCTCTTTCTGTCTTACTTCCCTTAGAATGACAATCTCCAGGTCCATCCCATGTTGCTGCAAATGGCATTATTTCATTCTTTTTTATGGCTGAGTAGTATTCCATCGTAGGTATACGTTACATTTTCTTTATCCAGTTATCTCTCAGTGGACACTAGGTTGCTTTCATGTCTTGGCTGTTATAAATAGTGCTGCTGTGAACATTGGGGTGCATGTATCTTTTTGAATTAGAATTTCCTCTAGATATATAGAGGGCTATGTTTTTAATTCAGGGTAAATCATATTGTAGCTGAAATCTATTTTCTTAAGGAATGGGGATAAATATATACAGCTGGTTTAAATTAAAATTCCATCTTATTCAAATTCTCTTTTTTAAAGTATTTTTTTCCTTTTCCCCTAATATGCTTATTTATTAAACGAGACTTTGAACCTATATTTTTTAAAAAAGTTTAGAGATTGGAGGAATTTTGTTAGACTATTTGTCAACATTAAATTTGTACAGTCCCTCCCACCCCCGATAAACACATTTCTTCTTTCTAGCTAAGGTCTGACTTTTTGTTTGTCTTCACACAATAGTGATATTTTCCCATCCTTTTCTTTTGTTATTCAACACATATAAACTCAATAGATCTATATTGGAAACTGTATTTTCTTTCTACAGCTAGGGCAGCATAAAAGAAAGAAAATATTCAAAACATTCAAATAGAGTAAGTCCCATTTGCTCCCAATTGTAGTGTTTTTGACATTCTCCACAAAATGCTTTTCTTTCATAAGTGTCTCGGTGAGAATTTACTTCTGACTTAATATCTGAGTTGATTCTGCATATTCGCCCATGCTTTCTGTGTGATTAGTGATGTGCTACCATGGAGAGACTCCTGGGGTTTTGAAGGGAAAAAGCCTTTGGATAATGTGAAAATGACAAGGGACTTGGTTTGGAAGTTGGAGAAAGACTGCCATGGTTCATTACACCTCCCAGGATGTTCAGACTTGAGACTTCTTCCATTTCCCTGTCCTCAGATGCCATCTCACAATGTGAGGGCAACCTGTCTTCCCACTTTCAACTGGATTTGCTCTGAAATAAGTGGTGAGGACTAAGTACAGAGGTCAGTATGGTCTTGAATAAATGTCATTGTCATACAGGCATTTTAAGAGTCAGTGGATGTTGAATATTTATTTCAAGAGCTGCCAAAAAAAAATAGGACTTATTTCCACAGTTCTGCTAGATCTTCTCAGGGTCACTAAACTGAGGATGTAGAGGGATAACTCGGCATACTTGCTAATATTCCAGCAGCCAGGGCTTCTCCCCAAAAAGCAGCCAAGATTTTTCCTGAGAAGCTTCAAGTTGCCTCTAATGCTGTCTCTACTCCTGACTTCCTTGTTGAACTATTTTTAAGGTCAAAATTTTGCATTTCTGAATTGCCAATGCCTGGAGAATGTTGTCACATAAAGAACAAAACCCTTACACTCATTAAAGGGAAAGCAGCTTGTCAGCTCAAACAGTAGGACCTAGGACAGAAAAACCTTTCCTTCCTATAAAAACTAAGTACATTCTCCTAGTTGGTTCTTTGGGTTGAACTCACAAATGCCCAAATGTTCAGTGACTGGAAAGTGTAATGTAGTCAAATAGGTCCTCCCAAGTCTGATTTTAATCATATATCCCAACTGAGAGTTGTCAAATCCACTGTATGCCTATTCATGGAACCTTTCAGTTTGATCTAAACATAATGAAACACCTTCCTCCTCTCTGATGTACAGGAGATACAGATGTAGACTAGGGTAGGGGAGCAAAACATCCTTCCCTCAGAATGTGTCTTGGGTGTGCAGATTATTTTGAGCTGAAAGTAATGAATGTCCAAAAGATTCTGAAGAAACTTCTACTTTTCCCCTAATTGCCTAAAAAAAAGTTCAGCTAGAGGGCCTGTTCCTGGAACAGAGCTATCACCAGAAAGACTTGCAAAAAATACGAGCTACATGTGCTGGGGGAGTGGTGTAGAGATCAGAGTCCACTCTGCGCCCCACTGTCTGCAGGGCCCAGCACACCTTTGTTTACCAAACACTTGCTCTTCCACCTCCTTGCCAGTTGCCTTCCTCCCCTCTGAAGATGCAAACCGCTATCCCCAACATCCATCGTCTTTTGTCTTTAGCTGAAGATGGTATTTAAGATGAGAGTTTCAGCCATTTGGGCACATTTCTCAGTTCTCCTGGGTCTCTCACATATGCACACACTGTTACCATTTCATTTGCTTTTTTCTCCTCTTTCTGTCTCATATCATTTTAATTCTTAGACCAGCCAGAAGAGCCTGGAAAGGTAGAAGAAATTTTCTTTCTCCCTGACACTAACTTCACTCATCCTCTTTAATCTACAGAATTAACCAGAATGGAAGTGCTTTTTTCCAAAGTAGCATCTCTTTTATTTATACATATATATACATATACACACACACACATATATATAAATTCAAGCTTAATATGCATAATTGTGATTTACTTATAGATTTTATATTAAATAAATATTACTTGTATTGAAAGAGAGTTGTGATGATACATATATGTCTTTTTGTCTGTGTTTTCTGATTATCAGATAACAGTTATTTTACATTTTTATCCATATTGTTTTAACATATTTAACATCAAGTTTTTTTAAGTGTTAACCTCTTAAGTTATGGTGAAGTTTTTCAGTCCCAGAAAGAACAAGTTCCTATTACCATACTTTGTCAGAATTTTATCAGAGTACAGAAAGCTACGCTCAGTGGTGACTGCTGTCGACCACAGCCATAACTCCGTCAAAGCACACTTTCCCTGGCTTGCCCACCTCAGCCATTATTGTTTTCACATTTTAAAGATAGTGGGAGGAACCAGGCAAAATGCTGAGTTCAATAGTGACAGCAGTGGAGAGGGGCATGAAAAAGATGACGCAGAAACAAAACAGGAGTTATTTTCTGAACGTCTTAAAATGACATAGGTTTTTGGAAGACTGAGACTAGGTCCAAAGCTTAAAGGCATAACTTTGGCACTGTCTACTGACACTGAGGTCAACCTGATTAAACTCAGGGTCATGTAGGATATGTTACTCTAAAACGCACACATCAGAATCACTCAGTTGTTGTGAAGAGGCTTACTGACAACATGGAGAATCAATTACCCAGCTTTTAAAGCCAGGGATACAAACTGGACTTCAATGTATATGGCTTGTTAAGGCTTCTTCAAAGGACTGGTGATGTTTCTCAGTGGTTAACTCTACTCAGTGCAGCTTGAGAGTGTTAATTTCTTGAAGAGGAAATTAGGCACTATGATTAATTAAATAATCTCTTTTAAAGAGTAAATAGTTTATCTCAATTTATTTGGCAGGTAGACTTTAAAATAGGTTGGTGATATTTTAAAGGTTACTTTTAAACAAGTAATAGATTTTATTTAAAAATGTAGCTGAAAACAATTCAATTCTCTATCACAGCTAATTTTAGAGAAATTCTGTCTCAATACTTAGAGACAATAGCAACAATAGCCGTTAGTTCTTATGTAAAATGGTTTCTGTTAGTGCATTTACTCAATGTTAAGTAGCGTTTTAAAAATTTGATTTCCAAACAGAGCTAATTATGCAGAATAGATTTCACAATAGTTAAAGGTAATGAAAAGAAATAAGTGCCATTATGTCTTATTACTCCAATTTTCTAATTTCACGATTCCTCTCTCTTTCACAAAGTCATAACTGACTTAAGATGTCCTGCTAGTGTAGTATCAAGGTTAATTATGGATACTTGCAAATATGACAATATTCTATATAATTACTATTAGCACAGTGTATAATTATTTGATTCAGAAAGCAGGTATACCAAGTTCATGAGCATGTCTTTGACTATCATTTGTTGTCTCATTCTCTTTCTGTCCCTTCCTCACGCCCATCCCCACCCCATCCTCAGACGACTACTGATCCACCTTTAGTCACTGTATAAGGGTCTGTATTTCCATATAAATGGAATCATGGCATGTGCATGCTCTTTTTTTTTTTTTTTTTTTACTGGTTTTGATCATTCAGCATAATTATTTTGATAGTCAGCTACATTGCTTCATGTATCACTAGCTCTGTCCTTAGTGCCGGGCGCTTGTCCATCACACGCACACACCACGGCGTGTTCACAAACAGCGCTTTCACCTGTCGACGGACATGTGGATTGATTCCAGTTTTTGGCTGTTACAAATAAAACTGCTGTGCACATTCACGTGTAAGCCTTTGAATGGACATTTACTTATATGCCTTCATTTCCCCTGGAAGAGGAATGGATTCATATATGGTAGGGACATGCTTAATGAAAAATAATTAAACTAACTCTTTTCCAAAGTCTTTGCACATTTTACATTCACAGCAGCAGCGACGAATTCCCTGTTGTTCTACAGGCTCACTGATATTTGATATGGTCAATTTTTTGTTTGTTTTGTTTTTCGGAGTAGGTATACTGATATTTCATTGTGGTTTTAATTTGTATCCCTCTAATGACTAATAATATTAAGCATCTTGCCCTGTACTTACTTGTCATCCATATGTCTTTGCCTATTTTATTAAACTGTTATTATATTTGAGAGTTCTTTATATACCCTTGATATACAAGTATTTTGTCATGTGCCTGATTTGCAAATGTTTATACAGTCTGTGGCTTGACTTTTTAATTCTCCTACATTTTCTTTCAAAGAACAGAAGCTGTTAACTTTGATGAGCTTCAGTTTATCAATTGTGTTTTGATGTCAAATCTAAGAAATCTTTGCCTTAAATCCAAGTTCACAAAATTGTATCCTATGTTCCTTACAAACATTTTATGTTTTAGATTTTATATTTAGGTGTGTTATCTACTTTGAGTCATTTTGTGTGTATGATGTGATGTCTGGATTGAAGTTTATTTACTTATTTATTTATTTTTGCAACATTCGATTGTTCCAGTAGCATTTGTTGAAAAGGCTACCATCTTGCTACATAAATTTTGAAGATTTGTTATTGGACGCATAAAATGCTTTGGGTCAGTTTGTCTATTTGCTGAATGGACTCCCTAAGCATTATGAGATGACTCTCATCCCTGGTAATATTCTTTGATCTGAAATTTACTTTGATATTAATACAGCTGCTTAGCACTCTTGTGACTACTGTTGACATGGCATCTTTCCCATATTTTACATGTGACCTAATTTTGTTTTTCTACTTAAAGTGGCTCTCTTCTAGGCAGTATATAGTCAATTCTCGCTTTTTAAATCTAATCTGACAATCTCTGCCTTTTAATTGGGACACTTAAATCATTTACTTTTAATGTAGCTTTTGATATGGTTAGGTTTAATTCTATCAGTTTACCCTTTACTTGCTATCTTTCCTGTAAGTTCTTTGTCCCTTTTTTCATTTAGTTCTGATTTATTTTTTTGTTGAGTATTTTTGTGACTCGCTTTTACCAGCTTTGTTGGCTTATTAGCTAATAAGCTTTTATTAAAATTTTGATAGTCGCTTTAGGGTTTACAGTATAAACTTTAACTTAGTGCCGCCTTAAGTGATAGTAAATCATTCAACATATAAAAACATGATAACGGTATATGTTTTTTTTCTTCTCATATTTTTGTGTTGTTGTCAACATACATGTCACTTCTACATATATAGTTTTTATTCTTCTTGAAATAATTATAGTTTAAATACATTTAAATAATAAAAAATGCAATTACATATTTACCTATATAGGTACTGTCCCGTGCTATTTGTTTTCTTATTCATAGCCGTACATTCATTTGGTATCATTTTTCTACGATATAAGGACTTTTTCAATATTTCTTGAAGTGGTAATGAATTCTTTCAATTTTTCTACACCTGAAATGGTCTTCATTTGGGCTTCATTCAAAAAATAAATTTTTATTATGTATAAAATACTAAATTGACAGTGTTCTTCTTGAACCACTTTAAAGACGTTGCCACATTTTCTTTACACTTTTATTGTTTCTAAGAAACCTACTCTCATCTTTATCTTTGTTCTTCTGTACATACTGTGCATTTTTCTCTGGCTGACTTTCAGATTGTCTCTTCATCATGGGTTTCGAGCAATTTGATTTTGATGTCTCTTGGTGTAGTATCATTCATGTGTCTTATGGTTAAAGTTTTTTTCTCTCCCTCATATATACTTTCTCAGAGACTCCAGTCACTTGTATATTTTGCAGCTTAAAGTTTGACTACAGTTAACTGAACCTTTCTTCTTTTTATTACCATGAGGGAAGAACCTTATTTTTTGTATTTCTTTTATTTTTGATAATTTTTCTTGCTAGGCACTCAAGATCCCTAATATTTTCCTCTGCAGTGTCTAATCTACTATTTCCTATCATTGTATTTTTCATCATAGACATTGCAGTTTTCATCTGTAGAACTTTGGTTTATGCCATATATATGAATGATATATATATATATATAATTTCCTCTACTTAATGTGTTTGATCTTTCTTCCTTCTAGTTTTTTGAAAAACTGGAATAAAGTTGTAGATTTGTTCTAATGACATCACAGTCCTGGTTTGATATTTCTAAAACCTGTGCTACAGCTGAGTTGATTTTGATGGATTGATTTTTCTCCTTGTTATGAGCTACACTTTTTATTTATTGCAAATCTGGTAATGTTTTATTGGATTTCAGACACTTTAAATTTTACCATTTTGAGTGTTAGAGATTTTTTTATACCCCTGCATATTCTTGAGCTCTATTCTATAAGGCAGTTAAGTTACTTAGAAAAAGTTTAATCTTTTCAGGTCTTGTTTTTAAAATGTGTTAGTTATGAAAAAGGTTGTGCTTTTTCTAGAGCTAATAATTTCCCATTATTAAAACAAGACCATTTTGAGTCTTGTGGATTATGAATCTTGTGGACTATGGCCTCTAATCCTTGGTGGGTATTTGGTTTCCCAGTCACTGCTGGGTACCACACATGTATGTGTTGATCACCATTCTGTTGAATACTTGAGGGGTTTCTGCCACAGATTTTTCAAGTTATTACTCTGTGCACCTCTCTATTCTCCATTACTCTGCAATTTGATCTCTACTCAAATTTCTCACCAGATTATCAGTTACTTCTCTTTAACTCAGGGAGAACATCAGGCTCCATCAATCCCTGTGCCCCCAAAACACTTCACCACAGCATTAAAACTCTCCAGGCAGTAAGCCAGGGAAGTTGTTCAGCTCAACTTGTTCATTACTCATGTCTCTGGGGTCACTGGGCTTTGTTGCTTGATGTTCATTGCTTTACAAAACATTGTTTCATATATTCTGCTGGTCATTTTAGTTGTTTCAGCTGTGATGATAAATCTGGTCTCTGTTATTCCATCCTCATTAGAAGCAGACGTCTGACATCAATGAATTCCCATAATCTTTAAAAGTAAGACCTATGATCAAAATACAATTTATAGAGTGAACTAATATAACGTTCTAGCCAGAACTTTATTTTTATATTCGTGTACACATCTCTGATGATCAGTTTCATATGTCAACCTGACTGGGCTAAGGAATGCTCAGGTAACTAGTAAGCATTCTTTCTGGTTATCTCTGTGTAGGTTTTCCTAGAAGGGTTTGAATCAGCCTGAGTAAAGAAGATTACCCACATTAATGAGGGTGGGCACCATCAAATCCCTTGATGATCTGAATAGAACAAAAAGGCAGAAGGGGGCAGTTGTTCTCTGCTTGAGTTCTCTTGCTCTCAGACATCTGTATTCTTAGTTCTTAGGGCTTTTAGACTCAGATTGGAACTTTCACCATCAGCTCCCCTGACTCTCAACCTTCAACTCAGACTGCATTAAATCACCAGTTTTCCTGGTTCTCCAGCTTACAGACAGCAGATCAGGGGACTCCCTGGCTCCCGTATTCACAGGAACCAATTTCTATAATAAATCTCCTCATGTATGTCTTTATGTGTGGATATCCTGCTGATTCTCTTACTCTGGAGAACCCACAGTAATACAACACCTTGATCACACCTTGCTTTTGAAAGAATCAGAATTCAGGAGGAATCTTTAAAGGATTAAAGAATGGATCATGCTGAGGGATTCAGTGTGATAAAAATTACAGGTAAGTTATTGACCAGGAAGCTAAGGAGTGAAGAAACTGGGTGTGATATGAACTAAAATTAAAATACACTGGTGAAAAATCAAACAGGAAGACACACACACAGAAACTCAGAAAATTATTTCAGATTTTTGAATCTACTAAATCTATTGTCTTTGTTACAAATATTCATGAATACTCTGAAGGAAAGAGAGAGAAAGATACAAAGTCTTTTTCTAAATCTATGGAATTCTTTAGAGGAAAAAAATAGAGTCACTTTTGAAGATTGTAACAGTGTTTAATGGCACATAGTCTCAAGAATGAGTTTGAGAGCTCTTCTGGGTGTGCCCTTTTTAGTGGACACTCTTGTATGTGACATTTTGTGGCCTCAGGTCTACATAATGTACAAGACTGATGTTAACTAAAATGACCTAAGGAAATAACAGAAAACTTTAATACAATCCATACTAAATTTAAATGATTACTTCTAACGTATAGTCCTGACGTTGGGAGGGGATTTTAAAATAATTATTTGAATATTTATTGTTAAAACATTATTTATGTTGAAAGAAATTAATTTGTCATTGCCATGAATTCTCAAAGTATTCATATTTAAGAAATCAACATATGGTATATATAAAAGCAAACAACTACTTTAAAAAATAGAAACTCAATGTTTTATAGAAAAAAAATATGTAAACCATTTAAATTTATTTGTGTTTCTCCAGGGATTTCAATATATATTTTAACTTACTGCAGTGACCTAAAATTCATATTGCAACTCATATATAGCATAAAAGCCTTTCAAGTATACTTTCTATTTCTTCTCTCTCATATTCTTTACTATTTTTATCACACATTATACTGTCAAATATTATAATCTCCCCAGTATAGAGTCACCATTTTTACTGAGGTAGTCACTTATCTTTAGAATAATGAAAAGGCATGTTTTTTTAATCCTTATTTTCATCTTTCTTGCACTCTTTTATTTCCTCATGTAGTTTGAATTTCCATTTGTTTCTCTATTCCTTTTGCTGTAAGAATTCCTTTAACACTTATTTTAGTGCAAACCTGTTCACAGTGAACTCTTTCAGTATTTATTTCTCTGAAATGTCTCCATTATATGGTTATTTTTGAGCTCTGTATTCAGTGGGTATAGAATTCCGGGATGACTTGTTTCTTTCAGTCCTTTTAAGACTTTATATCACTGTCTCTGACTTGTACATTTGCTGACAGACAGGCCATTGTGACCTTTGTTTTCGCTTCCCTCTAGATAATGTTGCTTTTCTGCTGTGGCTGAATTCAAGATACTTTTTTTAATCTTTGGTTTTCAGCAACTTAACTATCATTATACTTGGTATATTTAATTATCATAGTAATCCTTCTTGGGGGCTCTCTGAGTTTACTGGACACATAGTTTATTTTCTTTCAATAATGTTCAAAATTCTCAGTCATCTCTTCAAATATTTTTTTTTCTATACTATTCTCTGTTTTCTCCTTCTGGATTTGAACAAAATCTATTTTATTCTTTTTTATATTATCGCTCACTTCTTAAAATCTCTGGGCTTGCTTTTTTGTTTGCTTTGTGTTATTTTACTTTTATTCCCTTTATGCTTAGTTTCAGTAAATTGTGTTGACCTATTACAAAATTACTGATTTTTCCCTCAGCTCTGACTAGTTGCTCCGTCTTTGCTGTCACACTTCTATTTATTTCTAGTGTTTGCTTTAGATCTAGTTTTTGTTGTCATCTCTGCAGAAATTCCCTGTTGTTCCATGCATGGTGCCTAATTTTTTACTAGATCCTTTAAGATTTTAATCATTATTATTTTAAAGTAGTGTCATGAGATTTTTAACATCTGGGTTATCCCTGAGTCTAATTCTGTTGATTTCTTTATCTCTGGACAATTTTGTTTTATTTTCACTTGTCTATATAGGAGTCTTATAATTTCTAAAGGAATGCAGAGCGTCAGCTGTAAAAAAAAAAAAAAGTAGAGATAATTGATAATTATTTATGCCCAGTTCTCACCTTCATCATTATTATTGTTATGTTGTTGTTATCGTTGTCATGCTGCAAGTGTTGAGTGACATCATGTAATCATCCCGTCACATTCTTTTTTGTTTGTTTGTTTTTACTGAAGAATCATCAGTTTATGATGTTGTGTCAGTTTCTGGTGTACAGCATCATGTTTCAGTCGTGCATAAACATACATACATTACTGTTCATATTCTTTTTCATTATAGGTTACTTGGAGATATTAAATACAATTCCCTGTGCTCTACAGAAGAAACTTGTTTTTCTAGTTTGTATGTAGTAAGTAGTATCTGCAAATCTCCAACTCCCAATTTATCCCTTCCTACCTCCTTCCCCCCCAGGTAACCATGTCTGTGAGCCTGTTTCTGTTTTGTAAATAAGTGCATTAGTGTCTTTTTTCCCTTTTTTTTAAGATTCCACATGCAAGTGATAACATATGGTATTTTTTTTTCTCTTTCTGGCTTACTTCACTAAGAATGACGATCTCCAGGTCCATTCTTGCTACTCCTGTAGCCATGGAACACCATTGTTTGTAAACTAGACATAAAATTCATGCTGGATACAGAAGGAATACTCCTGGCACTTGTGAGCCAGCCTCAGAGTCAAACTCAGATGCAGGGCATCCTCAGACCTTTCTAAGTCTCACTCCCATGGGAGCCAGACTCTACATTTTATTTACATTAGGTTATGCAAGAAATAATTTCTTGCCCCTGCCCCCTTCTCAGTGGTAACAGGTCTGTGCTCTGGAGCATGGCTGGTGTCCTGTCCCTCACGTGGGGCAGATGATTTTGCCTTTTTCATTAGGAGCCGTATACCTTTGCCTGAGACCTCTGGTTGGAGATTTCCCCACTCTCCACAGCAGTAGTCATCTCTTCATTCATTAGTTCAGGATCACTGGCCCCCAAATATCCCATCCCTCTGATGACACAGATGTATTTTTCTTCCTCACCTCCTCCCAGTAGCAGCAGTCTGCCTGGACTTGGGTTTCTGTAAATGCTGACATGTTTCTACTCCTGTGAAACAGTGGGCTTTTGCCTGAGTTCATGGTTCCAGATACTTTTCTGTCCTTCCCTCAGCAACTTACAATTTCCGATTCCTGAGACAGGAGCCAATGTTCATGTGATTGCATAATTTGCTTCTTCATTTTCCTTATTTCAATAATGATGAGTTGAATTGGATCATTATTTTCAATTTAAGCCTCTTGCAACTATGACATTAAGTTATTTTTCTTATTCAGCTTGGCATTTTGGCACTTAAATCAAGTGTACATAGTCATATGTGAACAAAGTGATTTGATTAAGAATAAAAATGCAGGTGTATTAAAGATATTAACCTTCTTAGCGCCACATGGTGTTGATACAAAATGTAAAATCCTGTCTAGACTTAACAAAAATGGTTCTTCAAACTGTTGTCCCCATTCAACAGCACATCATTTTCAAAGCTTATTACCTCATGCCCAGTTTATTATAATAATTACATCCCTGATCTACCTTATTTCACATTCTCTTCCTTCAAAAACATGTCCTTAAAAATGACTTTGACTGGCTGGTCTCTTTTGAACAATGGTGGACTGTATTTTCCTCACAAACTCATCAGGGTCAATCCTGCCTTTGGATTCTTTCCAACCCTTTCAGATCCCAGTTGAGCTGAAAATTTTCTAATAAATTTGTCTTTTGCTACAGCAAGATCATCTATCATTTTCCTGTCCTTTTTGCTCCAGCTCATTTATGAATTCTGATATTAAAACACTCATGTATAATTTTTTTCAATCTGAGTATAAAATATGTCCATCTGAGAATAGTACCCTGTCTTGGAAGCATGTTCTTCTTGGGGGAAAGAGGCTGGAAAGGGATTTACTGGGAGTTTGAGATTTGCAGATACTAACTACTATATATAAAATAAAGAACAAGTTTTTACTGTGTAGCACGGGGAGCTATACTGAGTATCTTGGAACAACCTATAATGAAAAAGAAAATGAGAAGGAATATGTGTATGTATATGTGTGACTGAAACATTACGCTGTACACCGGAAACTGACACAGCATTGTAAACTGGCTATACTTCAATAAAAAAAGAAAAAGAAAGAAATACACTCTTCTAGAGATGCTTAAATGTTTTACATAGCTTCTGTGTTCACTTCTAACCTAGCTTGAGGAGAATAACCTGTCATCAATATTATAACCCAATTTTCCTGCTTGCGCTGACAGTGGTAAATATTCACAAGAAATGACTGTATGCCAGTCACTGAGTCATGTGATACACATCACACTATAAGAACTTAATAACCAGGTACTATTATTATTCCTATTTTACACAGATGATTATTGAGTCTTAGAGATGCAAAGTCATTTGTCCAAGTAGCATGGGGACAATTGGAATTCTGAAAGCCTCACCACGCTGGACATACGATGATAGGAAAACAATTTCTTGCCACACGTACTTAACAAGCCATCAAAGGTGTTAGAAGGCCTCTGAGGTGCTGGGCTCAACTTGAGTGCAACTCTGAGCTTGTGCTTAATGTGGGATAAAGTTTTCTGTATTATGTGCTTCACCTTATATGCTTTAATTAAAATGATATATTGAGATTTCACGTCAACCCAAACACTTTAGCAAATTGAATTTCTTTTCCATGAATCTAAGTTAGTGTTGAAGATTTAAGTGTTATGCAGTAGCTCCGATGTTAGATTAACAAAAATAATTCTGTTAATTATAACAAAAGGGGCCATATATTTTCTTCTCCCTCTCTCCCTCCACACTCTTCCTCTCTTTCCCTTTCTCTCTCTTTTTTTATGATTTTACATTCCTCAGAATCCTATAAGTATGGAATATTTTTGGAGCTCAGAAAATGCATCAGTCCTGAGAATTAAACCAAATAACCGGAGAGACTGCCTTTCTTAGGACAAAATATTGTATTATTGCAGTCTGGGGTTAAAGTAGCTAATTACAAGTTATACTTACATGTGGGCACTTGAAGGAGAAAGGGTTCCACTGAGAACCTCTGCTGTGCAGTCAGGAAGCTCAGCCACCTGGACCCACGGGAGCCCTGGGGCCACACCCACATCCATCTGAAGAGACACTGTGAACGTGCTAGCTTTGTGAAAAATGCCTCAGGCCCTTCAGTGTTTTCCTATTTTCCCCAGATATCTCCCCTCAAAAGGGAATTCTTTGTCATAAAATTTCACTTGAGGAAAACAAATATCAAGATCTTCCTGTTAGTGTTTAAGAGCAAAGCTTTATTCCATGTTTAACTTATTTAGCTAATACTGTAGCTAACATTCCATACCCAACACATGTTGTGTGTGTGTGTGTTATCTTCTGAAGGTAAATCATATGATTTATGGAGAACCAGCTGCCTCCTGGATAGTTTACAAAGAACTTGGAAAGAAATGTCCCTGCAATAAGCCTCTTGATCTTGCAAAATTCTGTCCTTAAATCAAGTTCCCGTAGCATCTCACTAAATGCAAATATAAACAGAGGTTAGATGATTTCTTTGAAGTACTTACTATGAGGTTAAAAAAAAAACCTGCTATCGGACAAGGAAGCATTATTTGAATTACATCCTATTTATTTTTGTTTTCATTTCTTTAATGCTTGTGTGGACTCTAGGGTTGATGTTCTAAATGGTGCTTTTGCATGTTTCCATTAGTAGAAATAAGAATACTGGAATCATGATTAACTAAATTGGCTAGTTTTATCATTTTTTCTATCAAATCCGCTTGAAAATAGGAACCGTTTGCAGCTTGCTTTCACTCTGCACTCGGAAGCCTGGGACGACCTTACCTGAAATCAGTGCTCTTGAAATTCCAAGTATATGCAAGCATGTAAAATACTATCACCGAACTGTATAAAATATATTCTATTTCTATGCTGGATTTGCATATTTTAAATTCTGGTAAAATGTATGTAATACAAAATTTACTTTTTTAACCATTTTTTAGTGTATAGTTCTGCGGCATTAAGTATATTCACATTATTGTACAACCATCACCACCATCCATCTTCAAAACATTCTTTATTCTCCAAATAAAACTCAGTTGCATATTAAACACTAACTCCACATTTTCCCTCGCCCCCACCTTCTGGTAACCACCATTTTGCTTTCTGTCTCTATGAATTTGACTACACTGAGTAACTCATGTCAGTTACTATCATGTCATATTTGTCCCATGACTGGCTTATTTCACTTAGTATGATGTCTTCAAGTTCCATTCAGGCTTTAGCAGGTGACACAATTTTCTTTCTTTTTAAGACTGGATAATATTCCATTGGATGTATAGACCACATTTTATTTATTTATCTGGCAGTAGACATTTGAGTCACTGCTACCCTTTGACAAGGAACATAAGTACATAAAGATCTGTTGCACAAAAACCCCACATGTGGGCCACGCTATGGTTAGAATGGTCAGAAGGAATCTATTCCCCAGTTTCCTCAGTTGCATGGTGGACACAGAGTTTCTCACTCTCTCTTTCCATGAT
The DNA here is from genome assembly GCF_048773025.1 of Camelus bactrianus. Taxonomy (NCBI): domain Eukaryota; kingdom Metazoa; phylum Chordata; class Mammalia; order Artiodactyla; family Camelidae; genus Camelus; species Camelus bactrianus. Next base: position 11,129,852 of record NC_133542.1, read on the forward strand.
TTAGGTCACAGCTTTCATTTCTTGTGGTGACATGTGTGCCTTTTAAATACAAAGTGAATTATACAATGTTTTAAAAGTACATTAAAATAAAAAGAGCACAGTGTTAGTAAAATATTAGAAAGTAGATTATAGAGGAAAAAAGGAGGATTGAAACAAAAGTCAGTAATCAGTATAAGAGAATTTCAAAGGGAGGCAAGAAAGAATAATATTCAGATAGAATTAAAAAGCAGTTAGAGCAACATAGAGATAATGTCCATATGTAGTCATCTATCTGCCTATGAGCTGGTATTTACAGTCTATTATTATTCCAGTTTTCTGCAGCTTGAACGTTTTGTAATGCTATGAAATAAACTGAAACATGAATTTGAATTGGGTATATTGTCCTTGAGAGCAAGCTGAGTGGTACTGAGCACTACTGTAATTTAACACATGACACCTGAGTCAGTCTACTAAACAGAGAAGAAAAATATGCATAAACTTATTTTTGAGGCTTAATTACATCATCCACTTAAATTATCACATAAAACTAACAATGCAGAAAAAGCGAAAAAAATTAAAACAATAACATTTACAATAATATCAAAATGTGTAGTGCTTAGAGATAAATCTGAAAGAGGAAAAACATCCATAGAGTAAAAACTACAAAATATTGCTGAGAGAAACGAAAATGACTTATGTACATGGAGTTCACAGGTCATAAAACTCAATATTAAGATATATCCTCTTCCCAAATCAATTTACAACAATCCTAATCAAAATCCTAGCTGCTTGTTGGTAGGGTTTCTATTTTTTTAAGAAATTGACAAGGTGATTCAAAAATTCACATGAGTATCCAAAGGTCCTAGAATATGAAATCACTTCAAAAGAGATCATATTTAAAGAACTAACACTACCTGGTTTCAAGACTTATTATGGAGTTCCAGCCATCAAGATACTGCAGTACTAGTGTAAAGACAGGAAACTGAGGAAAGAAGCAGCTTGGAGAAACCAGAAATAAATACAAGGACACTGATTTTCAGCAAAGGTTCTAAGGCAATTCATGGCACAAGGATATTTTGAACAAATGATGCTGAAACAATTAGATATCCATATGCAAATGAATGTGAGAGGATTGAAAAGGGGAACTAAGAAGACATTGGTGTGATGGATATGCTCATCATCTCATTCACGGAGTGATTATTTAATGGGTTTATGCATATATTTCAATTTTTATCCTGTACACTTTATATATTGCAGTGTGTTAGTGTTATATGTTAATTATATATAAATAAAGCTATAAAATGTCCTCAAGATATACACTTAATATACATTTTAGTGCACATAAATGAAAAAGTACATAAAACACAGTAAAGATATAATTTATAAAGTAAAAAACGTATAAATATAAGCAAGAGATGTTACTAGGATGTTTTTTCAGTGCGAGCTGGAATTATCTTACTATTGAGGGGCATTTGTATGTGTAGAAACAGTGAAAAAGATGAAGATTTTTGTCTGGTAGAGAAGAAATTATTTCTATCCAATAGAATAGATAACTTCCAAAGATGACAGCTTCTTGTCCTGTTGAACACTAACCACATTTGTAACTAACCCCAAAATCTTGTATTAACATTGGCTATAAACAGCTTCTTAAATGTTCACTGGGATGTTTTTTAACATGTTCCTGGAACACTCATCACTTAGTGAGTTGAATATTTTTGATATGTGCTTATTTTCATTAAAGTCATAATTTAACCTTTTAGGAAATAATACTTTAACCAATAGAATAACTACATAATACCTGAAATTTGGTCATTTTTAATGTTTCAACTGTAGCGTGACTCCTCACTTACATTTAAATTCAGATTTTATGAAGGATACTTAGTATACAGTGAATTACATTAATAATAAAGAAAACAATACTCTGGAAAAGTGTTAAAAACTGGACTGGATTTAGGACCTCATGCTGTGTTATTTTTGTGTAAAATATCTAAGCTTTCTTTGAACGTTATTTGAATCTGTAGCATACCAGATAGAATTTTATACTTTAGAAACAAGTACATCATTAAAACGCACTGTAATAAAAAATATAAATGGATTTATTTTTTGTCTCAATTTTGATCAGTATGAGGAACGATAATATTTTTATATTATTCTGTTTTACTCTCAAATCGCAATGCAATAACATTTACTTTACACTTTTGGAAAACCTATTTCAAATGCCCAGCTTCCAGCAGGCTTTTTGTTACAAGTTCAACCGTAACATCTTGCCAAAAGCCACAGTCCTAACAGTTTATAACGCATATTTTCTTTTCTTTAGGCAGATTAATTAAAGTGCAAGTAAACTCCACTTTCTCATGTTTTAAACAAGGACCTTTAGCTTTATACATTTACTGCTAAAAGGCAGGTGTTAAATTGAATTAAACTACTCTCACATAACACACGATGAAAAAAAACTGTTTACTCCTTTATCCTAGCACTTAGAATTTTTATTCAAGGAGTTTATTTATTCAGGCTAGTGTAGTCTAGTGGTTAAGAGTATAAACTATGAAATAAAACTGCATCTGTCAAATATACAACTATAACTACAAAAAAGTCTACAGTTTCCTCAATCTCTAATTTGTATAGTTTATAATAATGATATCTACCAGATAAATGATGAAAATTAAAATGAATTGATGTAATATGTCTAGTTAGATAACTTGAAAACTATCACAATAAGTGTAAGCAAAATACTGGATTATATATGCTACATTATATGTTTATGTATGTGTATGCTACTTATATTTATAGATATATAAATATATGTAGCACATGCATATATGTATGCATGTAGAATACTGTTTGTGTATGTATTGTAACTCATGATGAAGGTGGTATCAAATTAAAGTGCCTATAGGACCCCCAGTACAAAGTTACAGAAACCCCTGGGGGTAAGCAAGCCTTCTAAGAAATTTTGAGATCTTGGGCTTTTGCTTTCCTGGTTGTTTACAGAACTGAGAACAGGATATTTATAAGATTTTCTCCAAATAAAGGGTTGAATACACACAAAGCTCACACCTTCAATGGAATACCTTTTCACAGGCAAGGGAAAGGAGAAATTGACCTAAATCATGGAAAGAAAGAGCAAGAAACTATGTCTCCACCATGGAACTGAGGAAACTGGGGGAGAAATTACTCCTGGCCATTCTGGCCATAGGATGGCTCACATGCGGGATTTTTGTGCAACTTCATGCTACATGATCTGGAAAAACTCAAGCAATAAAATATACAGTTTAAGGTGTCTGAGTTTGGTAGTGCTTCCAGAAGAATATTAGAAACCAATCTTAAGTTCTCTGTGAAGTTCAACTTCCACCCAGAACTAAAAGAATTTCTATGAATAAAGTTTTAAAGACAGTAACAGTTCACAGGTAAAACAACACCACCAGCAATTCAAGATTCACAGGACTGAGGGGAGGGTATAGCTCAAATGGTAGAGTGTGTGCTTGGCATGCACAAGGTCCTGGGTTCAATCACCAATATTCACCAGTATCTCCATTAAAAAATAATAATAAAGAAATAAATAGACCTAATGATCTCCCCCCAAAAATTAAAAAATAAAATTAAAATGAGAATCATAGGACAAACATTAACAAGAGATATCAGGAAGAGATTTAAAAAAGACTTCAAAAGGACAGATTTCCCAGACACTAAATAAGAAAAAAAAGTGTTTATATGTTCAAGAAATAAAAGAGAAACTTAAAAATATAAGCAGATTCAAGAGTCCATAAAGAATGTCCAAGAAGATTTGAAAGTAAGAACTGATTAGAGATTCTTGGAATGAAAAATATAATTATTGTAATTAAAAGTACAATGTAGAATTCTACTTCCAAGTAGGATACAGTATATTGTAGCATTCCAACTGGAACAACTGAAAAAGTGAGCTAAATTTACAAAAATCATATAGTCCTTGGGGAGCTATGACAGCAAGAAATAAATTATTTTTAAATATCAGAGAAGAAAATCTCTTCTAAAATGATCTACAATTTCCATGTATTCCCCACCCCAGCCCCCCTTAGACATTTGCTAATTTCAGGCATCATCTGGATTTCATCTTGATTTAGGAAGAACCCTGGTGGGGTTAAGAGAAACTAGCAAATCTTCTGTTGCTTTCAAGGGACCAGAATATAAATTGTAAAAATATGGCAATTAAGGAATAACTGACTTCCTCACTGGCCACTGGCTGAGTGAGAACCTTCATGGGAGTCAGGAAAGCTGGGTCAAATGTATAGAAAAGGCAGAATGAATCCTGAAGCTTAGATAAGCCAACAGCCACCCAGGGGAGGAGACCTGCTTCAAGCACATAGGTGGTTTTTCATCCAGAAATCTGTCAGATTTTCAAACTGAGTGGTCAGGAGTCTGGAGAGTTGGACTGAACAATTGAATGGAAAAATGGTATTTCTCACATTTTTAGGGCTGAGGAGAGAGAAATCTGTAAATTTTTAATTAGGACCTAGGAAAATCACACACTAAAAAAAGGGGTGAAGCATAAGTTCATTAGTTTTCCCAAAAGTGCCAACAAAGAGCACATCTCAATACTTGACTGTTTTGAGACTCCTCACTCTCTCCAAGCCCCCTTGCTGGTTGATCAGGGATCGTCTATACACAGAGTCCAACATACAGCCTAGCGTGTCTCGACATAAAGAGGCAAGAACCTATTGCTGATAAGTCAGGTAAAATACAAATAGCCGAAGCAGACCCACAGGTGACTCAGGTTATATGTAGCAGACAAGGATTTTAAAATAATTATAATCAATATGTTCATCAAAATATGTAAAAATGGACAAAAAATGAATACACTGATCAGTACAAAAGAGAATTTAATTATACAAAAATAATCAAATAGATAATCGTGAAAAGAAGAGGTAAAGAGCAGTGTCTGACAAGGATGAATTAACTAGTATTAAACTTGACCTCCTTCTCTAAACAACTAGAAAATTGGACGAAACATGTATTTTCAAACACTGGGCAGATGGAAAGCCAAAGATCCCCTAACTTCTGCCTGGAGACGGTTTTCAGACTTCAGCTCAAGGAGGGAGAAACCGAGCAGAACAAGGCAATTTCACTGAGTTGAGGAAACAGAGTTTGCAGTTTGGAAAGCCTGAGCTAGCTGGATTTTCAGGAAAGAACACTGAAAGAAGAGAGGGGCATACAGAAAAAAAATGTTCAGACGTATACATAGGTTCCCCTTGAGAAGCCTACTGAATACAAAGGCATAATGCCTCGGGAGAAACATCACGTAGCTCCTCAAAGGGTGCCTGGGGACCGGTAAACTGAACAATTTGGGAATTGTTTTCAGAGCTGAAAAACTTTTGAGTACTAATTAACACTTAAAATATGCTGGAACTAAGAACTACAAAATCCAAGAACATTTATTATGTAGGACAATTGTGCACATGCTTAATGAGCTGTAGATAATAAAATGGGTAAGGAAGTTTTAAAAAGGTACTTTAAAACAAAGTCCAGTTAAGCTCCCCATTAGAATATGTGGGCCCTATAAACAGGGACTTTGTCTTATTTTCTTGCTGAATCATCAAAAACTTCAATATTGCTTTGTACAAAGTAATCACTTAGAAATTATTTGTTAATGAAGCACAAATAATTGTGCTGTGTTAATTGATTCAGTATATGTATTCAGTGATGTTCGGTAACATGATGGATATTCCTGGTCTCCATTATCAAATTCCTTAAGAGATTTTCAACTTTATTTTCAGAAAAATTAAGTGATTTACTCAGGTCACACAGATAGTAATTAAAAACCAAGTTTCAAATTCATGCCTCCTGAAATTTTACCCAGAAATGTTTTACCACATTACACTTTCATACAAGATTACAATCTATGTACATTTATCAATCAGCCCAATGCAAACAACTGGTTCACCTAGCAGACACACCCAGATCAAAATGGTATTTTTCAGCCTGTCAGTATATTAATTAAGGAACCCATGAAAACCTGTTCAAAATTAGGCATATGATTGCACGTGATGATGATTGGCTAACACTCTTGCATTTTCCATATATCCTATAGAAATAAACATTAATTTTCTTTTCAACTTGCCTGTATAAATGTGTGTTCCACTATTGAGTTAGCAAAATGTGCTTATATTTTACTTGATAGGCAGTTACGCATTTTTATGTAGTAAATTATTGTTGACAGTTTCCTCTAATTAGGACATCAGCTGAATTTGTCCATTTGTTATTCATTAAGAAAGCACATGTGATAAACTTAATTTTAAAAATTAAAAAATATGTTCATTTTTTTCAGCAAATTATTACTGATTATTATTATTATTAATTCTATAGTCTGGTATACCTTGATAAATGGAATTGTCATTTTTCATAGCAAAATTAATTCAAATATTTAAAAATTTATATACCACTTATCAGAAAAAAAAAGCCAAATTACATTTTGATTAGATGCATTTAAACGAATCATATAATCAAAGTTGAGAACCACCATACATATTGCTGCCAAATGACTTTAAGAAAGACACACACATAAGTAAACTAGGAAAAATGGCTCAATGCAGTTGACTTACCAGCTGTCTCTGACCATTGTGGATGGCTCTGTGTGCAAAGAGGCACTGTGTTCTCTTTCCACAATGATACCTTCTCCAGATAACTGCCCTAATGTATCTCAAGACATTCTTTTCTCTCTACTCTTTTTTTTCCCTATTTCTAAAAATATTGTACATATTTAAGATTTCTGTATTGCTCACATGGTTTATTGCAATGAACAGCAACATTATTTGTTTTGCCTTTAATGTTTGATTTAATAATTTACTATCTGTACAACTCCTCGAGTTAACTTCTTAACGTTTATACTGTTGTTCCACTGTACACACATTTCAACAGTCTTCCATTTCCTGTAGATGGGAAGTCCAGACTTCTGGGTCACGCAAATCAGATGCGTCAAATGTCACTTATTTCCTCCTCTCTCTGCTCTGTCTATTCTCCGTTACATTTACTCTACCCTTCCACTACAGTTTTCCTGGATTTCTTAGAATAGATTATTTAATCCTGCAAGATGTAATTTTAGCTAAGCATGAAAACTAGTGACCTGAGGTGCTTGTCTGTATTTCTCTCTACTACCCTAAGAGTTATTCAGGGTTAATGAGATATGTTGTTTATTTATGCCCAGAAATGTGTTTAATGAGCAGTCTACAAGAAGCACTCAGTGAAAGGCTTTTTTCGATTAAGTAATGTGTGAATAAATATGCAATAAGTTGAGTATATGTGCATAACAGACGTGATCTAAACTTATTTTCATATAATTTTTAAAATAAAAAAGCATACAGAGCAAAGTTTAAGCTGAATAAAATCACCAAAGTAAATCCTCTTATTTTAATCACTGTTTTAATGAATTACTTTATAAGACATTGAACTGAAACAATATTAATTTTTCAAATCATCTTACCAATTTACAAGGTCACTAAGTATAGAAAGGTCTTGCAAATCATATTCTTAGGCAATACTGATTTTTCAAAATTTTCACCAAAACAGTGCAGTATTAAATTCTTCACTCTACTGGCATCCTCAACATAGAACACTTTCCTCAGAGCATCATATATTCAGAACCAGTAAACATGCCACCAATTACGCACATAATATGCGCAAAAAAGCTCATTTTCTTGCATCTTAACAAGTGATTCAGCAAAGGATTGATTATTCCAAGCAATTTCAAGGCTATAGCCAGCCCTAATATCCTTAAAATGAAGTAACTGGAAATTCAGCAACATTTAATTTGGTGATAAGACGATTTAACTTTGAATTCCCTGACTTCCGTGTCTTTAAAATTTCAAGTTTCAATAATGAATTAACAGCATTTGTTTTCTAATAGAGGATAATATTTTTTTAAAAAAGGGAAAAGAAATATCGATACCAATTCAACAGGAGAGAATTTATATCATGAGTTTCTCGATTCGCACAAGTCCTCCGAAATGGAAATTCCCTGTCTTCCTACTTACAAAAGTATTACAAATGCTTAATTTAAATAACATACGTTTACATAGTTGCCCTTTAGAAATGTTCCACCTCATGTCAAATCTTGTCCAGGATTATATAAATGTATACATTTTAAATATAGATACTTCTGGGAGCCTCCTCTATAACTCTGCCCTATAGATTTTTAATATTTAATACATATTTTATTTTAGAAAAGTTTTACATTTGCAGGAAATTTGCAGGGCTGGTTCAGCCAGTTCTCTTACCCAGACCCAGTCTGAGAACACACTGATGAGGGGGATGGCGGCCTCACCAAGCCTGGTGCTGGTTCTGCTCTTCAGAGTAGAGCTGTGGGTAGGAGAGGGAGTCGGAAGGCTGGGCTTGGTAATAGCAATGGGGGTGACAGATCCCCAAAGTAACAGAGGCTTAACTGCCAGGAGCCGTGGTCCCACATTTATCATCACAAACACAAGGTCACAGGGGCTGCCATGGGGCTGCCCCTGCCGAGAGTTCTGGAGACGGTTGAGAGAACATGGTGTTCTGTGTCCAGGGCAAAACACATGAAGCAAATGAAGATGCTGCTTAACATCTGCAAGGAGAAGGAAGCACAAATCTAGGAACAAACACTTTAGAGCAGTGGCCCTAATAATAAGTCCCAATCCTGTTTTCACTCCCTTAGCTTGGGCCAATATGCAGATTTGGAGATCATTGACTATGAAGTTAGCCAGCTACCAAGTGGAACAGCATCACCGCACTGCAGCAAGTGTATCTTATAAATACTACGCTGGCCCTGCCCCAAAGAAAGCTACAGTCATTTATTTGGCTGAATTTATTGTGGGGACAGGGAAACACCAGGATGTTATGAGGCTGTTGCACAAAGGGTCTGAGTTTTTATTGACAAGCAGAGACCTGAAGCATCTGCCTCTTAGAGGAGGAATATCTAGGGGCCAAGTAATAAATGGAGCCCCAGATAAAGTCCACTGGTTCGATGACCTACCCACTTGGAAGTTCCCTGGGCCCCAAATATATAATCCTCACGTTGGGTCCTTGGCATGTTGTCTAAGAGCTGTCCTAGTGAGGAAGGCCAAGCAGACACCTTTGAATCTATTCCTCCCACCAGCCAAGATAGTAAATAAAAACAACATTGCATCCCAGAGTGGAAGGAAATGAAGATGGTGGGCATTAGGTACCACCTTTAAAGATCTGAATGGTGTGAAGATGGTTGTCCTTATCATATTTGCATTTATTGAATGAGTCTGTCTTCTGTAGAAACCAGAAGGATCCAGGAGGATGGCTTCTTAACCAACTGGCCATCCAAATAACAGCTACCCTACTTGGCACAGTACTGTTGCTCACACAGATTAATAGCACCTCTGGTATATGATATGTGCCATCGATATGATAAATGTACTGCTTTCGAATTAGGAGAGAGAATCAGACACAGTTTCCATTGTGTTGAATGGACAAAGATATTGACCCACAGTTTTGAAACAAGGGTTATGCTAAATCTCTTACCCTCTGTCATGCATAATATACTCACAAATGATCTAAACCACTTACATATCCTGAGAAACATTAGAACATAACATTAAAGTAACATACCAATAACATCACGTTAATTGGCTGGGATTAAGCCAGAGGTACCTTAGTGCGCTGGATGCCGTGATGGCAGATGAGGGTATGAACCCTACAAAGTTTCAGGGACTTGCCACATCAGCAAAAATTTTTAGGGGGCAGGTGGTTAGAGGCATAAAAGAACAACCCCTCCAAAGTGGAAAAATAAACAACTGCATCCCTAAGTTTCTAAATGTTGAATGACACTTGATACATATTTTTTCACTAAAGACTTAGAAAAAAAAATCCTTGTCCTTACAGTTATACCAAAGGCAGAATAAATCTAAATCTGATCTAAAAATGAATATATATGGAATCCACTAGGTCATTTACTTGCTCACTGAGATGTCCTGATTTGGATACCCAAATAAATAGATACTATAATTAACTCGTATAAAATGAACTTGATTTGATTAGGGACATTATTTTTCTGATTTTAAGTTTTATTCCAAAATTAAATTGACCTACTCTGATGTTTGTTGGCCTGATTGTCATAGAAACTCGTTTTGCAATTTATTTGAATCACATTGTGTTTGGATATCATCATTTACTGCTTTTCAAATTAATTTAACCAATGGAACTGGTTTTCCAAGGGAAACATGTTCCGATCATTACAGAAAATTGATGAAAGCAGGTTTGCTCTTATTAAAGTAAGGGTAGAAATTAGTTTTCCCCTGGGGACGTGGGCATCCCTGGGCAATCCTAAAGCTCCTCAGGCACTGGTCAGGTTCAGTGACCCCATTTTTTTTTAAATGAATAAACCTTCTTCATGAGAGCAACATAATGGATACTGGCAGGACTAGGCATGGAGGCTGGATTCTTGCCTTTTAATTCTAGTATTTACATTCTATCAGACTTGACAGGTACTAAAGACTTCAAGGTGATGAAAGTTTGAGGGGAAAAAAGTCAGTATTTCCAATAAATATTTCAAAATAATTCACTTAAAATGTATTTATGGCTATAAGTGTCATCCCACACCTGTGATTCTGGTCCCTATAAATACTTTCTAATATAGCAGTCAACCCCATAAAAGTTGTTTCCATTAGTATTTATTTTACTATGCTGCACTTAACCCTCTACTTTTCCATCATCATCTGTAGTATAAACTTAAACAACATGAAAACTATTACTTCATATTTTACCTAGCATAGAAATTGGGACTTACTTAGAGAACAAATAAGTATTTGTTTAATCCATTAATTAATTGTATAATTTGTCATTTCTTTTTATCTGGTATAAATTGAAGGGATATTGACAAGGAAAGCAATCATTATTTTTTAGTTTTTTGTTTAATTCAATATTTGAAAAATTTGAAAGAATTTTTATTTTATAGAGTCTCAATTTCATAAGGCAGTTAATCTGTCCCTCTATTCCAGCCATATCATGAGCCAAACTCTATTTTCAAACATAGTTTACGAGTACAAAGCCTTCCGTGTAAAATGCATTTTCTGAATAAATCTGAGCAGCGATGAGGCATAATTATTTTGTATTCACAATGGCTATTGGAAGCTGAACACAAAAGCAGTACATAAAAATATAGTGAATAAACAGGTTCGCTTAAATTTGTTGGCCTAAAGAAAAGATGTAATCTCATTACTGGTTATACACTAAGATGTGGGCATGTGTTTTGTATTTGAGTATGTGTAAATATTAGTTAATGTGTATGAGTAAGACTAGATTAAAATAATGTTCAGGAGAATATTGAAACAGAAGTAAGAGGGACAAGTAAACTTCCATGTTGGTCAGCATTGATTATCACAGAAAGATGTGGCCAATATTGTCCTAATCATGTCCGGAATCAGAGTACACTCTTCTACAAGGTAGTTCTGTCTCTTGTTCTCCCACAACTTTCTTTGTTCACGATCAGTGAATGTGTGAATTACCTTTGTAATTATATAAGTACATTCAAAACTGAGTTCTTTAGTTAGTAATTCTTGCCAATAAGTCAATTCTGTTTTTATTTACAGCTTTGTTTTTGGTTCTTTTTGGAAAAAAAACCCTTTCACTGAAAATTCAAATGCATGAATAATTATAGCATGGATAAAAAATAGTTTTGTATACAATCATGACCTAATATGTTTCTTGAATTTAGAACAATGGAGTCCCATGGTCTTAAAATGAATATTAGTTTGAGCTAAATAGCACTGTTTCTTTTTTCAAAATACCAGCATTCTTCCAATAAATTTCAATATGCATAGTGAAGTTAACCGTAATAAAGAACCACAGCCTGAAGGATTTAAAGAAGATTATTTTCAAACAATTCTAGGCTATAAATCTGAGATCAAAGTGTAAGCAGGGTTGCTTTCTTGAATCTTCTTCTTTGGTTTATCAGTGGCTGTCTTCTTTGTGTCTCCCCATGGTCTTTCCCCATTGAGCATGTCTGTGTCATAATATATTTTCTAAGTTGAAGTATAGTTGATTTACAGTATTGTGCTAGTTTCTAGTGTACAATATATTAATTAACTTATACATTAATGTATATATTCCTTTCATATTCTTTTTCATTAAAGCTCACTACAAGGTTTTGAATATCATTCCCTGTACTATAAAGTAGGACCTTATTGTTTATCTATTTTATATATAGTAGTTGTGGTATACACACACATACAATGGAATACTACTCAGTCATAAAAAAGAATAAAATGATGCCATTTGCAGCAACAAAGATGGGCCCGAGGATGGTCATACTAAGTGAAGTCAAAAAGAGGAAGAAAAATACCATATAATATTACTTATATGTGAAATCTAAAAAAAAAAAAAAAAAGACACAAATGAACTTACAAAACAGAAACAGACTATCACAGACATAGAAAACAAATATGGTTACCCTGAGGAGAAAATGGGTGGGGAGGGATAAATCGGGAGTCCAAGATTTGTACATACCAATTTCTTCTTATAAGGACTCCACTCATATTGAATAAGGGTCTACTCTAAGAACTTCATTTTACCTTTTTAAAGACCTATCTCCAAACACAGTCACATTCTAAGGTAGTGAAGGTTAGGACATGAACATCTGAATTTCCAAGTTGGTTGGGGGCAGGGGAAGAGGGACAATTTCAGTTTATAACAAGAGATCAAATATCTTCAACACCCTGTCAAAGTCAGAAGATGGCAGAGCCACATTGAGCCACAAATCTTTGCAACAGTGCCTCTTGGTGATCACTAAAATATAGGTAGAGGCATTCAAATGAAGAGAAAAATAAGCTATCATTTATTTCCAATCACACGCACTGGGGATATTTCTTCCAATTAATTAGTAACAGTTTGTGCCTTAGCGTATGCAGTTTCTATTTTTCCACACAGGGAAAAAAAATGCTAAAACAAAAGAATTTTTCTATGCATTCCAAAATAGGCCAGTGCTCCAGAAGACTTGCTCTATTGAATTCTGGCTCTGATGTAGTAATTCAGGTAATTATGCAAATCTCAGTTTGTCGTTCTGCTAAAGCACTTTTTAAAAATTTTACTATGACAAGTCCATTTATTTGTTGGTTTTTTTTTTTTACAAAATTTTAAAACTTCATATCTAGATTGTAAACTGTAGCAGGATTTGTACACATTATAATCACATATGTATTTTTGTTTTGGTTTGTTTTTTTTCCAAATCTGTTGTCATATTGGGTGTTTTTCCTTTTTGTTTTTGTTTTTACCCAGTTGTCTAATTTACCATCACCTGAGAACCACTGAGTATTTCAGGGATTTATATTTGAGTATTTTCAAGAACTGCAAAGGGTCTGAATTTTTACTTTACTTGTAAGATAACATGTTCACTTATTTCATGAATTGCTGACAAGAGACATGAGATTCCCGGATGAGAGATAAAGAAAATTACTGCTCACTACACAGCAAGCAGCATTCACCTTGCATTCACGTGGCTCTCCATGTGTCCTTAGTCCCATAGCAGACTCAAGTGGACATATGTGGGAACTGTGCACACAGTGGATTTGTGTCACAACTGAAGAACCTAGTGCAGCTTATGGACTTCGATAACAGGCTTTGATAAATCTGCCTGATCTTTCCCCTGGAGGGAAATACAAGAGAAAAATGCCCTTTGGTCTGGAAAATAACACTATTCCTATCACTCAGGTTTTCACTATTCAATCGTTTCAAAAAATATATAATTTTTTAATATTTTTTTATTTTTTATTTTTTATTTAAGTGCAGGCAGTTACAATGAGTCAATTTCTGGTGTACAGCACAATGTCCCAGTCATGCATGTACATACATATATTCATTTTCATATTCTTTTTCATTAAAATTTATTACAAGATACTGAACATTGTTCCCTGTGCTATACAAAAGTAACTTTTTTAAATCTATTTGTATATATAGTGTTTAATACTTGTAAATCTCATACTCTCAAATTTATCCCTTCACACCCTCTTTTCCCGGTATCCATAAGATTATTCACTATGTCTGCGAGTCTGTTTCTGTTTTGTAGATGAGTTCATAGTGCCCCTTTTTTTTAGATTCCACATATGAGTGATATCATATAGTATTCATCTTTCTCTTTCTGGCTTACTTTACTTAGAATGATGATGTCTAGCTCCACCCATGTTGCTGCAAATGGCATTATTTTGTTCTTTTTTATAGCAGAGTAGTTCTTGAAAAGATAGTGTGGAAGGAAAGTGGTCAGTGCCTCTGCTTGCAAGATGTACATCAATGCAAGGAAACCATAGAGAACTGCGGCCCGATGTGGAGAAGCTTAAATTAATAAAAGCTATCTTGTAACTGCTCATCAACAGTCATACATTGGTATTTGTCCATTCTGAGTAAATTTGGTTCATAAATTAAATAACTTGTCCTTCATTTAATGCTTCATTTAGTCCAGTTCAGAATGATTTGAAAACAAGGTCATTTCTGAAGTATTCAACCAAAGAAGTAATATGTTACAACTCCAGTAATTGTTATAAAAAGGATATTTTATTCATGTACACTCCTATATACAAAGCAAGCAGGAGTTTCTCCATATTTCATTACTTGTGTGTGCAGTTGATGCATCATGTAATTCAACTCTTCATCTGAAAGGCAGTATTTGGATAAGGTCATATGTGAACCATTTCTGCCCAAATGGAGTTTTTACATTTAGTTAGAACACGCTATCAAATCTCTATTTATTGATGATGGGCATCCTTATTTTGTCTATTTAGCAATTGGCTGTCATTTGTAACTAACCAAATATTTGGGAAAGAAAACTACTGTTTTCCCTCTTTCTGTATACACATACTCTACTTTCATGTTGATTTCATAATGGGGTGTCTGTATGCCATGCAGTTAGATGCTTTCAACAGACTGGGTTTTTACTTAAAGCTTGTGAGGTCAGCAAGGTAATTGCTGTAATTTCGTTGACCAAAGGATCCAACTAATTGAACAACGATGAATGATGCAATATCCCATTATTGGATGAAATTACTTGAGGCTGGAAAAGTATAGTTTTGGTTTCTGGTTTTCATTTGTTTGTTTGTTTTGGGAGGCCTTATAAAACTCTTTTATACCGATGGGAGAAAATTTGTTAGTATTCACTGCTGGTCTGTGGTAACGTGTGATTTTTTTCAAGTTCTGAAAAAAAAATCTAGCTGGTTGTAATTAATAGGTCTCAATTCTTTATCTGCCTCCAACTCAACCAGAAGGTAATATTATATGTTGACTGAGCCATATGTCAATGTGCTGCATGGGCAATTCTGTTTGTTTTTTTTTTTTTAATATAAAAGTAGCTGATTCTGCATGAAACTTTGTTCTGTAGGTAACTCTTTCAACAGTACTTCCAAATATTTCCTCCCATCCTTCTTACTTTATACAGCAATTTACAGATTGTGGAAGTTTTTTTATTATTACAAACCTATCCTCCTAAATATATTACACATTTGTATTATAGGTCACTTGGCTTTCATAAATATAAATCCCATAGAGAAGAAAATAAGTAGTTTTAAATTTCCCAATTTCTCTGAAAGTTCAGTTTATATTTTAAATTATTGTGACTCAACCCAATGCTATAACTTTGAGCTCAAATCTGCTGGGTTACCCAGAAGCAGAAATGTTACAATCTTTATGTGTTTTATCACATAGATTTTTATCACTTTAATATGATAATGGGCCATTCTCCACTCAACTGCTGCCAAAGCGTGACATTTTTACAGTCCCCATTACCTCTGCAGTACACTTAAATTTGATTTATAGGTACTGTTTTATGGCATGTTTGTCCTTAGGAGGCACTGAGCAATAAGATAAAGAATATTAATGTGATTGGCTTTCAGAATTAGTAAATATCTTGGTTGTCGTATTCTGGAGATGCAACACTGACAGCAACAGCCAAAATATCAAGTTGCAAAGAGAGAGAATACCATCATTTTGCTTATTCAGAAATGTAAAAAATAGAGGCTAACACAGAAACAGCTGGGGAAAAATGAATGAATTATAAGCAACATTTTTAAGGGAAAAAGGAAGAATGTAAAGTGTAATTATATAAATGACAGAATTCATGTATTTATAATAAATATGATATATATGTGTATGGGAAAAATCAAGAAATGAAAACCATATATGATTTGAAACTATGTAGGGTTTAGAATAATTTGGAGTGACAGCTGCCAGAGAAATGGAAGATGAGATGAGTCCACTGAGGGGGAAAAAGCCACTTTTTTAAGTCAGTGTTTTAGCCCTCGCACCCTCCTTCTTTCATGTTCCCCTGCTTTGTATTCATTTCCATGTCTGGTTGCTTATTGGGTTTTATCTTTACATTGCATGTTGGCAGACTTAAGGGTGAGCTGTGTATTACTGTCTGACACTTGAATGAAATGCTTGTGGTTTAGACTTTCATTTTTTCCACATGGATTCTGTACGTAAGCTGCGTGTTTCCTGTAGTGAATTGTTAAAGGTTATTTTTCATTCATTCAACTTGACTGATAATCATTGGTTTCATCTTCCTAGTGAGTATGTTTAGGCATCTAATAGATACTTCTTATTTGTACTATGTCCATTTATTCAATTGTCCACTGTCCTTTAAAGGTGAATAACAATCCAATTATATTTATCAATTCACTGTAACAAGTAAATAGTGTTAAACACAATATTTTATAGTTCCTTCTATTCACAATTGTCAGTTCTTCCCAGAATTTATTTATTTTTATGTATTTCTTATTGAGCTGTATTTAGTTTACAATGGTATCTTAATTTCTGGTGTACAGCATAATGATTCAGTTGTACATATATATGTGTGTATATGTATATATATTCCTTTTCATATTCTTTTTCATTATAGGCTACTACAAAGTATTGAATATAATTCCCTGTGCTATACAATAGGACTTTGACATTTATCTATTTTGTATGTAGTAGTTAGTATCTGCAAATCCCAAACTCCCAATTTAACCCACACTCCCACTTCCCCGCTGATAACCATAAATTTGTTTTCTGTGTATGTGAGTCTGTCTCTGTTTTATAAGTAAGTTCATTTGTGTCATTTTTTTAAGATTCCACATATAAGTAATACCACGTGGTATTTTTTTCTTTCTCTTTCTGGCTTACTTCACTCAGTATGACAACCTCCAAGTCCATCTATGTTGCTGCAAATGGCATCATTTTAGTCTTTTTTTGGTGGCTGAGTAGTATCCTTTATGTGTATGTGTGTATATATATATACATACACCACAACTTCTTTATCCAACAGTTACTGGTGAACAATATTTAGAACTCCTGGGAGAATTGAGTCTTTGCATTCAGAGTGTGCATCTTGTTACATTCACCAAGGGTGAGTGACAAAGAAAAGTGAAAGCATAACATGGGTTACAGTAAACTCACGAGCAGTTGATCATTGTTTTCCATTTTAGCAGTGATTTCAACATCAGTTTTTATCTTGCTCTTAATCTATAATAAGAAGACATCACATATATCTGAATATCTTTTTGCTAATTTAAAGTATAATTTATAGAGAAGAGCCCCGTCCCTTGAAAAATACAGCATCTATTTAACAAGATGATAGATATAGATATATGTAAATATATACCTATATTACTATATATAAACATATGTACACAGTACCACAGGTCTGTGGCAACATGCTAATATTTCTATGTATATAGATACAGACAGACAGATCTGTATCTTTATCTGTAGCTATCTGTATCTATATATAAAAAGAGAGAGTCAAACAGATAGAAAAAGAGAGACAGACATCAATATATAGAGATAGGTAGATTTTGATCCATATGGATATAGTTATGTTTTAATTTTAATTATATTTTATCTCTGTGATGGCATAATTAGTTTTCCCAAATAAGACTAACACCATAAATATAAAAACATGTCTAATTTGCTTACTACTACATTTAAGTGCTTAGCATGTTGCCTCGAATTTATGGACTGTCAACGAACGCCTGATACCTGAGTAAGTGAATGAATGAATGCACATATGTATGATCACTAGTATATGAAATAGCTTTAGAAAAAACAAATCAAAGACAGAGACAGAGAACATGGTTTACTACATCTTTCGGTGCCTCTAAATGGAAAGTCTCATTTAAAAAATCTGTTTTAGAAATTAGAAATCCATCTATGTAAAGTTTTGTTTCTGGTAAACAGTGTGCATGGGTGTGAATAACTGTATGCGGGTGTGTGTGTGTGTGTATTTGTGTGTGTATGTGTGTGTACCCATTGTGTAGCCCTGAAGAATAAATGTCTATTTAAACACAAGATATACATTATAGGTATACAATGTATGTGTGTGTGTGTGTGTGTGTATTCATTTAACTTTTTGGCTTCATTTCTGCACAACAAAACCAACCATGTCTTGCTCAAAGCAAATTTGAGATTCAAATAGAAAATTTCCACCAGCTTATCTTCTCTATCTGTGTGACCTCCCCTCCTCCGGCCCCAATTCAGGCTCCTTTTCTACCTTTACATCTAGATGCTTACATTTTCTATTTTTCTGTTTATATATGAGGTTATTGTCAGTGGCTTCAAGTCATTTTTTGAAATTGCTTCTGGCATACATAAAAAGGGTTAAATATTCAAGCACAACAAATAAATGCTCTCTTGTTGCAGTTACATTTTACCTGCAGTATTATTGGAAATTACCAAGTGAAACATTACAAAATATACACTGTTAGATTGCTAGGCCCTTCCTTCTACTCTGAATCTGTTTAACTCCTATTGCCAATAATTCATAACATAAAATAACTGGAAGTACTTTCATACCAACAACTTATATTGTTTTAATTTTAAAGTTTCCTGGAGTTCCTGTCTTTGATTAAAACATAACCTACCCCTCCCCTCTTTGAGTACCACTGAAATGCACTGTCTAGAAACTGTGAGGAGTAAGAGAACCCTTCATAGTTAGTGTTTGCATGAGAGACTCGGGTTGTGCCTGTTTTCTTGTGATCTTATAGGTAAGTACTTTCTTTCATTGTCAAATGGGATTTGCATTGTCTAATAAATTATATGGTCACGTTATTTATAACAAGCACTAATTATTTTCTATCCTAATCTATCCACCTTGCATTTTCTTGCTGTTACACTCACAGTTTACTTAATTCTTTGTTTTGGAGGGGAAGGTGTTTCTAGTCTTAGTACAATGGTAAATCTTGGATAGTCAAGATTTATCATATTGGGAGTGTATCCTTATAAAATAAAAATTCTCACATGGTTTAAACTCCCAGCATCATGACACCTAGTATGCTAAACACTAATTAGCAAAACACAACAAAATTCTTCTTTCAAGACTATTTTTTTTCTTAAAGACAAATAAGAACATTCATACTTGATTATGCAAGTAAACTTTTTCTCGGAACCACGGATCTATGTCTGCCTCAGGGACTCTGAAGTTAGAATGTAGCCATTGATAGCTCTGCCCTTTCTCAGGTCAGGGAAATGACTTTTTCTTATTATTAAAAAATAATGTTATAATTTGAACTAAAATGATTTAAAAGAAATTACAGTTCCAATAAACTTTGGATTATAAAGAACTCAGAGGGGAATAAGGAGATATTTTATCTATAGTCACATGTTCTTGGTATGCCAACCAAATATCCCAGGTCCAGTGGTCAGTTTAATGTCATGAACCGTAACAGTAAGTGGCAGACGTTATGCAAACATTGTCTGTGGAAACATCAAGGGAAGATAATACAGTGAGTAGTAGCCGTCACCTCCAGTAACACTTTCTTCTCAGTTCCCTGCCTTATTTACCATTATACTGTAACATCCTGAATTAACATGTAAGTTCTTTGAGGGAAACACTAAGTCCAGTATTCTTTCTATGCTCTTTGTCTTGTACAAAGTACATAATTAATGTGTTTAATTCACTGAACCCAGATTTCTTATATTCCACCCCCAGAACCCATTGTTCTCTTGTAAGGAGGGAAAACCAGTTACCCAAGTAATACCCAAGTGAGAATGTAGAGGGGTAGTGGAAAATGTATTAATAATTATTAAGAACAAATCGTAGCTATATCTTATAAGTGCTGTATTATTTTATTGCATAAATGATAATAAAATAAACATGAGATTTAGAGTCTGATGACATGGAAATAATTCTAGTCAAATCATTTTAAATTTTTCTCTAGTTTTCTCATTGTAAAAGTAGGGGCAGTAACAATCCTCCCCCTGTGTAAATCTTTAAGTTATTATGAGAAATTGTTCTGTAATAATATTCTTGTTAAGTTGGATTTGACTTACAGTTTGCCTAACAACATTATTTTCTCCTGGAACATTTGCGTTTTAAAAAGAAGTTACCTGTAGCAAGCATTGCTTAATTGAAAACCACAAATCACTAGACACTTAGTGAAAGACATACACCTTTGTATGTATTTCCATACGGCCAGTATTGTAGCAATGATACCACATCATTTGTCTTGTCACACTCCTGCTTAAAAGCTGCTTAAAAAATAATTATACTTTTCCCTAGACTTAAGCCCTGTTATAACCTTAAGGTGCTCTAAGACAGTGGGCCTCAAGCTGTCAGTTTACTGAGTCACCAAGAGAGAATGTTAAAACTCAAACTGCTGCCCTCGTTCACCCTGCAGGGTCTGATTCCATAGCTCTGAATAGGGCCCAGCTATTCTATCTCATTTCCAGCAGTTCTCAGGAGGCTCTGATACTCCTGGTCTGGGAATTACACTTTGAGAATCACTGATCTCAGGTAAATATAATCACCTTGATAAATTAATGAGAGACAAGTATTAATTGCCAGTATTAACATTTTAATACAGTATTTTAAGAATTTTTAGTATATAACATCAGTGAACCTTCATAACATGTTTATGAAATATGCATGTAATGTTCCTACACTTAACTAACTGTCCTAATTTTACCTAGCTAGTAAATGCCAATGCTAATATTGGAACCTGGCCACTCTGGCTCCAGAATCTATTCAGAGCACAAGAACCCATGTGCTTTCTCACAACATTAAGCTGCTTAGCATGCTTCAGAAGGGTCTCTGTGAGTAAATTTCCCACTGAAGCTTTCAGCCATGTGCTATTTCTCTTCTCTCCAATATCTCTAGCTCAGCTTTGCCCCTGGTTTTCAAATTATCCCTAAGAATCGATCTCTTCTCATTCTTTGATTGACTCCACTACCTGCCTAGGGCAGTGGATTTTAAGTCACATATTAAACATGACTGTGATCAGAAAATGATTAATTCCCAAGCATACCTCTGGTCTTCATTTCTGTCACATTTTATTTCAGTGATTCCCAGTAATACTTCTGACCTCATATTCTGTTTTTCAACTCGATGTCCTTTTTGCTTGTGATTTCAGGACTTCTTCTCCAAAGCACCATGCTGCTTGATGGTCTGTGCTTCCACTTAATCTAACTGATGAACTGCTGCTTTGCTCTATGCTGTAAATCCTGTGTCCTCCCCTCCATAAAGCCTGAGCCTTCTCTCTCAGGCAGTTATTTGCTGCTTCTCTATTCACGTTGCAGACTCTAGAAGCCAAGGACTAATGTCAGAGCACTGTAGCAGAGAAGTTTCATAGAAGAGATTTGGTATCAAACTGGAAAGTATAAAAGCAGACATGATAAAGGGTCTCCAGATTCCATGGCCTTCAACATTTGCTATGTTTCCTTTTATTAAAAATTCTCTTCTCCACTTGCTTTACTTTTGAAACTCCCCCTCACTGCATCCGAACTTTGATAAACCACAAATCTTGCCAAAATTAAATCAATAATTTTTTTCAAGTTCCTGAAGGGACTATTCTGTCACTTATCAGGATGGCATCAGGTGTCAGAGACACCAAGCAGGAGGCATAAAAAACTGGAATATAGGCCAAACGTCCAAACATTTCAACCACAAATTTTCCAGCAGTGAAAAATGAAAACTGCCAACTGAGCTTTAAAACCAGAACAGGTACCCCTCCCTTCTCCTCATCCTATAAATGTCCAACCTTGCTTCCTCTCAGCATTACTTTCTGAGGACATGTATGAGTTACTGGACACTCCTCTCTGCCCCCTTAAATAAACACTCAGCACATACACACATAATCATTTAACTTTTAAAAAATGGTGAAGCTACTAATTAGATCACTTTCTTGAAATAAACTCATGCAACTTGTTTCTTGGGAAGAATTGAACATGTCTCAGTTAGCTTTCATCTCTTCCTTTCTGTCTCTTTTAGCAAAGAAACACTTTCCCATAACCAGCACTGATCCTTCCTGTCTTGCCCAGACATGCACAGATTCTTCGTTGTCATTGGTTGGAAATTTATCACATGCTAATTTCTAATCCCATCACTGCACAGGCAAACACAAGGAGATGCAGAGGAGCACAGGGTTGTCCAAATAAAACTCGGAAGGAGGCAGCTTTAACAAGCAGGAGGAGGAATCAGACTTGCTGCAACAACACTCATCTGCACTTCCCAGTTCCCCCCAGGACAATCCCATCTCTCCCTGTCTTCAGTGACTGTGAATATCTACGCATTTGAATAATTTCAGAATCTACTTGTGAGGTGGTCATTATCCTCCTGAATTACACATTTCAGTTTCCAATTTGAACACATTATTTTATTGAAGTATAATTGATTTACAGTGCTGTTAGTTTCAGGTATACTGCAAAGTGATTATATATATTATATTATTTTCCATTATAAGTTATTACAAGATATTGAATATAGTTCCCTGTGCTATACAGTAGGTCCTTATTGTTTATTGCTTTATGTATAGTAGTGTGTATCTGCTCATCTCAAACTCCTAATTTATCCCTTCCCCACCCTTCCCTGTTGGTAATCATAAGTTTGTCTTCTATGTCTGTGAGTCTGCTTCCATTTTGTAAGTATGTTTATTTGTATCATTTTTTAAGTTCCACATGTAAATGATATTGTATGATGTGTGTCTTTCTCTGTTTGACTTACTTCACTTAAAATGATGACCTCCAGGTCCATCCATGTTGTTGCAAATGGTGTTATTTCATTCTTTTTTGTGATTGAGTGGTATTCCATTGTGTACATGTACCAAATCTTTTTTATCTATTCATTTGTCAAGGGACATTTAGTTTGGTTCCATGTCTTGGCTGTTTTCTTTAATGGTTCTGAATCTGTGATTTATTAGATAGCATGGAAATAACAGGTTTAGGTTATTTTACAAAAAGAGCTCAAGCCGCTCTTACACAGCAACTGGGCATTCTAGGGGCAGAAATTCTTCAGACCACTGCACCAGGACACAAAGGCTCTCAGCTACACAAAGTCAGTAAGGAAGGGCCCACAGACCAGTTTTTGGTAAGACAGAAAACAGAGAAATCTGCATACTCAGTAATGTGCCCACAATGACTATAACGCAACCGTTAGGGGATAAGAATGTATTTATAGGAAGCAAACCAAAGCCATTAACATTCAGGTGTGTGTACCTTTTGGAATTAGTTTGCTCCTGATAGACGCACAGGAGTAGGTTTGCTGGATCGTATTGTAACTCTTCATAGGAACCCGTTCTTCATTGACAGTGCAGCCAAGGGCAGTGAATCAGGAAATATCAAACTTATCATGTCCAAAACTGAACTTAAACATTTCTCTTTCAAGAGTGTTCTTCCTTACAACTTATACTTGTTAAGGGAGTTATTCTAGGGGTTCAGCTAAACCTTGGGTGTCATCATAATTCCCTCTTCACTGTCCCTCAGCCATCAATCCGCCATACTATCTGCATAGACAGTGGGTCCTTCACACATCTCCACTATCATGCTTCAGCCCTTGATCATTTCTGACCTGGCGTCTTACAGGAATCCTTTCATCAGTTTACCTGCTTACATACAAATATAACTTTACCTTTACCCTACTTCTCATTTACTGTAGTGAATGTCCACTCCTCCTCCCTCGGTCCCCTTTGGACATAGCCTGCGTTCTGGCCATATTTGTCTCTTTAGGATTCCCTGAGTGTCTTGTGCCCTTTGACAAATTATGCCCATTATGCGACATTCCCACTGCTTGGCCTACTTTACAGTCACATTCTCTGCTGGCAAGATACTAATTACCCTTCAGGACTCGGCGTTAATGTCACCTTTCTCTGAAATCTTTCCTAGTACCCTTGGCAAGATGAGCGTTTTCTTTACCTGTGTTCTGAGAGTGATCTGTACATACATCTACCATGGAACCTATCAGAACACATCACACTGGCTTGTTTAGGCCCCCTCTCCCTGTTTGACTGCTCTGCTATTCTCTGAGGTCCTGTCATGCATAAACTATGCACTGTTTGACTTTTTCTCCTCAGGGATAAGCAGATAGCTTCAGATATAGTAAGCTCTAAATTAACGTCTAACATCTTTTTTCAGTGCATGAACACAAGCCTACTTTCTTGTTCCAAATATATTCCAGTGTAGCCAAACAGTGAAGCTGTAGAAAATCTGCACACATTTTTTAAACTAAGAAAGTTTTCATATGCTATGCTATGGTCCAATATTATTTCTCTGAAGGAATATTCCTCTTTATATATATAATAAATGATCATCTTTCAGACGGAATTATATCAATCTACATTTGTCTACAATGACTTTTCACTTTTCAGACCTCTATATTAATCCATTTTCTGTAATAATATCCCAGATACAGTTTATAACCTTTTTGTCATACTAAAAATTTCCATATTAAGTTGTGTTATTAAGGTTACATGGTAAGAAATAAAATTCCACTGGAGAAAAATTAGTGCTTAGAGTTTGATGCATAAAATTATAGAGCTATTTGCCGAGTTAGACTCCATCCCACTGGCAGCCAAAAATAGTTCAAAGGGCACACAGGAGGCAACTTCTATCCTACCACAAACGAAACTCTTTATGTACTTAGATGAGACCAGCTCTGCTGGCTGCAGCTTGCAACATCTACTGTGGACAATTTCTGCTGCTCCTGGATGGGCTGTTTTTTGATAGGCAGGACTACCTCCTATGGTCCTTCACCCTGCAGGTAGATAACATGACATCCACTAAGTATCATTCACCTCAGCCAGGAAGGTTCACCTTTACAGAGGTTAAGGGGAAGACTTCTAACTGCCTTGCAGGGCACTGGTTTACCAGACTAGGTACCCTGAGTTCCAAGGCACCATCACAAAGGTCAGCTGCCATTGCTGTCTTCCTGTAATGCACCAAGACTCCTGCTGAGGACCAAGAGGTCTACCAGGAACACCTGTGCATGGGTCCCACTGCACCGTCCTGGGTATCCAAGTGTTCGGTGGGCAAAGACACCAGTCTGTTGTAGGCTGCCAGCTTTCACTAGGCATTCCACTGCTGTGCAGGAGTTTTCTAGGTGCTAAGGAGATAATGTTCTCTGGAGTCTTCATTGTCCTGAAGTGGACCTGTGTTCCATAGCGAAGCAGTAAAAACCTAGCAGTGTTTATAGCCTCCCTTATGCCCTAGTGTCACACGGTTCTGTGAATAGTTGAGTAACTTCTGCTCTTTGCTCACTGCTCCATCCTCCTGTTATCTGCACTCAGGCACACGTTCTTACAGGACTCAGTCAACAGACACATTTAATTCTTAAACTTCATGCCATAAAAAGAATCACTCCATCCTCTATTGATCAGGACAGCCGTTCCTGTACACTGCACTGTGACATATTCCTGACCAGATAAATGAGTTGGAATATGGCCTTCTATAGCCTCATCAAGGACTTTTATTTTAATGCGCGTGCACACACACACACACACACACACACACACACATGCTTTTAGAAACCCTTGTGAAAAGCTGTAGGGGGGATCAGAATGTCTGTTTCATCCATTGCATTGCACACTTTGTTCATCACAGAATGCTGTGTGTGTGTGTGTGTTTTGTGTGTGCGTGTGTGTGTGTAGACCTAAGTGTATTGATAGAGTCAGTGTCTGTGGAAACACTGGACTAGGGCTTTTCTTTGGGGCCTTGCTTTCTGGACAATTTGCTCTGCTAAGATCAGTCCCTCATAGGACCACAGTCGATCTGTCCTGGAGAAAGACTTCTGAGACTTCCATCCCACAAAGCTCTTCACCAGTTATTGCCTGGACATGGTTAAAACTTAAGAGCTTAAACACTGAGATTTTCTGTATGAAATTGTAAGAATGTATATTCTCTCTATATACGCACACACGTACATGTACATGTATATATGTATTTGTGTGCATATGTGTATTTATGTGTCCATATATATGTCCCTATGCATATCTTTATTTATATACACAAACACATATGCCTATACGCACACACATGCAGTGTATGTAAATATAAGCAAACGATATTTGCTCTTTGGGGAGCCACGCAAAACAACAAAAGTGATTTCTTTTTTCCTGTAGTTCACCATTGCTTTAATCCTGCTGAGATGAAGGAAAGGGGGAAAAAATCAAGATTATAATAGGATTATTTTCCTGTTCAACTCATAGGATTAAGAGATGGCAACTTCAGTCCATTTAAGATCTCCGCCTTTGCTTTATTCTGCCTTTCCTCTGCCAAGTGGCTAACGCATCTTTGGTTAGGCTGTGCTTCCCATCACGGAGGAAGAAGGATGGTAGCTTTGGTTCCATGCCAGCCTGGGAGGCTCAGAGTGCAGCCTTTCCACAGATGTCCATTTATAAAGTGCATCTGTCCCCACATCTCCACCTGCCAGCTGGCCTTGAGGATGCTCGCTGGCAGCATGCACAGCCTCTGGCTGCTGGCCAGCGGGCTGCAGCCCTAGTGCCCTGGTGTCTCAGCTTTATGGCTCATATCCCTGAGGGACCCAGAAAAACTTGGGAATGTCACAGAAATATTGGCTCCAGGGAAGTCACTTCCCATCACAGGAATATCAAGAAATATTGCAAGAGTGACATGAATGTTGCCACCAGCACCGGGGACAATTTTACAAAGGGTAATCCAGACCAGTTGTTGTTAGAAGGTCATTGTACACGTATCACACTTTATCACAGACAGCATCCTGCCATGACTTTGAGGAAAACATCGAATGCAGATGCTAAACAAGGGAGGCAGACCTGTAACAAGCTTCTGGTGCCTGTCTGACACGGACAGGTGGTGGTTCTCCAGCGAGATTTCGGGATGAGCACCACAGAATGGTTGGCTCAGTGTTCTTAAGTATGAGCCCTGCCTCATCTTCTGTTTTGCTGAAGAGCCAGAAACTGCTGAACTGGAATAAAGTCCAAGGTTACCTTGACCATCGCATTGATGGAGGCATTCTATTAACCACCTCAGGCAGGTGAATATTTATGTCACTACCCAGGTGGATTATATCCTCTTCCTTTACCCTCTCATTTACCAAGGTTACCTAGAGATGGTGTTCAAGAAACCTCACCTGTCTCGATCTCCTTGTCACAGGCAGGTTAGTGATTCAGTGAAGCCTGGTTGAATTTTATTCCCTCATTTGTTCGGGATATAGAATGAGCTAACTGCTGCATGCCAGCTGGTGGCGGAAGGAGCTGAATGCAAGAAGCTAAATATCAGATCTCAAGATATGAGTCCCATTCACCCTCTACATTTTCTGACCCATTATCAAATATCACAGGAGCCTAATCTTGGTTTAGTATTAGCAACTGTGCTTTTTCACTTGAAGTGTTAATTAGCATGATATGCAAATAACAAACATTTTAAGCGGAATCACGTTTTGGCAAGCAATATCTCTTCCTGACACAGACACAGATGTCCTCTAATCCTCTGTCTCCTTTCATTTGGCTCACATACGCCTTTCTTTTCTCAGACTTCCCTAGGGCCACAAGGTGGCTTCCTGTTTTTTTGGTTTTTTTTTTCCCTCCCAGTTAGCAGGGACCCTTTATCTCAATGGACAAATTTATATTGCTATGTATTCCATTGCAGTTTAGTTTTCCCTTGCCATTGAGATGAGGAAAGACAGATGGACCTACTATTATCAGACAATGGCAATAACTAAGCGTGTCTTTGGGCAAGCTGCGGAGAGAGACCTGGGAACATTTGAAAGTTTAGACTATGGAAAATTGCATCAGAAAGAATTTAAAATAGTGCCTTAACTTTGAAAGAAAAGTTTTCTGCGTTTCTTTAAATGGCGGGCACTTGGATTCATGCATCCATCTCTCTGGGCTTCTATGAAGATGACATGTGGAAATTCTTTATAGAGAATTTTTTTTTGTTCAGCAAAATCTGCTGTATAAAACTGAGAGCTATCTTTTATTTTACATAAGAGGCCTCCAGAAGGAAAATGCCTAATCATTTATTTAGTGTTTTCAGTGTAATGGGAAAGAGTATCTTCTAGTCCTAAACCTTTCTTTGTTATTCTAATATATATATGTACACACATAGATAATATATATTCTCTCTCATTAAACATCAGTCTGTACAAGATTGTGTTCCAGCTGCTTCTCCTACTCCTCTCACTCCTCCCTGAGAAGCACAATATAAATCCTAGAAATAATGCAAGAGTGAACCAAAGAAGACAAGTGGTAAGAATTATGAAAACTGATTTTGGACACCAGGACTGGAGAAGTAACAGGGCAGCAGGGTGCCTTATAAACCCCTACCCAAAAGAAGACAGATACCCTGATCTGGTGTTTCCTGATTGCCAATATAGGAACAAAGGTCAACTCAGATTGGCTTATTTTTCCCCTTTTAGGAACAGGAGTCTCTCTGCCTATATTTATTTAGGTGAGCTGACACCACCTGAAAAGCGGATCAATAGGGAGATTGCCTGAAAGAAATAATGAAGGAAGCTCTCCTTTCCTCACCAGGCTGGAGGATTCCCTTTTCTACTGTGAGACAAGGAGGCTGGCAGATGGATAAAGCAAGAAGTACTCAGCCACAGTGGCCGTTGGTTTGGCCTGGATAACCTCTTTGTCGCCATGAGCCTGAGGCTTGTCTCTCATACATGGAGACAGCAGGAGTAAGAAGAACCAGCAAGATGGGCTCACCAAAATGAGCATCCAAGCCTGGGCTGTCTCTTAGTCCCTGAGGTTATCATAAGATTACCTAATGCTACCAAGAAACACCTGGTGGCCCAGCCTGTGGGAACCCCGTCTACCCCTGTAGGCAGCACCCGCAGAGATCAGTGGGAGCCCCAGCAGCATCAAGTACCAGGGACACCAAAATAATACCTCAAAGACTGAAAATTAATCTCTCAGTGGAAGCACCACACACACAAGTATGCCTGTCTGATAAACTTAAGAAGGGTGGCCTTCCTCAAAGTGAAAGATTTAAACAGGAACTAGAGTCTTCTCTAACATAGTAAGGGGGAAAAAAGTCCAGTATGCATTGATAATCACTCATTTTGCCAAGAACCAAGAACATCACAACTGGCATGAGCTAAGACACTCATGCAAGTGCTGAGATGAATCATATAATGGAATTATCTGACAAGAATTTTAAAGAAGCCCTCATAGAAATTTTTGAGCCATTGATTACAAATTGTCTTGAAACACATGAGAAAAAAATAGAACATCTGGACAAAGAAATACACAAAAGAAGCACATGGAAATTATGGAACTAAAAAAAATACACTAACTCAAATTTAAAAAACAAACAAACAAAAAATAGAGCTTCAGGGACCTGTGGATCAACAAAAGATCTGACATTTATATTATTAAAGTCCCAGAGGAGAGAAGAAAGAGAATGAGGCTAAAAGAATATTGGAAGAAATAATGGCTTAAAACTTCTCAGATTTGGCCAAAAACAAAAGTCTACAGATTTAAGCTGCTGAATGAATCCTAAAGAGGATAAACCCAAAGAAATCTATGACAAGACACATCATAATTACAATTCAGAATACTAAAGACAAGGACAAATTCTTGAAAGCAGATAAAGAGAAACAATGTGTCACTTATAGGCTGACACCAGTTCAGATCACTGTGGATTTCTCATCTGAAACCATGGAGTCCAAAAGGACGTTAGACAGTGTTCTTCAAGCTCTACAAGAAAGTGGAGCCTGTATCAACTAAAGCCATGTTTGAAAAATGAAGAAGTAAAGACATTCTTATCCAAAGGAAAGTAAAAAGATCTATCACTAGTAGAACTATCCTTAAACATTGGCTGAAGAGAGTTCTTCAAGCAAACAGGAAATGATGAGAGAAAGGATCTTGTAGCATCGGGCAGAAAGAATAAACATTGGAAGAGAGATATTTGCATATACAGTCGATGATTCTTTTTCCTCATAAATTTTAATAGATTTTATTTCATGATTAAAACAATAGCAGAAATATCATTTGATACTCAAAACAACAGTATTTAAAAGTGGGGAAGATACAGGGACCTAAATGGAAGTGTCATTTGCACACTTCCCTTGAAATGGTAAATTGTTGACATCAGTAGACTGCATATAGTATATATGATGAGGTACCCTGGGAAAGTATACAAAACCATACACAGAGATACACTCAAAAATTCTATAAATAAATCATTATCACATACATGGCAGAGGAGAGTACTAAAGTTAAAGAACAGGGAAAAGATAACCAAGGAATGAAACAGAAGAAAAATAATGAAAGGGTGGACTTAAGCCCTAACATATTAATAATTGCCTTAAATGCAAATCGTATAATGCATCAATAAAAAGACAGAGATTGGCAGAATGAATGAACACACACGAGCTCTAACTTAGTAGACTTAGCAAAATTTAGAACTGAGCCTTTTATACACATCTGTTATTTCAGTCTTTAGCTTTTTCTGCCTTGTATCTACCATAGAAGCCCCCTAAACACTCCTCAAAGACTCATTCTACTGTCCTAGACCCTATAGTTATTGTGAATAAAAGAAACAATGAGTTATCTATATAAAATATCACATGATCTGCAAACAGTGACAGTTTTACCACTTCTCTTCCAACTTGGATAACTTTTATTTATTTTTTGATTGTGCCTGGTTTAGTTGGTTTGGTTTTTTTCCTACTATGGTCGTGCCTAGGACCTCCAATACTATGTTGAAGGAAAGTGGTAAGGGTGGGAATCCTTGCCTCTGTCCTGAATTTAGCAGGGAGACTTTCAGCTTTTCATCATTGAGTATTATGTTGGCTGTGGGATTATTGTAAATGGCTTTTATTATGTTGAGATATGTTCCCACTTTGGTGAGAGTTTTTTTTTTTTCATAAATGGAAGTTGAATTTTATCACATTCTTTTTCTGTGTCTATTGATAAGATGGTTTTGTGGTTTTTCTCTTTCCTTTGCTGATGTGGTGTATCACATTGATTAATTTGCGTATGTTGAACCATCCTTGCAACTCTAGAATGAAATCCGACTTATTCATGGTATGTGATCCTTTTTACGTATTATTGGCCTCGATCTGCTAATATTTTGTTGAGGATTTTTTTCATCTATATTTATCAAAGATATTGGCCTTAATTTTTTTTTTTTTTTTTGTAGTGTCTTTCTCTGGTTTTGACATCAGGGTAATGGTGGCTTCACAGAATGAATTTGGGAGTGTTCCATCCTCTTCAGTCTTTTGGAAGAATTTGAGAAGAATAGATGTAAGCATAGGAAACTATGTTCAATATCTTGTAATAACCTGTAATAAAAATAATCTTATGTGCACATATACATATATCTGCAAAAAATTCTAGAGAGGAAATAGGAAGCCTGAGTTTGGGGTTGTAATCTACTAGATAAATGTCATTTCAACAGCATTGGTATCTAGACATAGTGATTTCCCATAGCTAGGATGTTTGCCCCTGAAAAATAAATTCCCGTAATGTCTTTAAGGAATGAATATCAAGATATAAAGTGCCACTTCCCTTTTAGAATTTGGCACACTAGTGAAATAAACAGATCTCAACAGAGCATTTCTTATTGTTATGCATCTGAAGTAGAATCCAGGTCTATCGAAGACAAGCATAGCTTTCCACTTGTCCCTAAGGGAAATATGCTGAGTGGCAGAAATGGAAATGTGTTTATTCTGCTCTACTACAGGCTGCATCAGGCACATATGTTTGCATAAGTGGTAAATCAGTCCCTGCTTCTGCAGATTCAATGCACAACAGTGTCCACTGTGTTTAACATACAAAGAGATAAGGTTTAGAAGACAAAAATAAGGTGAGGAGAGAGACTAAAGGAAACTAATGGGCTTCCACAATTTTTCATACAAGTGATTTCACAGTTTGAAATTTTGCATTCAGAAATAAAATAATAATAAAATAAAATAGCATGACCTTATTTGGAATTCCATATCTAAAAGCAAAATGGATGAGTATTTTTTTAAATTTATTATTAATCTAACTCAGCTTACTTGCCTAAAATGACACATCTTTACTTTTAAGTGTTTATTAAATTCTTTCTTCATCCATTTTTAACCATTAAATTGAAAGGACACGTTGGAAACAAAATATTATGTTGCACAGAGAAGTTGCTTATCATTTTTCATTAAGTTTCAATTGTTTTATTATCCTGCCATCACTTTTACCACTGGATGGAACAAGATATTGAAAGCTCTTTTGGGGCAAAGGAATCACGACTACTCAAATTGGATTTTAAGACGAGATAGTTTCAATTTACTCCAGATTTCCACTGAAAAGTGAATTGAGTTGCGTAAATGTGAACTTTTTAAGAAATTTTTCAAAGTGGACAATTATCACTTTTTCTGCCAGAGGCACATGGATTAGCAAGCTGTGGCCTTAGTTCACACCACATTCAGCCAAGGACCCAAACATATCTTAAATAACACACATAACGAGCCCTCATATTGATTCCACAGGAACGGTGTGGTTGCATTTCTAATTCTTTGCTCTGAACGTGACTTCCACCCTCCTTTTCACAGCATGCATAAAGGTTGCTAATGTTTGAATAAAATAAAAATGAGGGAAAATCACTGCATTCCCATATAATGATCCATTTCCGTCTGTAATTCTAGATTCACTTCCTGTGCTTTCAGCCTCGCTTTATTTTGTTAGCAGATTGGTCAAGCCTAAGAAAAACTGAGCCATTTTCTTGAGTGAGGCTAAAGTTGTTACTGTTTTGTTTATGAACAAAAAATAATTTAAGAAAAATCCTAAACAAAAGAGTAAAATATTAACTTTGGGCAGTAGGATCAACATTCCTGTTTCCACATAGGACAGTCCAAGAATACTGAATTATACCAGTTTCTTGTCCATGTAGAACATGTCACAGTGTCACATTTCCTTAAATGTTTAAAGGAGAGGTGAATATAATCAACTTCTAGTTAAGATTTGTTGAGATCAGTATGGACTCTTGCTTCTCTTCTGCAAAATTTCTTAAGGAAACGTCATTGTCAGCCACAGAAACCAGAAATAAACACTTTCACCACCCGATTTAGTCTGCCCTCTGTTAACAGTATGCATAGTGACAGAACTGTTGCTGACGTATTTGAACAGACAGACAACTAAAGGACTGTGGAAATGCAGGTATTACTTGGAAGGCAATTAAATATTTATCTTCTTTCAAGAAAGCAACAGCAGATTCCTTTCAAAAAGTAGTGTTTTTTGAACCTAGCACGAGTACTGAAACAATGGGTAAAAGAGAACGAATGTCGTGTTTCTGTTAATAGAATAAAGACCTCATTAAGATTTGAGAAGGAACGGTCAGGCCACGGAGGTTCTGGAGTCCTTGCCACTCTGAAGTCCTGAATAATTTATGTGTAGGATGAAGATGTATATGTAATATAAGTGGCTTGAACATCTGTGGAATAAACTCCTTACATGTACTTAAATTGTCTTTCATAATGTTAATTCTGTATCCAATCTGAAGCAACATATATATCAGAGCTGGAGTTAGGGGAAGACAGAGAGAGGACAAGTTTATTCTATGAATTACTGGTTTTAAATACACGATAAAATTGCTGACATTAACAGGCCTGTTGATTTGATTTCTATAGCAGAAATTCTTGTGCTTTCATTGATTAAGTTTATGTATTGATCTGGATGTTGGGTAATAGTGTTCGTGTTCATTAAAGAAGGTTTCATTTAATTACTCCAGGAAAGCCTAAATTCTGTTCTCCAGGTTTATTACCATTCTCAATTACACGCTCTGCACAGCTGCCAGAGTGACCTTTATATAGCACAGAACTAATCATGTCACTCCCTAGCTAAAAATCCTTCCAGAGCTCCCCATAGCCTTCCAAATAAAGTGCAAATTCCATAGCTTGGCCACAAGATAGTTCACGATCTAACGCTTGATGGATGCTCTTTATTGGCTTCATGACCCCAGGGGTGTGTTGGGAAATCTGCATGCTAGCTCTGTCATTTGTACGCAGCATTCCTCAGTCTTTCCTGGACTGTTCCTATCCTTACACCATCTTCATTTCTGCTCTGAAGTCTTGCCTTCACTCCCAGGCTCGTTCTGGTTCTGCTTTGGAATATTTGGAGCTTTCGGTGTCCTCTCCTGCATCTTGCATTGTTCTCTGTTTTGCTGTATATTTCCCTCTTGGCTTTTTTCATTGCTGGCTACACCTGTATACCTCCTCCGCCTGCTTCTTGCCTTCAGACCCCACCCTTGATATTCACATAAAGGAGAATTTTGATGCCGTCTCTTCAGCCTTATCTTTCTGCCTCCACTCCAAGTTTCAAACATGCAGTAGAGCTCGGTGCTCCTTGAATTTTGAATAGATCTCTTCACTTGTATTTTTCAACATGTGTTAATGCCAGTGTTTTGAAGACTTTTCCTCCCATCTTTGTGCAGCCTGTTTAATATCTACAATAACTTTCTTAAGCAGACACCCATTTTATCATTATTTCAAGAAATATTTATGAAGAATTTTTATGCCATACTCTTTGTTCGGGATACTGCAGCATAGACTATCTTCACTTCTCTGTGTCAGGACATGTAATACAATTGGGACAGAGATTTGGAATGAAGCTAAGTATGTGTAGACCTCATGAAAAGTCTTTCCTGGTGATAGAAACCAAGGTAGTAAAAACCTTGAAATGCTAGGTCATAATTTGCAAGCACAAATGGAAAAAAAAAGCTATTTATTCATGTAAAAACTTGTAAATTGTGCTTATAAAAAGAAGGTATTGTGACACATTTTAAAAATCAGAGGTTTCACACAAAAAATTGATACCCTGAGTTCATCCCTTTAAGGTGTAGTCTTCCATCATATTAGACATGATAATGGAAGGGACATTATGCAAACAAGACAAAACAAAGCAAAATATATAATTTTCCTTTTATGTACCCTGTTTTCAGAAACCAAGTAGTTCATGTACGTCTGAAATTTTCCTTCAAAATCAATTTACTTCAGTTGAAGTATTTTTCTATGAAGAAATACATAGTTTTTGTTAGTAACTATGTTGCCTTAACTTACTGACAAATTAATGTGAATATATTTACAAACTGTTTTTCAGCATGAAAGCCATAAGGGAACAAGCCCATTTAAAATAATGGAGGCATGAAAAGATCGTTAGAGAGCTTCACTGTCCTGCATCATTCAGCAGGTGCGATCTCTCTGAGATTTCAGCTCAGATAGACGTTACACAGCAAAAGCCTGAGAGCACGGATAGTGTGTCAATATATAATCCTCAAGCAAAGACAGCGTCAAGGGCAGAGCAATACCCAAGGAGGACTGAGTCAGCCAGACCTACGTTCAGACCTATTGCATACTTCTTACAACATCTGAGCATATTTGGTTAATTTGTTGCATTTCCAAACATAGATTAATGCAGCAAATAGTAACAACACTTAGCATTGTCAAGATCTATCTAACTGAAGCTCATAGTCTGGCAGGAAAAAAATATGATTTAACTGATGGAGTATAGTTGTGATGACTATTATGGCAGAGGAATGTAGAATATTCCGATTGAGGATATGACAGGAACTAACAGAGGCAGTGCCCTGACTGTAAAATGTGTTTAATAGATGTATACACCCACTTCCCAGTGTCATATAAGGATTAAATGAAGTAATGTATGTAATGCACAGTATTTCAGCACCTTTCACTTGGTAGACACTTGACAAAATTCCAAATATAGAACAGATACATTATCAGGGATTTGAGAATCAGATTTAGGTAGCAAACTTGAAATCATCAGTTAATGACCAACACTTATGATATGAGGGTGGTTATCTCAATTTGGTAGAGATTTCTGCTGTTCAGTGAAGACTTCCGGTGCCATCACCACTTGCAGAGTTCCAACAGCCTTAACAAGGGAGGCTTCTCATTACATGCCTTCATTGAGGCACTTGTCAAAGTTAGTATTCATAGAAAAATCACTTAAATGATTAATAGGAGAATGTAGGATCAATGAGGGAAAAGTTGAGAGGACAGAATATAAAGAATGACTGTAGTTTACAGTAGCTTAGATTTTGTTGTAATATATAAAGCAACTTCAAAATCTCAGTGACTTAAAATAAGAAAGATTTCATTAAGCTACATATCTATTAAGATTTGGCCGTGGCTCTGCTCCGTATCTTCAACCTGGGGCCTAAACTTAAGGGAGAAAACATAAGCTGTTGAGAGTTAGACCCAGAGATGAGACATAGCCTCTCCCTTCATATTTCATACCTAAGGCAATTCATATGGTCAAGTCTTTTGTCCTTTCACATAGAATATAAGATTCTCTCCAAGGGAGAGGAAAAGAATAAGTATAAATGAGAATATTCTCTACCGTGAAATGATGAAATAGAATTTTCAGGAAACAAACTAACCAAATCCAAATTTTTTTCATGAAGTTCAGAATGTGCCTTAATATTATTTCTTCATAATTCTGTTGGTTAGTATTTCTTTATGATTTTAAAGGCGTTCAGAAAAAAAAATAAAACAAATCTCATGCTGTTCTGGACCCACAGAGTGCAAACATTGCATATGGCACCAGAATTGTTGCTTAATGTTTGGTGTATTGGGGAGATTACTAATTGGCACTGGGCATAATGGATACACATGACCTTGAGAAAATATTTTGAGTTTATTTGCAGAAGGTATAAGAAATATTTTCCCATTGATTTCCTATTATTATTTCTTCAAATCAATAAGGATAAATTATAATCTTATAAATAAACTGAAATTTAAGAACTAGTATATAACACTGTCATATTGAATTCATTTGAGACTATCTACTATAAGACTGTGGGATAAATATATTTAACTGAAATTTAAATTATTTAAAAAAGATAATATAAAGAGACATAATAAAGATACAATAAAATTATTAACTAGAAAAGGTGTATTTCAAGAGATGTCAATCAAAGTACCATTCCATATTAAATAAAATAAAACTTTCAATACATTTAGTAATGCTATGTTTTCAAAGGATCAGGAAGTTTAAGCTAATTAGTAAAACCTAATAATAAATTATTTCTAATTCTGCAGTATATGTAATTACTCACTTACTGAAATAGGAATTTCTGCACATTTCTTGACTTCCTCATTTTCGTCATTTCCCATGTCTGTTTTTTCTCTCCTGGCTGAGTCCACCTCAGGAGGATGTGTCAGGTGTTCAGAGAGCCAAGGGATGAACATTATTCAGTACTCTAGGATACGTATTTTGTCTGAACTTAATTTTGTCTAAGATGATTTTAAGTGTTTGAAAATTTACTCAGCCATGTGTATCTGAGTTCTGTATCTCAACCCCAATTCTGTACTTGAATGAATCTCTAAAAATCCCTGAGCCTCAATTTGCTAGTTTAAAAAATGATTAAGATAATTAAAGCTAGGACAAATGTTAACAGGATGTTTTGAGAGTTACTCTAGAAGTATTATTCAGTAAGCGCCTGGCAAGTGATAGGTCTTTGTGAAGGAAAAGGTTAGCAGAAGACCTTCAATCCATTCTCTTCTTTGAGAGAGTCTTTCTAGGAAGGACAGGGATGTTCTATAAATATGCTGATGACAGATCCCTGGCAAACCCTTCTCATCTATGGAATGCCTTAGCAGCAGTTACCTAGTTTGCCTAGATTGCTTGGAGTAAATAAACCTGAATCTATGGCTTTGTGGCCCATGACTCCCTGCAAAATGTTAAGTAAGTTACAGAACTCCATATGAAATAATACTCTTTTGATAAGCTATAACAACATATTTTTACTGAACATAGGCCCACTGCTCCCCTTTCTTTAAATCAATAAGGGAAGAGGCAATGTTGATCGAAAGGAAAGTTGCTTTTAATTAGAATGCCAGCAGTCTGGGGAGATGGTGGACTCAGTGTCTCCCAAAAACCATCTCTAAGATTTTGCTCAGCCCCAAAAGTTTAAAAGGAAAATGGGGAGTAATTTCAGTTAATCATTTAGATGGTGAGTGGGAGGGGTCAGGGTGATCACCATCCCCTACTGAAGGCAAGCTTGTCAATTCCTTGTGAGTTTTTCCTTAGATGCTGTCCTATTCAAACAGTTCCTGAGGTTAACAAGGGGGAAGCTAGGGAAGAGATGTGGTCATCTATTAATTACTTATTCTCCATTTTTTCTTCTTTGATCTAGGAAAGAACCAACATGTTAGACAAGGTATCAAAAGAAAGGCATGAGGGTGACTGGTTTAAGGTTAGTGGCAAGAAGAAGTAGCCTCCTGCAGAGAGATCTTTCCTGCCAAAAAACTGCTTACACTATGTCAGCTAGAAATTTCATATTTTAGTCTGAGCCAGAGTACACTGTAAGTTGCAAAGAAGCTATAGGGAGACATATTGGGGATCCTAGACTATGTTGTGTTTTGTATGCACCTATAAAATACTTGTCTTTAACTGTATTAGCAAAGCTTGATCTTAGTTTTATATCTGATTCTTGTGAGGCTTATTTCACAATCTGTTTCTCTGTGTTATATCAATATTTACAAAATACTAATTATTCTACTCCACAACTGCTGTGGCCATTAAGTAAAAAAGTGTTGAATTTTGTGCTCTAAAATATAGGAGTTATGTGAATTGTTCTAATTTCTTTCTCAATTCAATTTCCTACATAATTTTAGGACAGAAAAGGTAAATGTTGGAAAAGCCATTCAGGGGACGATGAGCCAGCAATATATAGCAGAAAGTCTTTATCTTCAGTCAATAAATAAGGAAAAACAAAGAGCAGAAATGTTCAGATTTTTACATCGGGCAAAAGATATATTGAGACAGGAAAGAAGGGGACAGGGAACAGCCATTCAAAAAGTGCCACAGCAGTTAACACAGGTGGTGGAAAATTCAACTCCCAACAGGCCTTGAGGCCCAAGGTGGTGGGAGATGTGATTTCCAGTAGACCCTGAGCTTCCTTATTTGCTCATTGTAATATATTAACATGGTAAATGGCTCTCCCACAGGCACCAGGACAGTTTTGAGACTAACAATAAGAGGTCAAAAAGTTGGTGGTGGCCCAGTTACTGGGAATCCCTGCCTCTCCCCCAAAGTACTTGGAATAATCCTCCCAGTGGTTAGCCTATGAAGTTACACGGTCCATGAAAACTAACCGCCCCCACCTCTCGTGGCTGCTTTCCCTTCTAAGCGAGACGGCCCGCACTCTGTCCACAGAGTGTGCATCTACTTTCACTTTAAACTGAGCACCTTACCCCCACATCTCATGGCCTTTCTCTTGCCTTCTGAAACAGCCTGCGCTCTGTCTATGTCGTCTGTATCTCTCTGAATAAATCTACTTTTACTCACTATGGCTCACTCTTGAATTCCTTCCTGCGTGAAGCCAAGGACCCACACTTGGCGGGGTATGTCCCAGGGGTTCAGCTGAGACCTGGGACACAGCCATCCTCTTGCCCCACATACTTTTCTCCTGTATCAATATCACATAAGATATTGTCATTTCATTTGTTTCTGTTCCTTTAAATATGTTTATAAATTAAAAGAGGGGAGAAAATGTTCTAAATTAAAATTAACCGCTTTATGAATAATGGATGTTTTTGCAGAATCATAGTTATAAAAATAAACATCTTTATTCATATTTACTGACAGGGTTTCTATAAGATACTCATAAAGCATATGCTGTTGATATACAAAATATTACATGAGAAGAACAATATTTAAATTTCTACTTTGCCAATAGAATAAATTATTAACTATTCAAACTGTTTATTTCAGGGAGCTTACTACTATTATTAAAAATCCAACTCCTATCATTTCTTGGCCTTTTGGCTAAGATCAAGTGTAAAAATCACACTCCTGTTAATGTTAATATTTTTGATTTATCCAAAACATATGTTAGCTGAACTATGAATGAAAAGATACTTAAGCAATTGCACATTCAGTAAAATAAGTAGTAAAATTGGTTGTTTTTATATCAAGCTAAGATCCAATCAACCAAAAAACCAGCTTAGCCTGCCATTCTATAATAGTATAAAACAATACACAATATGTCTTATTATATGATTAAGTTTTGTAATAACTTGAGAAGTTGCATATGTTACATTTTAAGGATACAAACTTGTACCTAGAAATACTACAAACTAGATGCATGGAAAAATAATGAAATACAAGAAAATGTTTAAAATGCTTCTTTAGTTTATTCATTATTTTCTGTAATTAAAAAAAATATGACTTAAAAAGATTAAATCCATCACGGGTCAGGGGAATAGCTCTGTGGTAGAAGGCATGCTTAGCACGCACAAGGTCCTGGGTTCAATCCCCAGTCACTCCATTAAAAAAATTAAAAAGAAATAAAAAATAAATTTCAAAAGATTAAAACCATCTACATTGAATACGTGCTAGCACATACAAAGAGTTAACAAGCATATGCTAATACGTAACAGGTGAAGTATGCAAGGTCGTTATGCCAGCAGTTTTAGAATATCCTGGGTTTGTTATCTGGCATGTTATTTGCTGATCCCTGACATCTTCTGCTGCTCATTTCTTGCCCATATTATAAAAAAATTTCCCAGGGGCATATATTTAAATGCAGGAAGCACTGACTTTTGCCTTCAAAGTAGGATCAAGGAGTTAATGGTAAAGAAAGCTGGACAGGCTCACAAAACATCTTAGATTAATAGCAGTTTTCATTTAACCCAAGTATGGTTTTCCTGCAAACCCAAATCTTGACCTAAGGCAATTTGATGTGCCAACCACCTGTTAAACATAAACTGAGACATATTAAAAATTTTAAAAAATGAGAAAAAATTGATTGGAAGAGGGCACTGCCAGTAGGAAGTGGTTAGAAGGTCAGTATGTTTAGGAATCCAAGAGACACTTTTACAGAGAAAAGACTGAAGCAAAGGAATGTATTGATTGGCAAAGTTCCAAGCCTACTTGTCTGCTGTTGGTTGACGTTAGGTTTTGATTTGGTTCCCTTGAAGCATTTACACGCTTAGATGTTGGTTTGCTTGCCTAGGCTGCCAGGGCATTAGACCCATCTCAGTCTAATGGCCTCCTTGTTTAATGAATTTAACACACTTCATGCCAGATTCTCGTTCCAAACGCCCTAAGTGTTCTCATGAAGACAGCTTTTTTCCTAAAGTGGTAAATGCTTTGCGAAGGGCAGAGGGAAAACTTTAAAAGTATCTTTTGTATTGTTCTCTGTTTCATTCCTTAGAGCTGGAGCTGCTCTTGTAACATGTTTGTCTCCCCAGACTTCTCTCAGATGCTTTCTCCTCCCTCATGTTTACAATCTCTCACCCTTTTACATGCAGAGTAGTAACCTCCTCTCTCCCTCCTTGTCTTTCTGAAAAAAGGTTTGGTTTACTGTTCTGCCCAGAAGACTTTCTTACCATGCAGACTGGAGTAGAATAAGTTACATAGAACAAGGGTGAACTAGGGGTTAGCATCCTTATAATTTAATTACAAATATGAAATGTATAATAATTTGTTTTGTGCTTAGGGAAAAAAATCATAGAAATCATTCCCAAACCTAACTCAGTATGATTTTACCTTGACTTTTGTAATTGATCCTGCCTGTTCACTTTGGTTTAGTAGAAACCTGAATTTAAGACCACTTTAATAAGGTAGTAAGACATTTATTATTTCTCTTATTTAAACCCTTATTTTGTCACTGCTTTGAATTCACTATATTCAGTTTTATCTTTTATAAACTTTCAAAACTTGTTTACATGAAGTTGGAATAAAGATAAAGCAAATTAATAAAAACACAAAGGAAAAAAGATAATAAATTAAGGAGTTTTTAAATATATGGAATAAATAATATCTGACATTAAAGTATGTACAATACACTCCAAATGATTCAAAATTCAAATATCAATCACAAAATACTTAGAAGAGCAGCCCTTTGTGTTAGAACCACAGACCTCTAAAGAATCTCTTGAAAGCTCTAATATTCTCCTTAGAAAAAGCATAATGAAATTTACACATCATTCTTAAAAAAACCCCACAAATATCCAGCTATAGCTTCAATTTTGGCTCATAGATTAGCAATTAAGATCCTCAGAAGTGAATGAAGATGTAGGTAAATATCTGATATTGGGGTGGCAAGGGACAATAATATTGAAATGTGTCTCATTAAAAAGCACAGAGCTGGCTACATCTAGCTCTGTGTATCATTTACATGCATCCATATGCACAGTAAGATTAGAAGAGCTGCAAGATTCAGTGTAGTGAACAAAACAATAAATAAATAAATCAGGGGCAATTTGGCCCTCTCCAATACAAACACTGTGAATTTACCAGGCACAGGGATTGTGTCACCTTCTTTTTACTATTTCAGAAATTCCAGCTTGTTCTTTTTACTACTTACATCAAGTAGCCTTTAAGGGACACTTGTCATTAAATAATATCTAATATTAAGAAAAAGCAAACATCTTTGGTTGGCAGTACGCAGTAGTCATAAAATCTGTATAATATGTTGTTTGAAATTTCCACTCGATTTTCCAAGGAATAAAGCATTGATATTACATATATTCTCTATGTGACAAAACAAGGAGCAACTGTTTCATTTCCCATTTATCAAATAAGGAGAATAAATAATGTCGCTATGTTGACTCTTAATCCTCTCCCCCACATCATTCTTTACAGTAGAAGGGGCATCATA
The DNA here is from genome assembly GCF_048773025.1 of Camelus bactrianus. Lineage (NCBI taxonomy): Eukaryota > Metazoa > Chordata > Mammalia > Artiodactyla > Camelidae > Camelus > Camelus bactrianus. The sequence continues at coordinate 11,172,617 of NC_133542.1, forward strand.
ACATTTCTACTCTCCCATGAAACTAATACATTGAAAATAAAGTATTACATTTCATCCAGAGCTACCATTTTTCAGTCAGTGTACTTAATAGAGTCTAGTATATTTGTAGAAAAAAGCATAATGTATAAAAAATAACCAAGCTTTCTCTTCTATTTACTTTATTGCTTGAATTCAATGATGTCGTATGGCTTCATCTACTTTAGAGAATACACTTAGCAAATACAGGGCCAATTTAGCATTTTCCCACTTCACATCTAGTGCAATATTTAAGAAGATTTCATCTAATTGAACACATGTTGGAACGAATTTCATAAAAGTGTTTTTGTGAATGCTTCGATGGCTAGATGGGAGACGAGCTAGACAGGCAGTGAAGTGAGCGTCATTCTGGTTGGGCTCTCCAGGCGGAGAAGTCATTTGCAAGATGTTTTGACTGCTGAGGATGTCGGCCATAATCCGTCTTAGCGATCGAAGGAGGCTGCAAATGGCTGAGGTAATGTTCAAACTCACTGAAAGATGACTAGTCATAATAGGAAGTAATGGGTCTCCCTGCTTGCCTGGAGAGAATTTGGAGACTATTTAGGTCACCAATGGCAAATTTCTACTTTATTTGAGGACTGAGGTCTCTGTAGTTATGAAATGCAATCATCACCCTCCAGATCTGTGTCTCTCTACCTTACACACCTTAGCTTTGGGGAAGAACACATATTCTGTAGAAGCCCACTAAATACAAACTGTCTTGATTCTTAGTAAAAATACAAAAATGATAGGCCTATGTATGCACGCTTTCCCATATATCTTTTAACATCAAAGTTGTGTTACTCCTTTAGTGCTTTATTCAGATTTCTTGTTTAATCAGATCATTCCCTGGAAGCAATAAAAAGCAGTATGTCCACCTTTGAAGGTGTAACAGGGAAAAAACAATGGAGTCTGTCTGCTTCATTAGTATGGAAATGGCAAAGGCCATTCAGAATATAAATAAGTAAGTGAAACACTTAATTTTATTAAGTTCAAGCATTTAAACCCCTACATCTGAACTTGAGTGAAAATGTTTCATAGAAGAGACAGCAATGATTTTAGAATATTACAAAGTTTTGTGTGTGTGTTTTGTAGAGAAGTGATTCTTAAAAATTTCAGTGTGTTCTCTCAAACATTTTAAACTTTTTGTCTGCAAACATTTTAAGTTAACTTACAGAGAAAGATGTAACGTTCAGAATTAATTCAGTAAGTGCACCTTGCATGAGTACTTGGTGTAAGATACTGTAGTGAGAATTGCGGATACAAGGTAATATCTGATCCTGGACAAGAAGCAGGTCAGAGCATGGCCATGGAGTGATTCTCAGCTCTCAGCTGCAGTTTGAGGAGTGATGAATACATATTAATAATCTTATACTATAGAAAACTTTTGGGGTTAGTCACCAGAACCTTCTAGGTAGTTTGCATTCACTTACGCACTTAGGAAATTACTTGAGACAGAGAGGTTGGGATATGGAGGTGGGTGGCAGGTGGAGGGGAAAGCGCTAAGTGGTTCCTTATTTTTTCCTTGCTTCTTTTTCCTCTGAACTGTCTCAATAATCACAGACTCAAGTCATTCTATCTACTGTACCCTTGTCTATAAAAGGACAGAGGGAGCTTTTCTAAAGGAAAGATAACGCAGAAGCACACATTAATAAAAGCTCTTCCAAGAATGACGGGGATCTTCATCAATCTATCTTGGCCTGAGAGATCATATGTTAATGAAACTCAGTAGTAAACATTTTAGTTTGAAAAATTCAGTGTCATTGTTTCCATTTTGTAGTGTCAAAGCCAGTTCAATAATAGTATGTATAAGTCTTACAAGTAAAACTCGCCTAAGGTTCTACTCTCTACAAACTGGAAGGTAATGGGTACTCTACAAACTGAGTTCTCTACAAACTGAGAAGGAATTCTAGTGACTTGTCATGGCTGTTCAGCAGTAGAGAAAATGTGCTGAACAGCCATGACAAGTCACTAGAATTCCTTCTCACATGAGAATGACTTAACAATGATCTCCTTTAATTTGATGCTATTAAATGAAGACATTCCTCAAAATTTGTGACACTCTTAGTTTCCTAAATGAATGCAAGATATTTTTTCTCTATACATTTATAATTCTTTGGGCATTTCAGATGTTTTTTTTTTCTGTTGGAGGATGTGGCAGAGATTGAATTGAGGAAAGAGGACTTCTTTTCTTTGTCTTACTGTATTTATATTTTGGGAGAAGGAGAGGGGGACACTGTGTCTCCAACTGTATGTTATATAGAAATTACAAGCTGTGAAACTTGATGTAATTCAGCTGAAAGCTCTAGCCAAGCAATCTCATCTGTAAAATGGGCTAGAAAACCAAAACTCACAGAGTTAATTGATAACAGTGATTGTGAAAGAACTTTGAAAACTACAGTGTTACTCAAAATGAGACTTTTCTTTCCTCCCTACTGGCTTTATTGATCTCGGTGAAAAAAAGTAGTTAAGAACTGTGAGCCTGTTGTCTAATCAGGTACATGCCTTTGAACAATAAATGCAGGAAAGAGTTGGTAGTGCAGCAAGGTATGCCAGAAGGAACTGAATTCTGATGTCCTGGAGACCTGATTTCAAATTGTCTTTTGACTGTTGACTAGTTATGTGTCTCTGACAATTAATCTCATACACTTGAACTCTAATAACTCTAAAAGTTCATTCACTTGTAAAACTAGGATAATAATAAACTCCACTAAGTTTCTGAGATGGTTAGGTAATGAATAGAGTACCCCATTGTATATACTCAGCTGTTTGGGTTCTCAATATGAGCACATTATTTTGATATTTTAAACAATGAGTATGAAAGTGTGGTCAGATGAAGAATTTAAATCTAGTACAATGGTTTGACAACCAATTTTGCTTTTTTAATCTTGCCTTCAAATTAATCAAACAAAAAATGGCATCAGCCACTTTAAACAGCAGGCCTATTACAGGAAATGCTTATTAATGGAATTCGAATTTCTCAGAAAAAATCTATATGTGTATTTCAAAAGAAATCATACTCCTTCAAGTTTATACTTTAACTTTCCTTTTTTTTCCATTTGAAGGTTCAGCAACATATCAATTCAAGTTGAATATGAATGTTGACAACTGCATTTTTACAAATACAATATTTCTACCCAAGAAGAAAGGAGAGAGGAATCAGTTTTAGAATTTAATTATTGCTGTGGGACACAGAAAGACATTTCTGTGGCTGTGGGATTCCATGATGAGTCATTGCAGGAGCTGGTTGAAAAATAATACGTGAACATCCTAAGCAGGAGGAGTGGTTTTAGGGAAGAAAATATCAAAGAATGACCTAAATATTTCACTTCAGGGCTTCTTTTTTACCACTTCTAAGATCTGAGCACACAAAAAGTAAAGAAATTCATGACAAAAAAAATCAAAGCAAAGAGTTCTTTTTTAATGTTAACACTTTATGCAGTATTTACTAGAAAAAATGAACATTTCTATAAAAATCAATTAATCCTTAAGATCAGTTATTTTGGTGTGAGCTCTCTGCTATTACAATTAAACAAAAGCTGTATTTCTTTCCTTTTTCCTCTTTCCTCAGACAATAAAGTAAATGCACAGTTTGGGCAATATTAACATTGCTTATGGAAAATTACACATGATTAACTAGTAAAATGGGTTTGTAAAAAGGACCATGTGGAAAATCAAATTATTTGCATTTTCCAAGGGAATGTTTACTCATTTCTAATTTTAAAAAAGATTTCTTGAAGCTCTATTCTGAGAAACTCTGTTCTCTTTCTTACTCACTCTGTACTCTGTGCCCATGTTGAAAATACAACTTTCTTGATATTCTGGTCTACTTTCCATCCATAATTCTACACCTTTCTTCTTCTTCCCCTGTATCTGTAATTATGTGTCATGGTCTCTTTCTCTAGTAGATCGTTGACTACTGTATTTCTGAAGTATAAATATATCCAATGATTATACCATCATTCTCTTCTCATCTGTCTTAATTATAGAAGTAATATGTTTCTCAATTATACAAATTATTATAATTTTACACTTGTACTTTCAATTCAGAAAAATTTCAAGAATTTTACAGGAATATATCCATTACTTTGCCTTATATTTAGCAAAACCATTATTTCTATAAAGTCAGTATTTTGGTAATCTTGGTGGTTTAGTAATTTTGTAGTCGATTTGTCAGGAAAAGAGCTACATTTTTAAAAGTTTGAGTTATCTTGTTCCTTAGTCATTCAGTTCATTATTTTGTTTTCTTATCATGAAATCCTTCCTTCTATTCTCTTCTACTGTCTGCCTTCTAATATAAATTACATGCTTAGATTATTAATTTTCAGGCTTTTTAAACCTACATATAATTCTGTAAATGCCCTAAATACTATGTCTCCCAAGTTTTGGTATAAACATACCAAGTGTTACATTGATCTTCTGGTTTAATATAATTTAATGTGATTGTCCTGCAGGCAGATCTGTAGGGTGGACATGGGGAATCCATGTGCTTCAACAGCCACTAAGCTATTATGACGGATATTGAAGATTAAGAAATAATGCTAAAAACTATTGCCAAATACTTTTAGTTAGTGCTTATACTAATTTATACTCCCTCAAGCAGCACATAAAAGTTACGGTTGCCTCATTTATGATTTTCTATCTTTTTATTACTCTCAAGAGCATGCACTAGTATCAGGTTGTGGTTTTAATTTGCACGTCTCTAAAGATGAATGAAATTGACAATGTTTCATATGTTTATTGGACATTTGGAAATCTTTTATGAAGCATCTGTTCAAGTATTTCATTTTTTTTCCTGTTGGATTATCTCTTTGTTTTTGTTGATTTGTACTTCTTGATATAGTCTGGATGAGCCCCTTGAAGGATATTTGTATTATGAATATTTTCAGAAGATGGCTTTCCTGTGCTCTTATGGTATCTTTTCTTAGATGTGAGTTAATTAACTTTAATAAAGTTTATTTTAAATTAAGAAAAATAAATAATGCTAGATATTAGCAAACATTAGCTAAAAGTTTACCATTTGTCAGTAATTAACATTGTGACCATTCCCTAAGTGATTTTAACATTGCTGAGATTTAGTGTCTTCACCTGCAAAACGAGGTCTTTGGGTTGGGAGTCTCAGTCTTATCAAGTCTAGAGTGTAAGCGTCTGTCCCAACATAAGACAGAAAATTCAATATGGGATAACTCAAGGAAGGGTCATTTTTGAAAGCTATGTAGGAAGGTGTAAGTATAGGGGAATGATAAATTGGTACTAGTTGATCTGTTGCCTCATCTGGGCTAAAAGGGGGCAAATAATCAGCCACTCTGAACAGAGCAATGCTATTTGGTAACGTTAGGGCTATTTTGCTGCCAAGAAGGTAAAAATAATAAGAAATCTAGAGATCATCTCCTGTGATATAAACCAAATAGAAAACTTCTGGGGCAAAAAGAGTGCTGAAGAATGGAGAGTGCATCTGAGGGACACACCATGGTTGTGCTGTGGGGCTGATCTGTGTACTACATATTTTCCATGCAAATATTGAAAACTCTGTGTCTATAGTTCTGTCTTTTTTAATTCTGTCTTTAACTTGGCATTAATTTCACAATATCTTATAGGGATTTCTAAAGGTTTCTGCCATGCAGATGGTACATTTTCAGAAATGACATTGATCTTTCTGTCCATAGTAATTGTTCGGTGTAACTGCTCTCCTTTTCTGAAATATGATCTTTATAGAAATGGCAAATTAGTCAATAAAAATATTGTTATTAATAAACAGTAGGATTTACATTCAGGTAAAGGATGAGTTAAAATTGTGAACCTAGTTCTCCAATTGAAACAATTATAGTATTCCAGAGAAACAGTTAAACATATTTTAGGTCAAGGTTTGTCATTATATTCACTGCTATTTTTAAACCATTGGAAGTTCCAGGAGCTTAAATATTCATTATGCTTTGTAGTTTGCTCAGTTCATTGGTGTCAAGGTACTAAAAAGAAAACCTTTATTAATAGTTAAAATTCTCTAAGGTTCTATTTTTGTGTCTGAAAATTGGGAAATGGGAATCCAGGAACAAAACTAATTGATTTGAGAGACTACAGTCAGGGTAACAATCTATAGGAGAAAGCTCTCAAGAATTGACTTATCACCTGTTGGCTACCACATAAAATCTTAAGTATTTTATATTTGAAAAGAAGATCCCTAATAGGAATACACGGTATTTTCTGAAAGCGCATCTTGAATATTCTGACTCTAATGTAGAACGTTTAGGAAGCTGAAAGAAAGGAGTGGAGTCGGCTTTTTCCAGACAACCATAAGTTATCAGAAAGCTGGGTGCTTTTCAGGGAAAACAGAAAAAGAAAGTATAGAGTCTTTTTGGGTGGTAAATTATCGCTTTATATAAAAATTACTAAATGTGGAACTTTCCTTCAGAAATATTTTCTCCTTTAAAATGTAAATTTTTTCTAAGTCATGAACTTTTTGTTTCTTAATCCTTACTTCATATCTGAGATTAGTAGTATGACTGAACATAATTCACCTTTATATTTTTTGTAAATCAGGCAAAGCTTATTTGATATACAGTATTTAAATTTTGATAAATTTTATGTATAGATATTTTACTTATACTGTCCAATAATGTTATCATATCTAAAAAATCGTATGTAATTCTGTGCTCCCGTAACCAATCCTTATTTGGCAAAACATATATACATACATATACACACACACACACACATATATATAATGAACATATGTTTTATGTGTGTATAAAACATACATAAACAAGTGGCAGGTAGAAACTAATAACGCAGTAAGTATCATTAGGCTGTTTGCTAACCCTAATAACATACAGCAATCCCAGAAAATCTAAGAGAATTAGAAATTAAGATTTTTCTACAATAAAGTTGGAATGTGGGACCTTTATTTGGTTACTTTTTTAATGATCCCCAAATGCTACAAAATGATAAATGTGTACTTGGGAAAAAAAGCTCTGTCCCAAATAATTTTGTGATACAGTATACGGAGATACTGGGAGTCATGTTTAAAAGATTATACAAAGACAAATAATTGAATCACACCTACAACTTAAGGAAAGAGCAGTAAGAACTCTAAGAGTGATTTTCCTCCACTATACACTTGTGCATTTGCTTATAATTTTAAGATTGTACTTTCATTACTGCATTGAGGGTGATCAGTTAACATGCCTTTTCTAGTAGGTTGAATATAAATCTATAAATCTATGCTCAAGGGCTTTCCATTTTATTTTATTTTTGTATTTTTTGCTAAAAACATTCACTTATTAAATGTTAATATATGTGACACGTACATAATTTTGGTAAGCTCATTTTTACTTTTCTTCATTTTTTAAGTGTTCAAACCTAATAGGACACTCCAATATTATCTAACTCTGCTTACTCATATAAGTATTTAACATTTTTGATTATTGCTGCAATTTCAATCTTGAATTTTCAATTATGAATTCTCAAATCCTCATAATTCCACATGCAAATCAAGCAACTGGAGTCAAATATAATAATTATTCTCTAATATTGGCTATTAACTTGAGATGCATTAGCTAAACTGAAGTTTATAAAGATGCACATGTCATTTATTATCAAGTAAAATTTAATTATTTAACTATTAACTCTTTCACAAAATTACTTTGTCTGTTTTGCATATCCTCAACAGTTACATTTTGCTTGCACACTGTTGAAAAGCAATTCTTAATGGAGTGCTATACCCTTGTACCAACTTTTCTTCAGGACTTTCTTTTCAAAGACGTGTGTGTGTGGGTTTGTGTGTGTGTGTGTGTGGTGCACACCTGCTGTATTGATCTCCTGCAATTATATTGGTTTGAAAGATAAAGGGTATTTTCTATTAGAGGTGAAGATGCATCTATTAATCTTAAAGTTATCCTATCTCTGCACATCCTTTTCATTAAACCATTAACCCTTAAGAGAAAAGATGATAAAATATTAGGTACATATTCAATGTGAAATGGTTAGGATCATCTTCTGCCTGACCTGCCTGAGTGAGTATCTTCTGCCTGTCTCCTTTATACCTGGATTTGTAATATCTCCCCTAGTAGGAGTGAAAAGAGATATGGTATTTTCAGGTATGCAGGTTATGAACAGGTAAGAACATTTTGCTTTGCATCTTCTGTTTGCTAGAACATAAGAATAAAGTTTCTGTAGAATCTTGGATGTAAGAAATGTGTGCCCTTGGAACCAATGAGTGAGGAAAGAAAAGGCAGACCTAATGAATATTCCTAATTGGTTTTCATTGTCACTCCCCCCAACATGCAGAATAATAGCTTATGGAGGTAAGGTCTGAGTGCCAAGGATGTTTTAGTTTAAATGGTCACACTGATGCAAGATGAGGACGTATGCAAAGAAATAATGTTACCCTCTAGAACAAGTACACCTATATGTGCACCTGCTTTGAATCTGTAATAAGACACCCCAAGGAGGTGAGAGTCTCAGTCTGTGTAAAAGTCAGTGACCAGGAGCGGGCAGAGGGGAAGGGTGCTTCCGGGTTCACAGAAGCACTTAAGATTGCACATCAGTTCAAGTCAAGATTAAAATAGGAAAAAGGAAGTTTTTTAAACCCTGTGTTATTTCCCATCTCTGCTTCCTTGGGCTCCTCTGCTTGCTGTCACTAGACCCAGGGAGACTGCTGCACCTTCAGCCTGTGATTTGACCAAAGGTTCATAACCAGGTTTCTGTTATTGAAGAAGAATATCAAACAAATATTCTGAAGTTGTTTTCATTTTTAGAAAAAAAAAACTTTCTACATATTTTAAAATTATGTTTTCTGTTTGCTATTCTCTTTCCCAAACAAGTAGTGAGCTTTGTCCCAGAGAGAGCTGTTAAACACATGTTTTTATTTGAAGCTGATACAGAGGCCAGTTTGCTGTATCTCACACTTGCCAGGAACACCGTCTGACCTCAGCCTTTGCACCTGCTGCTCACTGTCTCTGGAATGATCTTTCTCAAGATATTTGCTTCGTTCATTGCCTTATATAAAACCCTCCAAGTTTTGTATTCAGCAAAGTCTAAATGTGTTGTTTTATTTATTTCTGTCTCCCTTTAACAGATTATAAATTTCAGGAAATCGAGATTTTTTGTATTTTTATGTTCAAGACTTTGTCCAGAACAAGTTTTGACACATATTGGTAGATAATAATTAAACAATGGTTAATAAATAAATAATGAATGAATAATTTGCATTAAAATTCAATATCCCAATGTTTGATTATAGCAATATGTCTTGTCATCCTTTTTCTCTTTCCATTCTCATTGCTCTTTGATTTTATAGAGATTTCAGACTCCCAACAACAAATTTTCACTGGGGCTCAAATATGCCTTGCTATCGTTAAAACTATCTGCTTGACCATTTAGACCATTTTTTTCCCATCATATCCTCATTTCCTTCCTATCTATGCCCATTTTCTGTGCCAACTCTGCAAATTCCAACCCTATAAATGAGCTTAGAATTAGATGGGTAAGTGCCCTTGGACCAAAACCCACATTATACATGTAGACAAATCATGATCAAGGAACAGGAATAAGAAAGAAAGGGAAGGCTGACTATTGGCAGGAACCCTACCCTGCCCCCCCCCACATACCCATGTAGAATTCTCTTTAGAAAGGTGAGAGTGGGGTGTGGAAATGGTGTTTGCTAGGAACATGGTAGAATGTCTAAGGTGCATGAAATTATCTGTATCCCCACCCTATCCATTCTAATGTGCTCTTGGGGATGGGTACAGTGTGATCTATTTAGTCCCTCACCATTAACTGTCCAGGGCTCTGATCCTGATTGTCTCCTGAGTAGCTGATTAAAACAAGCATTGGCATTTGAGGCTTAATAAGAGCTTGGTAATGGTTAAATTTTCCTCACGCCGAAGAGATTTCAGAGCACTACCTGAGGGAGGGTCAACAGAAAAAATGAGGCACCTTCCCGGCTGTGAACAACTTGCACCCTTCTAGTTAAAAGAAATTGTAGGGAAAAAAATGACAGTTTTACAGACCACTACCCCCCCAAAAATCCTAAATTATACATTTCTATCTAAAAGTACATGGACTATATAAATGTAAAAGACTTTCTTGCTATTCTCCCCCCACCCCCCACATTCCTTCTCATCCTGTGGAACTCAGTCACAAATAATTGAATTAATTAGAATTCTTGGTGAATGACATTTTCATATCATTTATCTTATTTTATTTAAATAATAATGCAATTCTATTTGAGATGTATTCCTTCAATGTTTATGATGTATGAGGCACAATTCTAAGTGTTTCACAAATACTGTATCATTAAGTCTTTAAAATAATACAGAAGGAAGGTACTCCTATACTTACATTTTTAGAAAGGAATCCACTTTAGCGAGATGAATGAACTGCAGGAGGATGTCTAGCTAATTAGCATAAGCACCAGGGCTTGAACCCAGAGAATGAGGCTCCTGAGCATAATTTTTAAAGTACATTGCTTCTGAAGGATGGTATATTAAATGGCCATATTATCTAAAAACTAAACTTATGCATGCCTTTATTTTTACTCCATCATCTTCTCTCTTCTCAACAGTAACCATTATGCAGAATTTCATTTTTTATTATTAACCTCTTTTTAAAACAGATGCATATTCACACTTGGATCTCGGATTTCCAGGCTCTGAAAGTTACATCTGACATAATCTTTTCATTGTCTAAGCTACTTAATTTGCAGTATTTTGCTAAGGAAGCCTAGTAAATGAATACTGAGATATGGCAATAGTGAATACTGTTGCTTTTGTTTCTATGTCTTTATCTACTTATCGCTATCTATCTATGTATATTTCTATCTACCCATCTGTCATTTATCTATCCTATTTATTTGACAAATTATAATGCCCTGGTTACTCTGTTGTTAATTTTATAATGCCAAGTGAATCTAATGAACCATTGTGTTCTACTGTCAACGTCACAGATTTTTTAAATTATAGCCTATTAATTGTTTATCTTAAACAAATTATTTGTTTTGGAATTAAACTGAACATATGCTTTAGAAAGTTATATAATTCTACTGTTGGTAATATTTATTCTTTATAAATAAGCTCAATTTTTTTTCCCTCTTCTCATAAATCAAAGTTGTTCTGTTGTTTGGAAGCATTTTCCTTCATATGATCAGTGATTTTAAAAAGCAATTTCTGTCATTTGAACTGGAGGATACGTAGTAAACTGTCCTTTAGTAATTATAGTATTTACAAATTAAGCAGAAGCTTTTGTCGTTTAGGAATGGTGAAGATGACTCTGTAACTGGCATGATGATGTTTGACTATTACTGATATTTGAGAGAGGGAAAGGCAGGAAAAAGGAAGGTCCATCCAGGACGATTGATACTAACTCCTCCAGTTAACTTTTTCTCCTCCAAAGCCTGTCCACCATGTTTGCATTCTTTTAGTCAACCAGGAAGTATGGTTTGTTATACAGAAGCAAAAAAGTGGTGTGAACATAATCGATAGGGCCCTAATTTCTGGATCAAAGGGGCTAGTATCAAGTCCTGGTCCCAGTACTCACTTCTTTTGAGGCCTAGAGCAAGTTATTAACATTTCTACACCTCACTTTCTTCAAATGTAGGATGTAGGGTGATGATTAAATTACCGCTTACTTCATACATTGATTGTGGCAAATCTACATCTTAGTGTTTAGCACTTAGAAAAGTGCCTGAAACTAAGTATGTACCATATAAATACTATGGAGTTTCAGAAATATTCTGGAGTCTGGAACATAGAATTGGTTCCTGACTCTTTATAACTCCACTGTCTATTCCCCCAAATCACCTCCAGGACTCTAGCACATCTATGGGAAGCCCAGCCTCACTGCTGAGGATTTTGGAGCATCCTTCATTTCTGGAACCGTAGATTTGGACTAAATCTGTCACCGGTGGTTTCCTGGCATGCTTATTAAAATAGTTACCTATATTCACTGCCTCTATGTATTTATCAATATGGACTAAAACGTATTTTCCATGCCCATTCTTCCTCTATATTAATGTCATCAAAGTATCAAAGTTTTCTCTTTATGCTTGACATTGTTGGTCATCCACCCTCAGTACACATTCTGCCGGTGGCTTCTATAATGCTGTTTTACCATGGGTGGTGTTCTTACCTGGATGCTAATGTGTATTTTGTCAACCACAACTTAAATATTGGTATGTCTATGGATTCTATCTCAGTCCAAGTTTCATATTAATCCATATACTTCCTTTGGGTTATTTAATGGCCTTAGCTGTTTATGATTTCTATCTGCTTCCTAATTCATATCTCTCTCATGAGCACTAAACTAGAATCTAGTTGCTAAATAGATGTAGTTATGATCCACAGACTCCTTAAATTGAACTGTTTAGAGCAGAACTCATAGAATTTCCCCACAGACCTAAACTTTTTCATGTCATTCTATTTCAGAAAACTGTAAAAAATACCAATCTAGTTGAAAAGGGTAGACTCCAAGAAATGAAACTTGATTCTTCACATCATACTCATTTCTGCTACACACTTAATTTTTCATATGGCAAGGAAATAATTTTGAGTTCTATTTATAAAATAAATTCCTTATAAATATTATTTTATTTTTCCATGTACAAGCAATAATGAGGAAGTCAGAATCCTGTGAATTTCCCTAACTGCTTAGATTTATAGCTAAATTTAAAGACCTACACAAACAATAACAACAACAAATGTGAAAGAAAATGTAGTTGCCTCTAACTTTTTGTGTAACTCAGTTTAATGTAATTAATCAGCTTTACTTCTGGATACTAGGCCATAATATTTCAGATTTTTGTCATCATGTCTGTAATGAAATTATAAAGGTAATCTACACTTGAAGACTAAAAGGAGGAAAGTAAGTACTTCAAAACAAAAATTTGCTGCTAAAAATATTAATTTCTTGTTAATTTAAAAAGAGCTTTTAAAGAAACTATTAATACACTTTTTAAGAATTACGTGTTGTAGCACACAACTACACATGTGGCTGCCAGTTTTTAAAATGCTTCTTAGTGTTATAGATTATATTAAATCTCCTTTAATATTTGGATTATATCATTATGTCTTAAGGGATTTTCAGTGACCATATCTCACTAATTTACTCTTTAAATATCCAAACTAAATGAATTTCTAGGCATATTTTTTTATTATTCATGAAAGTAGTAGATGGAGTCTAAATATCTGCATAAACAAGTTAAAAGCTTTTGTCTTTTAGGAAAAAAATCCATTGTTATTCTTCTCTGGGTGTTACAACTATAGGGCTTGTATTGTAATTTACATACTTCTTGAAGGAGCAATATGTAAAAATTTACATACAGAGTAACAGTATTTTTGGTTTGTAATTCTAGGCATTATTTTTTTAGACTTATCCATGTTTATTGCTGGTCATGGAAAAAAAAAGTCATGAACCATGAATAACAGAACAGCATTTAGACTCTGAAATTAGTTCTTTAGTTCTACCAAGTCAAAGGCTTGCCTGATGACATTTTATCTGTTTTTCCCTCTACCTTGTGCATTTCAGTCTGCTCCAAATTGGTATTGTTACTCCATTATCTGATGTATAGGATATGCATTTACCGTAATCTTGGGGTCATACATACAGCTTCTCACCTGTGTTGGATTTGGGTTTCTGTGTCTCACACTTGTCAATCTTGGTTTGCTTTCTTGTTTTGATGGAGACTAATTTCCAGTTACTTCTTAAGAGAGGCTATATGTGGGCAGTTTTTCAGAACTTGAATATTTGATGATGTCTTTAACTTATCCTGAAACTTGTTTGGATGTTTGGTATAAAATTCTAGGTTATAAAATATGCTTCTGCAGAACTTTCAAGCCATTGTTCCAATGATTCCTTGCTTCCAGTGTTATTACTAACAATTCCAAAGTTAAAATAATTTACAACTCCTTATACATACACTCTTTTTTTAATTTTCCCAATATCTGTCTTTTAATTTGTGAATTTTTTTATCATTTTTATTTAATTTAATTATTGATATATTACTACTTAAGTCTGCCATTTTACTTTTTATATTCTTTTTTCTTTTTACTTTGTGGTTTATCTCTTTACATCTATTTTCCCTGAGGAAGATCTACAAATTCTCAAATCTTCTCTTTCTTTCTTTTTTTTTTTTTTTCCCCTCTAGTGTTCTGGATTGACAAGAGGGTCTATTTAATCAGTGTTCTAGGCACAGGGCATGAGGTGGGTCCTTTCTTTCTGGTACCTTTTTACTTTTAATATTGGAAAGTTGTCTTGAATAATTTCATTGAAAATTTTCTTTATTCTTTTTTCATTTCTGGAATTACTGAGGTTTGGGGAAAATAATTTCTGGAAATAGGATTTATTTGATTTATTCTCTATTCCTCCTGTGCCGCCTTTTTTTTTTTTTTTTTTTTTTTTTTTGGTAAACTGGGTGTTTAAATCAGTTAAAACAGATCAGTTAAATAGATCCATTCCACTTTTCAGTTTTCAAAACAATACTGTTGTCCTGTTTTTCTCCTTTTCTTATAGTGCTCTCATTTCAGAAAGCTTAGTGTCTTTTTCTTTTGGTAGACACATCATTACTTTTCTTGTCAAGTATATCTCTATGTATATTCACTTCAGCAGTTTATCAAATAAGAAATATATTTTAAAACTTTAAAAAATAGAACTGCTGGGCTTGTTTTTTAGATACTTCTTCACATTATATTTTTTGGTTTGATATTTGGCACTTAATTGTATTTACCACACCGGAAACCATTTATGTTAAAGAAAAGATTATTCTTAATATGAATTTCCAGTATTTCATGAAACATTGTCCATTTTCCAATATTTCATGACTACACATTCAGCCAATAATTAAAGTGATGAAGTACAAGTTAGTTTTCCTTTATAGTCCTTAATGATACATTATTTTTCCATTTAGATTATTTTTCTAAAACTTATGTCATCAAAAGTGTAGCAACCATATGATGTAGTTATTTTGGGGAACAATATCTTTTATCCGGATGGAAAAGCTATCGAATAAAAGAATAAGATGAACAAGAATATCTTCACTGTAAGTTTTCAAGACAGGAAGGCAGAGAGTTGATCACATGGGGGAAAAAAGATCTAGAGAGATAATATGACTTGTCAGAACTCACTTAGCTGGGTGGTTGCAAGCTCCTGTAATAAAACCCATGTAACCCTAGTGCCACATCATCATAGTTATGTTATTTTTTTTTTCTGAGCTTTATACCCCTTACATTCAAGAAGAATTAGATCTGTAGTACATTCTGTGGTCTTATTAGTGGTGCTTTTATTTTAGCTTGGTAATTTTTAGCCCATTGTAGCTTACTAATCAAAAAAAAAAAAGAGAGAAAATAGATAATAGGATTAAAGTCAATGTTATTGATTTTCAGTAATTCTGCATCATGGCTTAATATAAATGCAACTAACATAACACAACTTGAAGGAGGGGCAAAGTAATGTTTCCATGAAACAAAAATATCATAATTGGTATTTTTTAATTGAAATCAAAGTTATGTGATAGATAAAGAAAACATGTTCAAATGATTAAGGATTATTTTTTAATGAAAAGATCCAGTATTCCTCAGGTATAGCATGAATTGTGAATCAAAGGATCATATCTAGTTAAACAACCACATTAGGGCTATTTATGTTGAAAATGGAAAAAAATCTCATTTTCACACTGTTAATTACTTTGAAAACATATTTTAAAATCCTTTTTCTCATACAGACAAAATTAATCTGTAAGTAAAGTACAGTAGTGTAATTATCCCTGTTGACAGTGGGTAGGGATCTAAGATTTAGGAAAGTGAAGTAATTTGACCATTAACATAACTCTAATCACCAGGGCCTGGACTAAATAATAAATAATATGATTTAAGTTTCCTGCTCTTTATAACAATCCCTTTTGAGTAATATTTGTATAAATTATATAAAAAATAAAAATAGCGTGTGCATGTGATGGATAAAAATGTTATTTTTAACTATAAGTGAGGATGCTCTTCCCTCCTTATATCCTAAACCAAATTTTATATGGGATTAACAGGACTAGACACTGTCCACTTTAAAAAGCAATGTCTTATTTAAAAGGTTATATTTTTCTGGTTTCAGTAGGTCATATTCCAAACATGACAATTGAATCAATCCACTCTCATGATTCTCCTGTCTTTTGTTTAACGCGTATTTGTGAAAAGTTCTCCTGCTGTTGACTAATGAAACTGAATCTAACGTGAGGCCATGGTATCTTTTGTGTATTCCAGGCCTCAGATGAAAATCTTCTAGACTTGCAATATATTGTTTCTAAAAATAAATTAGAGAATATAATTTTTATTTAAAAAATACAATGTAAAGATGCAAGTATATGAAATGTCCTTGCTGAAAAATTTGCTTTATTGAATCATAATAAATAGGCAAGCCTTTTACATTTCTAAAGTCTGTTTTACGAAGGCACCATTTATTGGTGACTTAGAGAGCTGTAATTAGATGATAACTATGTCTCCCTGTGGACCTGAATGATTGTTGACTGTTAAGAGTCTAAACTTGCCGTCCGCAGGGACTTCCTATTTTATCTCTAACTGAGGGAGAGGTAGGCAAGAGACTGTGTACATTTCAAAGTTGTTCTTGGCTGCCTGGATGATAACTCGTCTTGATTTTGACTTACAGAAAACTGCTTCTTTTTCCAAGCATTCTTCCATTTTGTGTATTTATGAAAAAGTAGAAAATATGAAAACATAAATTCAAAACCTGGCTTTTCTCCTGACCTATCTGAACCATCAGTTGCTTTGCCTGTACATGAAGGTCATATTCTTTACTTATAATACATTTTTGAAATCATCATCAGGTCCAAATATTTAATACAAGCATGCTTTGCAAGCCTTAAAATACTCTGAAACACAAAACAATAATAGTCATAATAATGTAGTTTTAAAAATGTGCCAATGATTTTCTTCAGGACTTAAAAAAAATCCCACAGGCCTAAGGAAAACCAGTCTTCAAAATAAGTATAATAGTAGACTTTCAGGCATAACAGAAACAGAAGCCCCAGAATTTGGCCTAAAGTAAACGACTGCTGATTATAGAGTACTGGGAAATGCATCTTCATGAAATCCCAACCAATGTGCAACTTGTTACTAAATCTCCTTATGTAAGCTGCCTTCATGATTGTTTCATAACCTTGTTCTCTTAAGATTGTGTTGTTCGAAGTTTGGAGATATATTTAACACTATGCTTTGGTTCCTAGAGAGACAAATTATGAGAAAAATGAAAGAAAAGTCACAAAAATACATCAAAAATGCCAGTTGACAAAGGTTATCTACTGTGGCTTCTCACTGTAGTTTATGAAAACTCCTCTGAGCCTCTTCTGCAATAACCAACTTTTGTCCACTACAGTGACTGATCATTAGGGAATGGCAGAGATGCTGTCACACGGTGCAAGCTAGGAATAATATGTTTGGTGCCAAGGTGATCCATGATGGTGGGTTTTGTTACCTACCTATCCAATTGTACACTAGATGGACAAGTGCAGCAGTTACAAACATAGAAGGGCAAGGGGACATTTCCGAGGATCTTTGTCTGCATCTGAATCATGGCAAAAGTAAAGCCATCCAGTCTTCCATGGTCTAGCGTAGGTACTGACACAGAGTGAAAGGAATTTATAATGATGACAATCTAGAATAATGGAGGGAGAGAGTCTGGTATCAACTGAGACACCAAGACCAGATACAGGGGTAGGGACCCTGATTTATCCACATATTCTTTCTTTTCTAAGTTTACCCAGAAAAAGAGAGCAATGTGGATCCTGGAAGAGTTGTTCCCAGATGGATGACTTTATTATATGCAGCAAGTGGACCCTAAATCAGCCATTGGTTGAATACTGTTCAAGCTGTATTTGTTACTGAGTCCAAGCTCATACTGCTTGAGCAGGACTGGCCAATAAATTGAGAGATGAGTAGTTGGGGTAATAAATAGTGACTTTATCTGGAAAGTCAGTAGCCTGAGAAGATGGTGGGCTAGTGTCCCAAAGAATCATCTTACCCAAGTTAGAATTTGGGCTTCCTTCATATCAAAAGGGGAGACAGTGTGGCTGTTTGTTGCAAACTTCTTGGTGTCAGAATCCTTTGTTCTTTCCGCTGTCCATGCGGGTCAGATCATGATGTTCCTATAAACCTCCAATAAGACAAATATTATTCTCTGATCTGCAACTTTTTATCTCTGTATGAATAGAAAAGTGCTGTATCTTTAAGGTGAGAACCTTGAGAATGGGCTATCCTGTATATTTCAGACAATGGGCAACATTCCTAACCTGTAGCAGAAACAACAGAAATTAAAGATTAAAATAAAAGAAACAGACCCAATATGGAATCAGATTTGTTCTTCCCTGTTCCATATTTTTCCACACAGATCCCACCTAAGGACAGAAGCGTTTCTCCCAGCTGTCCAAAAGTTACGTTTTGTGTTTCACAACTGGGTCCTTATGCTAAAATTGCCCTGCACAGCCTCACTTAAAATAAATCCTCTCCCCAGAAACAGCCCACACTCAACAACCAGTCGTCTGTTTTACTCCCTCATAGGTCCTATTGCCCAGAGCATTCTAAGTAAATTTCCTTTAGGCAAATCACTGTCTCAGAGACCGTTTCCCAGGAGTACAAACTATGGCAAACTGCTTTCCAAAAAAATGATTGTGGAGCATATTTGGCATGAATACATCTCAAAGTTAGAAATAAATCTCTCTTTCCCCTGCACACATACCAAAAATGATATTCACCATCCTTAGAATTAGACTCCAAAAATCTCTAAACAGTGAAAGTCTCCCTTAATAGTTACAACCTCATTCTATAACTAAGGGCTTGGTTATGCCTTACCGTTTGCTATATCTGCATCCTTATATGTACTTTTATCTGTCTTCTTGTTTAGTCAATTTATACTTGTCTATTAAGTATCAGCTACACTTTCATCTCTTTAAAGTCTATAATGTTTATTGACTTAGATATCTTGTGTGTACTGAAAAATATTCTGAATACTTCTGTAAAAGCATGTTAAACATCATGGTGCTAACAGATACAGTTGCTACCCTAGTGTGATGTACATTCCTTAAGGCCAGGCACCAAATCAGAGAGAGAGAGAAATAATTGTATGGTTGTGGGCTCTGGAATTTAAATGTCTTTCGCTGTTGTGAGGAATAAGAGATTTATTGGCATAAATCTAAATTCATGTGAAATAAATCTATACCTCCAAGACCTAGCTCAGTGCTTCCCAAACAAGTGATTATTTGTTGAACAAATAAATAAGTGAATGACTAAGTGAATGGTTGACTGACTGAAGAAAGGGCAGACTAAATTCAAATAAAACAATAAAGAAATAATAGTTTCCCTTATGGTTATATTTCCATAAGACTAATGTGTTTATAAAACTATTGTATTTAATGTTTACATTAGATTTTTTTGGTTAGTAATTATTGCCATTTACTAGCTGAGAAAAATGCGTTTCTTGGATTTGAGTAATTTTCCACAGTTACAACTCTTAAATGGTACTTAAGACCATAATAAAATTATCTGTCAATTCTAGTTATTTTATAGATAGACAGACATACAGAAAGATAGGTAAATGTGTGTGCATTTTTTTTTAAAGAATAGTGAGTTTGAAGTGCAAAACAAGGTATGAATGTTGATTGTTGCAGAGGAAATAGAAAGAATGACATGACTCCAAGTCATATTTTGAAGGAAAACTCAGTCAGCTAGATGTATTGTCTAGTTAGCTATTGGGAGAAAAAGCTATGGATTAATCAATGCCAATAACAGGTTTTTAGCCTGGGTGAATTGGAGAATGGTGGTTCAATTAACAGAACTATGAGAATCAAAGTTTGGAGTTAGTCAGAGGGGAAATTAAAAATTACTTGTAGAATGCTGACTTTAAGGTCATTTCAGGGCTTCCCAATGGAAATTCAAGAAAGGAGTTCTGGGGAGATGAGATGAGGAATCACATTGATGCTATTAATATATTTATATTAGAAGTTTAAAAATGTGTGTTTTGGAAGCTTTATTGACCATAAAATGTGTGAGGCTTTATGTTCGCTTCAAATCAAAGACAGTCAATGTGATGAAAAGAAAGCAGGCTGGAGCCCAGATTGTGACTGTGGGCTCTTTCATTTTAAATTATAATAGATAATACACATGCGGTACATCTATACTGACTTCAAAAACTCATAACAAACAGCCAGCTTCTTCTGTATAGCACAGGGAACTATATTCAATATCTTGTAGTAACATATAATGAAAAAGAATATGAAAACAAATATATATGTATGTATATGTATGACTGAAACATTATGCAGTACACCAGAAATTGACACAACATTGTAAACTGATTATACTACAATTTTTAACAACTACAAAAAACCTCATAATGTAGTGAATTTGGGTGTAAATTTTTTGTAATTTAACAAAAGAGTAAAATAAGTTGTTTTGTCATCTATTACCTTCCGGCATTTTCTAGAATCATGCTTCATGTGACCTGGATCAAAATCATTATTGCGTTGGAATTGCAACAAATAAATCATAACCAACTTTTCAAAGAAGAAAAATATACTGTGTACAAAATAAATAAGGAAAACTTGCATTTTCCTTATCCCTTTTGGCTTCCTCATAAATCTGGAATTTTATGTTCCATTTTAATAGTATTTTAATAGTAATAAGACATAGAATCAGGATATTCTGCTTTCCTTTTTGAAAAGATTCCCTTGTTAAAATTTATATCAGCCTTGGGGTTTACTGTAATAGTATATGGTGCAGTGCTCTTTTTATAATTCATTTCATTCACATGACACATATACCCTCGACACATAGAATGTACATAGGCATAGGAAAAAACATATCAGTTCTTCAGTGTTTATAACCACATGATGGGTTTTCAGAAAGAGAAAAAATAACCTTCTTTCCTACAAAAATGATGACTTAAAAAAAGTTGTGAGAGCTATTTTTTCAGTAACAGCAGGTTCCAGGGGTGAGCAACAGCAGAATCCAGTGATGACAGTGAGCTGATGGTAGTCATACCCGTGGCCACCATAGGGCAACCCTCCACTCTGACTGAGCTTTACCAGTCAAGCTATGGTGCCTTATACAAATCACGCCTAACTCTTCTGATTACATTTTAATTGGCTACATTTTTAGTCAATACATCACTTTCTCTCTATGTTCCTCCAGACAGGCAGATTTATAGTTTGAGATGGTATTGTTTAACGATGAAGAACACAGTTGTTGGTTCCAACCAGATCTGGGTCTTCCACTTACCAGCTTCAAAACCTTGGACTTCTATTACCTTTATCAACCAGAATTTTCAATTAATAAAATAGTAACTATAAATTAGCTGCCTTACAGAGTTGTGGTGATTAAAAGTCACTGCTCCTATAAGCATCTAATTCATGGCTGGGCCCATAGCAGGGGACCAACAAATGTTAATTATTTTTTACTAACACAATTATAATTACTATTAGAAAGGGTATTTTATTCAAGCAAAAATTATATTGAAAACTTCTGGTGGAATACAAATGGAAATCCAAAAGTTTTCAAAAATGTAGGCTTTCCTGATCTCTGAAAAATTAAGACATTTAATAGACCTAAAATGATGTATATTGCCAGTTTGAAAAAAGTTATATGGCTAACAGAGTACATTAAAATAGTAAAAATATAATTTCTAAGGAATACAAATCATAGTTAAACACTCAAAAATAATACATTTCTTTAAGATTAAAAACAAATCTAACTTTATTTACAGTGGTTCATAGCTTTGCATTGTTCATTATAATTTACTGTAGAAATGAATATTAATTGAAAATTCCTATTGAAAATATTTAACATGTCTCTGGAATAATCACTTATTACAGTAAATTTTATTTATATAGCTTTGAATTATTTTTACATTTATTTTGTTGACATAAAATATAATTATCTTATTTAGATAGCACTTCGGGACTTTTTAAAAATCTGAACATCAAATATTCTTTGAAAACATATTTTTCCTAAATAAAAAAAAAATGCCTCTAAAATTTGTATGTGACATAGGATTCTAAAAAGCAAACATAATTTTGAGAGTTATTTCTGGCATAAAATCATACAAATATCTTCTTATTTTTATTTCTTAACCATCTTAGAAAAAAACAGAGTACTTGTAAAGATGTTACAGGTATTGACCATAACAGAAGTAGTAGATTGTACATTTAAGGAAGAACAAGACATACTAAGATTTTGCTAAGGGGAATTCTAGCACATCTGCCCAATTCTAAGCTGCAAATACTAAGCCCTAGATTTTGTGACCTCACATTTGAAAACATATAAGTTACCCAATTTTCAGAGACTTCACTTCCACAGATGTCCTTTCATCTTCTACAAGGAGTACCGTGTCAGGAGGATAGTTCTTTTACTCTGTGGTATGTGGTGGTGGTTTTCATTTTTTGTTTCCCCTTATGTCATGATACTTTGTCAGGTGCCAGAAGTTGCACATTGATTTCCACCAGTCATATTTCCCGTGGTTCCTTCTCCCTTTGCCAAAAGTTTTCAATTGCTAGTTCTGAACATTGTCAGTGTGGCTTTGGGGGCATCAGTTGTTTCAGGCAGTCTTAGAACCTTCAGATACACACCTAGACTCATTAACAGCAAATCTTTGATTTTTTTCTATTTCCCTTAGTTACGGCATCTAATTGTTCAACAACGTTGGCAGGGTATTTATCTTGTCTCCGAAGCTCCTCCTGCTTGGACAAATACTCGAATTCCAGTAATTGGTCCTGATCAATTGTGCACATCTGCTAAGGAGAACATTCTTACACAGGGTAGCAAGCTGGAGCTCTTGCTAGAACCCTGGAGGTCGTACAGTGGACTTCTCCTCCATCTCCAACTCCTCCTCCAGGTTCTCTGCCTCTTGTAGCAGGTTGTTCTCGGAAGAGTCATCTTAGCTGTTGCCTTAAATGAGCTCGCTCCTTGCAGAGTAGCTGCACCTGGGCAGGGCCTGACCCCGCCCCTACCCCGCCCCTCCCCTAACTGCCCGAGGCGTTTCCCAGCTCTCCCTGCGCCGCCCCGCCTCCAGGCTGTTAGCTCCGCTCCGAGCGCCTCAGGAGGCCGCTGGGCTTGGCGTCCCGCTTTGGCTAGTCCGGTTCAAAGAGACCACAGACAAGCTATTTGGTTCCAAGAACCCAATTAAAAATAAGTGTTTTGTTTTATTTTGTTTTGTTTATCCTTGCCATGTTTGGGAAGAAACACCCTTGACCTGAATTGTAAGAGCGGAATGAGGAACTGGGAGCCCTGAGGCCTGGATGCTGGGTCACGAGCTCAGGTAAGACTCCCCGTAATGAAACAGAAGTTCCTTACGTGATCAGGCTGAGGACGCCAACCTTCTATTTTTTTTTTTTTATTATTATTGGTTCATATGACTATTTTTCTACATCAAATGTTTAAAGTTTATATATAGATAAAAGTTTATATGTATACATATATATTTTTTATACATGTGTATGTTTGTACATTTTATGTTTTAAAAATACCTTGTACACCTTGGGCAAAATCATGGGTTTCTGAAAACACTGCTATATTGTAGAGTACAACAAACGGCAATTCCTGTGTTAAATTAAAATCGGTTGCTTTTCATGGCTTGTGATGGTAATGTGGATTCCAGCGTGAAAAAGTCTGAAGACATCACATATCCAAAACTAAGATAATGCTGAGTGGCAGTTCGGTTAGTCTTTCTAATGCAGGAAAAGAAGAAAAGGTGTATTGTTTTATGCAGAAGTAATTAAGCATCACTTAGCTTTTCTGTTCAATGTCTGAAAGCGCATGAGTGATATTAGAGGAACAAAAAAAGACTGGTGCTAGGTAGAGACTAAGGCACCTCCAATTTTGTTATTGTTGTAGATGGAAAAATATGTAGCTTGAGCCTCAAATACTGTTTATATATATGTGTTTATATATATATGTGTGTGTGTGTATATGTGTGTTTGTATATATATGTGTGTGTGTATATATATATGTATTGAACTTACTATTGGAATGAAAGACACCTCAGTGACTCAAGTCTGGGAAGATTTCATACCAAACACTTTGATGCTGGGATAGGTTTAAGTCTGGTCCACAGCCAAACACCAATGTTCTTATTCTGCGTATTTTCAAAATCAGCTCACTTTCTTTCCTTCCCTTTTCTCTCTCTCTGTCTGTTGTGCTTTATTAGTATATGTCTGTTTTCATATTAGATGATGGGTTATAGACGATAGCTGCCATCTGGCAGATGATAAATTCCTTTGAGGAATGTTATAGTTAAATTTTTAAGGTTTTTAATGTAAAATTCTATTTAAATGATTATAGACCATTATGTTAAGGATAGTACATCTTGAGAATAAAGTGTTTTTTCCTAGTTAACACCAAGTAAGATCCAAAAAAAAAAAAAATCAATAAAATGGAATGTATTAAGTGCTTAAGAAAGTTTTTCTATTAAAAAGAAAGCAACCTTAAGTTGTAATCTATACTGGGATTCAGGTTCATGTTGTGCAGTTCTACATTTATTGGTTTTTCATTGCTGGGTGACAAATTACTCCAAGCTTAGTGGCTTAAAACAACACACATTTATTGTGTCATATTTCTGTGTGTTAGGAATCTTAAGCACAGGTTAGTTAAGGGACCAGTTTCTTAAAACACCGCAGCCAACATCGCAGGTGCAGGTCCTCTTCCAAGCTCATTAGCATCATTTAAAAATAAACCAGACTTAAAGAAACTATTCAAAGAGAGTATTGTAGTGGGCAGAATACACCAATCTCAGGATCTAACATTGTCTCAGAATACAACGGGAGAAGGCTTTTATATAGAGATGGGAGGACAGAGCTGTCAGGAGCTGTGTGGGAGAAAGGAATAGGTGGTGGTGTTAGCATGGGGCTTTAACAGATGGCGTTGCTTTCGGTGGTTGGCTCATTCCTGAGATGAACTGCTAAGGGGCACAGGCAGTGTTCTGCACCTTAGTGCTTGCCTAGTCTTTGGGGCAAGACAATCTCAGGATTGCTGGAAAGTGTGGACAGACTAAAAGATGGCAAATAAGAACTAAAGAAGGTAGAAAAAGGGTAAGACTATTTGTAATGAAAGTGGGATGTGGAAGCTAATAATATTTCATGAGCTTTTTAGAAGTTCCTGTGAAATAGTGATGTGAACTAAGGAAATTATTTAGGGATTTGGGGCCAAACCTAAACATGTAGGTATGAAAAATATACGCTCATGAATAAAGTGCTGTGACTGACATAATTTCACCAGAGGATGGAAATTGGAGATATTAAGAAAACATGAAAAGCTTTGAGGGTTCAGACATTAACTAACGCTGAATTCTAGACTTTGTCATTTGAGCTTTACAACACACCAATCATTATAACGATTTGAACTCTGAAGTATCTTCTCTAAGAATGCAATGATTCATTTGAAATTGTTCTCTTTAAAATTTGTACAGTGATAAGCTGTTCACTGACTATGTAAATTCTCTATGGTATAATCTAACTTTCTTCATCTCTTTCCCCCAAATACCTGGATATGGGCTGATTTTAGGAAAGAATTATGAAGCAGTACAATATTGTCTTCGAATCACTCACTAGCTGATTGTCTTTCTTGCTTTTTCAGCAAAACTTGGTAAAAGGTCATTGATTTTAAAAAAACTTAAGGTGGCATGTTATCTATAGTCTCAGTACACACATAAATGGTACCATCTTCTTATTTTACAATATGGCATTTAATGAACATGCACAATCTAATTTTTTCACACATTTAAGTTGACAGCACATCCTGCATACATTGTGTTAGATGATGTTAGTACACTGTTTATTCAAGACAGTGGAGCAAAAATAACTCTTATCTTTATGTTGTAAGCCAAAATGGAAAATTAAGGTTTCCAGAATTTAAGAGGCATTTCTCAGTGGAAAGGAAAATTAGGTTTTTTTTTTTTTTGGTATTGTCAGTTTTTTCAGATAAAAGAATTCATTGAAATTATCGGCAATCATCTGAGTCATGTATTTTCATAAGCATGTGAACATTAAAGTTTTAATGTACATCTGGAATCCGGTGGGATTTTCTTGGTAAGTGGTGTGATCTGGAGGGATTTACTTCTGAATGAAATGGTGGCAGTTTGGGAAGGAGACAGTCCTATTCCAATTTGCTTCACGTCGTCATTTTCCTTAGGCTAGCATGTTGAATTCTGAAAAGAAAAGAAGCATTTCTCAGCACACATAAACACAGAAGATATTGTACGAGTTCCTTTGGAATACTAATTCAAACTGCAGTCTTTTAGAATGAAGAAAATGGATATAACTTTCTGTTGGGAAAACAAGAAACATAATCTTTAGAGTTCATCACAAACAGGATGAATACATTCTTCCTTGCTGTCCAAGCATATGGAATTCTAATTTTGTTCAAAACTAATGTAGCAATCTCTGGGAAAGATAGCTTTTTTCTTAATACTCCTGAAGGTTGGGGATCATTATTTAACCTACCTATGGCCAATGAAACATACAGGGAAATCCAGTGGGAAAGTTCAGGGATAGCCTTTGGCAAATTCTAACAGAGACAGATGCTAGAGAATTCTTTACTGGCCCCATTCCTTTTCCTTTCTTTCCACCTTGTAACTGATCAATTGTCAGAATTAAAACAGCTATCTTGTGATCCTGAGTTGAAAATCTTATTAATTAAAAAAATCAACAGCTATTATGGTCCAGATGGAATCTGGAAAATGCTTAGTTTCTTGATAATATTAATAAGTGATTAACTCTCAACCTTCAGACCCCTTAGTAAATATCATCCATACCGATAATAGCTCTTTTCAGTTGGCTGCTGTTGCTTCCAGCTGAACGTGTGTCACTGATGCAGCAGTTCGAGGGGAACTGGGAAGGAATCTTAACCAACTGGCTGACACAGAGATAAAAGGGCTTTAGCCCATGGACAGGTCAGTACTGAAAAGCAATTAGATGTTGAGAAAGAATTCAGGAGCCTGTGTCCACAAAGGAGTGAGTCAAAATGAGAAGTGTGTTCAGGAGATTTTGTGTATCAGGTACAGGAGTTCCAACCTTGAGTAAAATGGAAGTTTATAAGAAACTATCCAATTCTTCAAACATTATTGTTGTCTTTACAGTAGCTGAGAAATTATTTAAAAAAACACATAAATTTTACGTGTGAGCATATATAATCCTGATTTCCTATAACTGAAACTAACTTGGCTGGTGGAATAATTTTGGTAATTCATGGTAAACTCAGGCACATCTCGCTTATACTCACTCTCTCTTGGGTCCCTGGTAAAGGAATCAGCATTCGCATCTTTCAGGGTGACATGTGAGTTGCCAGAAGGCCTGCAGCGCAGCGTGGTGTGAGGGCTGATCTGCGTGCCCGTCTGCGGCTCTGTTCTTCCCTTGCTAGACCTGCTCAGATCTAAGTCATCCTGAAATGCATGGGCAGGTCTTCCTCTGTCCCTGTGGCATTAGCTGCTAATAACCCTCATTTCTGGGCAACATCTAGTGGTTCAGAAACCTGTAAATTATCCTCTTGTGAATGTTGAAGGGTCTTTTTTTCAGTTTTTTTTCCATCTCTTTATATACCCCTTTTAGTGTTCACAGTTTTCCCTACATTTCTTAAGCAAATGGTTCTAACAGTTGAAATGTAGCTTTTAAGATCTTGTTCCAGCAATTTTCAGGAAGTTTATTGTAGGGTTCAAAAATAAATGATTTATTTTTTTTTTATTTTCCTTGCCTTAAACCTAGTGCTTATATAATTACTGCTTTTTAAATTTTGTTGACAGAGAGGGATAACCTACATTGAAAAAAACACATAGCTTAATATTTACCAGGCACTTCACTCTTCACGGACTACCTCATTGCCCGAATGAGGAACGAAGTTCTTGAACTTGGGCAAAGGGAAGAAAATAAAAATGGTTTAGTATATATCAAAATAAAAATGTGTAATCATATTCATAAAAATAATCCACTTTACTGAATCTGTCAACTTAAGGACATATGTCCCCAAACCTTCTGCCTGTGCTTTTATCAATATAGTATGGGCTGAATTCTGTTCCCCCCACAATCATACATGGAAATCCTAACCCTCAGTGTTGCAGTATTTAGAGATGGGGCTTTGGGGAGGCAGTTTAGTTGAGATGAGATCATGAGAGTGGGGCTCTTATGGTGGAATTAGTGCTCTTAGAGGAGACACCAGAGAACAGCTATCCTTCTTCCCTCCCTCTCTCACCCTTCTTCCCTCTCTAAACCTCGCTTTTTCACTCTCTCTGTCATATAAGGGCACAGGAAGGAGGTGGGTATCTGCAGGCTAGAAATCTCCCCAGAAACCAACCTTGCGGCATCCTGATCTCAGGCTTGCAGTGACCGGAGATTTGAGAATGTGAGTGTCCATTTTTGCAGCTGCACGGCCTGTGGTGGTGTGTCCTGGCAGCCCAGGCTCAGTGAGACAGAAGACCCCCCCGCCCCATGAATGGTGCCCCCTTGTGCCCAGCCAGGCCCTCAGTCACAGGAGCAGGCCTCGCTCTTTTGCACGCCAGTTTCACCTCTGCTGGATCATTCTAATCAGAATACAGATTTAAAAGAGCATTCATTTATATCAAACCACTCTTTGGCTTCTGCCCGATTTCTTGAGTCTTATTTGCTATATTTGAAAGCCAAGCTCACTGGAAGACATCTGTATTTGCTCATTCTACCTTCCATTTTCTCCCCAGCCCACTCTAGTCAAGAGTTTGTCTCTACCACTGTTCTGAACAGCTCATAGCAAGTCAGTGGTAACCCACAGATGGCAAGGTCTGATGTTGCTCCACTCCTTAGTAGTGTCTGGAGACAACTGATCACTCCCTGTGTTAAAACAAAGAGACAATTAAAAAAAAAAAAGTTTCTTACCTCAGTTACCAGGATGTCATATGCTCATGTTTTTTCCTCAAATTTTGACCATACATCCTCAGTCTCTTTTGCTGGATTCTGTTTTTGTTCTTTCCTTCAAAATGGTGCAGTGCCCCAGACTTCTGCAAATGAAGTATTTTCTCCTCTTAAGTCCAGATCTTCACTGGGTGATCCCTCATAGCTCCACCACTTTAAATATTTCTCCCCTGAGCTAATCATTCATATATCAAGCCATTTATTGCACATCATGACTTGGATCTATAATAAGCAGTCAAAAGTTACCATGCATAAAATTCAACTCTTGTTTCTCCCTAGAAAGCCCTCTTAGTAAGTGGAGCCACAAGTTTTTCTAGAAAAAATTGCATGATGCTATTTTAAACTCCTTTCTTACTCTCTCTCATAAACTATATCCAATCTGTCATCATATCAGGTCTGCAGTACATTTACAACGTATCTGAAACCAACCACGTCTTACATCTTCTTTCAGTACCATCCCATCCTAAACCAACATGTTTGCTTTCCTAGAATGAATCAATAACCTTCTAATTGATCTTCTTGCCTCCACTTTTAGCTTTCTTTGATCTTTTCTCTACAGGCTGTAGAGATCCACTTAAAATCAGTCTGTTGCAGAGTCGACCAAAATGTTTTTGTCATGCTAGAAATAATATCCTTACCAAGACCTATGAGTCCCAACATGACCCAATCCATGGGTAATGTGTCTCATTTCATCTTCCATAATTATTTCTTGCTTTATGGTATCCAAAACACTGCACTCCCTATTCATTATTGAATGAGTTAAGCTCCTATCCCTGTAACATTCTGTTCCCATCAAACTAGAAACTAACTCATTCCTGACTTCGTTTGTATCACTGCTTGAAAGTCTCCTCAAAAAGGACTTTTCTCTCATCATTTTATCTCAAGCAGCACTTCCTAGACTTTTCAATTCTCTTATCTTTTAAACTCTTCATGTAACTATATGTGGTAGAGTTATATAAAGAATATATATATAATATGTATAAAAAATGTTCTCTTTGTCCCCTACTTCTCCATTTTTAAGTAAGATACATGAGGACATGAATGTCACCAGTTATTTTACTGGAAAACAATGGCTACACACATTGTACATCTTGATTAATATTGCCAAATTCCTCTATGTATAGGTTGGAACCATTTTATTTGCACTATAAATGCAAGACTGAGCTTTGCAGCCTCCCCTCCTTGATGTTATGGATCACTCTTTGCTAAACTGATAAATGAAAAAAGATCTCTCCTGTGAGTTACATTAAACATTTTCATAGGTTTAAATGTGTTTCTATTTCCTTTCTTTGTCCAAGTTTCTATTTTATTATTGGCCTTTTCCTGTTTAAATGAAAGTCTTTAACTTTTTTAAAAAGCTGTAAATATTTTATTCTTGATGCTTAAATATTAAATTTTTGGATCAACTACTTAAAGGTGTAATGTATAAAATAAAATTAAATATTGAAAGTGTGTAGGTTAGTGAGATTTGATGAAAGTATACATCTGAGTAACCAAGTCTGTAATCAAAGTATGAAACATTTTTACTACCTCAAAATATAGTTGCTTTAGACAGGTCAGTGTGCTGTAACAAAAATACCATCAACTGGGTAGGTTCAAAAATAAATATCAAGTTCTCACAGTTCTGGAGGCTGGGAAATCTGAGATCAAGATGGGCAGTGTGACTGGGGTCTGGTGAGGACCCTCTTCCTGGTTGCAGACAGCTGTCCTCTCACCGTGTTTCATACAGTAAAGAGAGGGCACCTGTCCCCTCCTCTTCTTTTAAGGGCATTAATCCCATAACAGACCCCAGGCTCATGACCTCATGGAAACCAAACCACCTCCCAAAGTCCCACCTCCAAACAACATCATGATTGGGGTTCATGTTTCAACATAGGAATTTTTTTGGGGACACAAACACTCAGTCCATAACAGTACACTTATGCTACAATCCCAAGAGTGGTCACAGAAGCTTTATTTGTAATATCTAAAAACTAGGGTAAAATACAACTCAAATGTTTAGTATACAAATTGTCAACGAATCCATATATTGATTTTTCCCTTAGCTGTTCATCTCATTTTCCTGCTTATTTGTGAGTTTCTTAATTTTCATTGTGTATGGACCTTGGGTCAAAAATAGTAGATATTGAAACAGTTGATCAGAGTTAATGGTCCAACATTTTGAGCAAATCAGTGTTTAACATTTTCTGATGGATATGTGTGTGGACTGGGGAGTCTGCTCTGATTTAAGGCAGTTTTTAGGTCCTAGATGACTAGGGTTGTGTGGATAGTTAGATCTTTCTCTGGTCTCCCTTCTTTGTAGATGCAGAAGGTGCCATAGATATGTGGAGGGTTTATCACACTGAGAAAGGACTTTTTTTTTATATATAAGCCTGTGTCCTCCATTGTCTCATTTTTCTTGCTGGTGGCTTGAATAGATAAAGGTGAGCATGGGGTTCTCAGCATAAAGTTCCATGACTCACCCCTTGAAGAAGAGCCAGTCAGTAGCAGGAGCCAGTAGATGACTGAGAGAAAACTCCTCATCTATTTACTCGCCTCTATTTTTGGCTTCACTTGTTCCATGTCCTAGCCTTTTCTAATACACTTGAAACATATGATGTTGGCAGTTGTTTTAATGTTTCTAATATGAAAGGAGAACAAAGAGAACATGTTTCTCTATTTGCAAATTGATATAGCATGCTTTAGTGTTAGGTATTTATGTTATATGTGGAGACTTTTACATAGAAATTTTTAACCTTATGAAACACTTTACTAGAAAAAAATTGAAACTAACAATATTCTGATAAAAGTAGCATATTGTGTAGTCTCCATGTGTTCATGCTATTCATATCTTTCTGTAATTGATTCATTGTTTCATACTGTTCTGGTTGAAAAAACTGCTTGCTATGATTTCTATTCTCTTAAATATGTTGAGACTTTTTTGTGATCTTACATATGATCCCTTCCTGGAGAACATTCCATGTGGACTTGAAAAGAACATGTTTTCTGCTGTTTTTCAGTAGAAAGTCTCATTGATACCCACTAAGTCCAAATGCTTTACTGCGTCATTTGAGGCCACTTTAATCACAAAAGTAAAACCGGCCGGAGGGAGATGGAAGAGCAGTCCAGAGGAAGTTGTTGCCTCTGAGATGCACAACTAAGTGTCTTGTGACAAGCAGGAGGACACTTTTGCAGGAGGCTCAGCTGTCTGCCAGAAGATCTGTGCACACAGTGGTGGAGATCAAAGATGAGATTTCATCCGTTAGGCGTTTCTGCATCTGTTAACAGATATAACAAGATCAGCATTCAGAGAGTACTATCTCTTGCTTTTTGTCTGCCTTCCCAGTCTGAAACTAGTTATTTTGACCAGTTATAGTTACTTGGGATAGGACAGGGAAGGGAGTTCTGGGAAATGTAGCTCTCATTCAGTTGATAGTAGAATAATTCAGTCTAGAGATTGCTTGTTGTTACATAACACATCATTCAGAATCAGTTTTCTTATTAAACTATGTGCAGATGAATCCTTGTATCAATACTTAATAAATCAAATAAAATCAGCATCTCCAAAGACATCATAGCTGCTAGACCATCCATTAAAATAAAAAGAAATGCTAAGAGGGAAGACAGACCTTTTGGAAAGTAAAAATATATTAGCCAAATTACATATAACAATAATTGCAGTGCTGAAAAATAAAATGAAAGAAATCTTCCTGAAAGCAACACCCAAAACCAGAAGATCAACAATTAGATGAAAGGGTTCAAATAATTTGAGAATAAATTCTGTGTTAATCATAATTTCAACAAGAAAGAAAAAATCAGATAGTAGGAAAGAAAGAAATGAATAATAGGAAACATTATCTAGAATGTGAGAAGTTCTTAAGAAGTTTTGATTTCTGTCTCAGTAAAAGAGTAACATAGTAATGAGATTTTTCATGAATGTTAGGAATACAGGAAAAACATTCTAAAATTTTGCATAGAGTTAAAATAAATTGTATACAGTGGAAGAGAATTAACATTCACATCTGTCCTCTAAATAACAATGTTTGTGGATTGTGCCTTTTAAATTCTAAGGGAAAATGAATTTTACTCTAGAAATCCTATTCCAAGCCCCCAATTTTATGACATTTCAAGGTAAAATAGGGATAGTTTCCAACACCTGAGCTCAAAAAGTACCTCCACTCGACTGTTTCTTAGTAGCTGATGTGAGATTTGATTAAGCAAAGTGAGGAGAAAGATAAGAAAGTGCATAGCTATAAGTTCCGTGTAAAACTAGACCCAACATGGGAGAAAGGTGGAGGAAGTCCTAAATTTACTGCTTTCCAGACTACAATGACAAAGGTTGCCAAGAGAGAAATATCCAGATTTAGAAGAAAAATAAGTGCTATATATTAAATGTGTTTGGTCTTGGGAGGTATATATGTGAATCTGTTAATATTATTTAATAAATAAATAAGCAGATATTATCCCCCTTGACTGAGCAGTAAAGGATTTAAGTAGGCAGATTAAGCATGACAATGATTAGATTGGAAGTCGCTTGTAACATTGTCCACCCCACGTTTCTTTCCAGTAACTGCAGCCTTCTCTCACCCACTGAAAGTTCCATACCATCAGCATTTTCAAATGACATTTCACCCATGTTAAAAAAATATCTTATTTAATCCTATGTTAATACCCTACTCATGCCCTTAAGCTTTCTCTGTATTTTCTTTGTCTTTCTCTGTCTCTGTCTCTTTGTCTCTGTATCTCTTCTCACTTTCAGGATTATGTATTGAAATCAGAATGTCTTCCTTCATGTAATTAATGTGCTACTTGGATGTGACTTGAAATCACCCAGCTTTGTTATGTCACTGGTGACTCCCTTGTTGCCACTTACAATAGAAATATTTCAATCTTGATCTTTCTGTAACATTATAAACTCTTGACTACTCCTTTCCTCAAATGATTCTTTTCCTTGATTTCCATAACAACAACAACAACAAAAAGCCCTGATTTTCCTGGATGTTCAGATTACCAGGGTAGGCTGTGTAGTAAATACTTGGGAGAGGAGGCTCTGAGGCCAAACCAGGTTGGGTCCTGTCTCCATCATTTGCAGCCTGGTGCTGTGTGACTTTAGGGAATTCACTTAATTTCTTTGTTCTTCAATTGCCTCAACAATGTAATGGAGATAATAGTTGTTCCAACCTGGTAGAGAAAGGTTCAACTGATTAATACATGCAAGCTATTTGATCATTTGCACTCAAATAAATGTTAAGGCTTCATTCCTCTGTGTGTGTGGCCTCTGGAGTCTCTGGTTAGTGCCAGCTAGAACAGGTACTTTTCAGCTTGTGGAATGTTAAGTCTAGGAAAGAAAGAATATAGCACCTTACAGTTATCAACTTTTGGATGATTTATTCTCTGATATTCTAAATAGGCCTGATATGATCTGACTCCAGTTCACTGTATCCCAAACATCAAATGTCCTTAGTTTCATATGATTAGGTAAGTATGTAGGTAGACAGATCACATTGTTTTTCCCATTCTTAATGTGAAACACTTCTTCAGAGTAGGGCTGTAAATGCCTACATATTTATAATCACATTTGCTTAATATTTAGATCATTTTTCTGGGATAGAATGAACTGAGGAAGCCATTATACAGAGTCAGGTAATTGAAATTCATATAGCTTTAATTAAAAATTTCTGAGTCAATTTCTAATTCTATTTTGATATTAGAACTTTGACTGGTTATAGGTGTTCAACCTCAGTAGTCTTATTAGTCTGACTGTAGCTTCCTGATGATGTCTCTGAGATTTCCTTTCTTGCAAACCTGCTCATATCTTTAAAGCAGTTTCCTTTTTCCCTGTGGTGTCTTTTCTCTTGTCAGTCCATTCACTCTGTTAGTTACCATGTTCTCTTCTAAAGGAACTTCTGTTATTAGCTGGCGCTTGGACTGCTGATGGCCTTCCCAATTTGCTGCCCAGTTAAAGACTCAGTCCTTCAAACTCATTACAGTATTTCCATGTCCTACAGTTAGTTTCACAAATTGGATAAGCAGAATATGAGTATGTGGATTTCAAGGTGCAGCCTTAAAAGAAGTGCCGTGTTCTGATTTCTCCCTCCTGCAATCTGGGACTTGGTGTGATGTATCTCTAGTGCTCTCTTGAAGCACGAGAAAGAGAGCCATGATTTATTGAGATGATCATGTGACTTTTATCCTAGTTATATAGCATGTTAGATTAGTTGATATTTGATATGGAGTCAACATTTCACTTCTCTGATAAGTGCCACTTTCTTGTATGTATGTGTGTGTGTATATATATCCATATCCTGTTTTATATGTCATTGGATTTGGTTTGGTGACATTTTATTGAGGTTTTTTTGTGTCTGTATTAATAACAGAATTTAGTCTGTAGTTTTCTTGTGATGTGTTTTTCTGGTTTTAGTACCAGAGTAATACTAGCCTCACAGAATGAGTTGGAATATGATATTCCTCTTCCTTTATTTATTTATTTATTTTTTTTTTTGGTAAGAGTGTGTGAAGAACTACTGTTTGTTTGTTTTCCTTTAAATGCTTGATAGAATTTACCATTGAAGCCATCTGGACCTGGGCTTTTCTGTGGGAAATATTTTTACTACTAATTCAATCTCTATGTTTGTTATAAGTCTATTCAGATTTTCTATTTCTTCTTGAATCAATTTTGGTAGAGTGTATTTTTCTAGGAACTTATCTATTTCATCAAAGCTATGTAATTTTTTGGCCTACAGTTATTCAAAGTAGTAGTATGTAATCATTTTTGTTTCTCTAAGGTCGAAAATAATGTCTGCTGTTACCAACTTCTGAATTCCTTGAGATGTTTCTTTTTTCTTAATATAAACATTTTGAGCTACAAAGTACTGCCTTACTTGCACCCAGTAAGATTGTATCTACTATGTTTTCATTTTTGTTCTCCTGAATGTATTTTTCATTTCCTTTGTGACTTTGTTTTAACCCATTGTTTATTTAGAAGTGTGTGTTGTTTCATTCCCACCTCTTTGTGTATTCCAAAATTTCTTCATTGATTTCTGATTTCACTTAATAATGTTCAGAAGACAAACTTGCAGGATCATATAACTTTCACATTAATTGAAGATTGTTCTGTGGCCTACTAGATGGTCTGTTATATAGAATGTTCCCTGTGAGGGGGATATGTAGTCTGCTGTTGTGAGGTAGAGGCTCTGTGGATGCTTGTTAGTTCTGGCTGTTCTGTGATGTTTTTAAAGTCTTCTGTTTCCTATTTGATCCTTTGACTGATGGTTCTATCCATTATTTAAAGAGGAGTGTTGAAGTCTCTGACTTTATGATTGAATTGAATTATTTCTCCCTTGAGTGCTGTCAGTTTTTGCTTTGTGCCTTCTGAGGCTCTGTTGTTGGGAAACCATGTGTTTATTGAATTGTATCTTTCTTGGAGATTGACTGTTTTATCATTTGAAAACACTCTCTAACCTGTAATAGCATTTTTAGTTTTAAAGTCTGTTTTATCCGATACGAGTATATCCCCTTGAGCTTTCATATGTTTGCTGTTTGTATGCTATCTCCTTTCCCATTCTTTTACTTTCAACCAATTTGTAACATTGCATTTAAAGTGTGTCTCCAATAAGACACATGGAGATAAGTCTTGTCTTTAATCCTCTCTGACAAATTCTACATTTTGTTTGCATTGTTCAAACCATTCGCATTTAATAATCCTATTGATGTTAGATTTATGGCTGCCATGTTAATTTTGCTTTCCACATGTCTCATGTTTATCCCATCTCTGATCTTTCTTTACTCATTTCTTTTCCATTATATGAATGTTTTCTAATGTAGCATTTAACTTTGTGAAGGATTTTTTCACTATATTTTTTAAGCTTTTTTCTTTGTGGTTCCTCTATGGTTTACCATATATATCTTATTGTTTAGTGTATGTCAAATTTATACTAACTTAATTCCAGTGTGGTGTAGAAAAGTTATTCTTACACAACTCTTTTACCTCTTCATCCTTTTTATTCTATTATATTATTATACCTATATCTGCTACAAATGCAAATATACGTTTTCTTAATATCACTTTATATAATATTATCTTTTTAAAAAGTTGAGAAAATCAAGGAGAGCAAGTGCATAACTTTATTTGCTAAATACATAATTTTCTTTATTCTTGTTGATTCATGCCATCTTGTGTCATTTTCTTACTCCAAGTTGACTTTGCCTCCACTGTATTATTTGTGATATATTTTTTCATCAAATATATTACATTTTTGTATATGTTATAGGTTCAACAATAAAATTATCTCTTTCTATTTATTTTATTTTATAGAGTTACTTTTTAAATCACTCCAGAGAGGAAATAAGAAAAAGTATGCATTTATATTTCCTTTTATGATGACATAATTACTGTTTCTGGTTATCTTTTTTTAACTATTGTTGCAAATTATTGCCTAAGGTCATGTGTTTTTACCCTAAAGAATATCTTTTAATATTTTTAACAGGTGGGTGTGCTGGCAACAAATTGTATCAGTTTTTGTTTATGTGGGATTGTTTTTACTTCATCCTCATTTTTGAAAGGTAGTTTAACTGATTATGTTTTATAAATAACAAGCTTAAAAAATAGAATTTTTAATATGTTGCCTCATTCTCTTCTCACTTGCATTGTTTCTGAGGGGAAGTCAGCTGTTACTCTTACTGAGGTTTTCTTGTGCAAGGAGAACTGTTTTCCTCTTGCTGCTTTCATGATTTTCACTTTTGCTTTAATTTTCAGCATTTTTACTATAGTGTGGCTAGATATGGATCTCTTTACATTTGTTCTACTTGTGGTTAGTTGAATATCTTTGATACATAGATTAATATTTTTCATCAAATTTTTGAAGTTTTCATTCATTTTTTCTACAAGCATTTCTTCTGCTCCTTTCTCTCCTCTCATTTTGGTATTTCCATTACGCATACTTTGGTGTATTTAATGATGTCACATTTTTCTGGGGCACTGTTCATTTTTTCTTTTTTTGTGTGTGTCTGTGTTCTTTGGAATGTGTCCATTCATCTGTCTTCAAGTTTGTTGATTTCTTGGGGGGGAGGGGCAGGGTAAATCTGCTGTTGATCTCCTCTAGTAGACTTTTCATCTCATTTAGTATATTTTTCTAGTTTAATTTTAATTTTTAAATGATATTTGACTTTTTATTGATATTCTCTATTTTATGAGATGGTCATCATACTTTATTTACTTAAGCATGGTTTTCTGTAGTTCTTTGAACATATTTATAATTGATTATTTAAAGTATTTGTCTATTAATTATAACATCAGGGCCTTTTCATAGGCAGCTTCTACTCCTGTTTTTTTTCTCCTGTATATGGATTATAATTTCCTGTTCCTTTGCACATTCTGTTTTTTTTTTTGTTTTTTTTTTTGCTGAAAATTAAACATTTAAGATAATATATTGTAGCAATTTTGGATACTGAAACACACACCCCAGTGTTTTTATTGTTTGTTTGGTTGGTTGGTTAGTTTAATGACTTGGCTGGACATTTTTAAGTGAGTTCTGTTTCCTCTGCATTTTGAAGCCTTTGTTGTCTCTCTTCAGAGGATATAGCCATAGCTTGCACACAGTCACCCAAGGATTGCATTGACCTTATCAGGGCTCACATTACTGTCTTTTTTTCCTCAATCTCTATTAAACACTTTGCTGCTGTTGACATTGTACTAAGCTGTTTGTCTCCACTGACTTTCAGCTCATCACTGTGTTTTTCTTTAGCAATCTTGTCCAATTAAATCCAAAATCTTTGCAGGGGCTAGTTTTTGAGTCCATCCTTTGTGGTTTGTTATAATTTTCAGAATGGCTCTTCTTTCTCTTTTTCTCCAAATTTTATTGAGATATTATTGACATATAACTTATGTAAGCTTAAGAGGTATAAACATAATAATCTTATATACATATTTATAGTACTGTGAAATGATTACCATAATAAGATTGGTTAACATCCTTCACCTCACATAATTGCCTTTTTTGTGGTAAAACATTTAAAATCTACTCTCTTAACAATGTTTAGATATATAATACTGTACTATTTATTATAGTCATAATGCTGTGCATTCGATATCCGGAATGTATTCATCTTACAGTTGGAAGAATACATTTGTATCTTTCAACCAACATCTCCCCATTTCTCCTACCCCCAGCATCTAGGAACAACCATTCTACTCTG
This sequence comes from Camelus bactrianus, assembly GCF_048773025.1. NCBI lineage: Eukaryota > Metazoa > Chordata > Mammalia > Artiodactyla > Camelidae > Camelus > Camelus bactrianus. The sequence continues at coordinate 11,211,714 of NC_133542.1, forward strand.
TTTCTGTGAGTTCAGGTTTTTCAGATTCCAGAAGAAATGATAACAATAGTATTTGTCTTTCTTTGTCTGATTAATTTCACTTAGCTTAGTGCCCTCAGTGCCCACCCATGTTGCCGCAGAAGACGGGATTTCTTTCTTTTTTATGGCTGAATAATGTTTGTGTGTGTGTGTGTGTGTGTGTGTGTGTGTGTGTGTGTGTGTGTGTCTGTCTGTCTGTCTGTCTGTGTGTGTATTACCATTCCTGAGTACCTTTCTTGAATTATTTTCTCCTGAATGTTTTTGTCTGGTTATTCTCTGGTAAACTGCCTTAATTTAGCCCTTTGCTCTTGTTTGACTAACAGCATCCTCTTGATTACTTGTTACCAACATCTCCATTATTTTGGAGAGCACTCTTAGGTTTCAACTTCCTCTCACTCTTTTCTCCATAAAGTCATTTCCTTTGTGGACAGCACTGGATCTCTCTGTTTTGGTTTTGGTGCAGGTTCTGTTTTGCTGTGTTTTTTTTTTTTTGCTTTCTTCCCTTTGTGTCTGAGCCAAATGCTTGAGTCCCTGCTCTGAAGTTGAGTATGGCATTGGAGGCTTACTTCTGTCAGATGGACACCTCTACTTGATGAGCAGGGTGCTAGTGGGAATAGTAGCCTCTGGTCTTCTTAGACTGTTTCTCCAAGTGTGAGATCTCTGCCCTATGAGTGAATAGAGCTCGTCAATCAAGGCCCCAGACGTCTTGCTGTGCCTGAGGTAAAGCTTCAAACTATGAATGAGTGGCAGGTAGAAGGTGGGAGTTCTAGCGTCTCAGTTATAATTACCTGGAATATAGCTTCTGCAACTCAAGATGAAGAATAATGAGATATGGTAGTAGTTTGTTTCTCCCAAAAAGATACCATAATCCTTGAGTGGACCTGAGGAGACTCTAAGCACATCTTCTTGCCAACATGTGCTTTGAATGGAGCTTCTGTTCCACTGGTTGGTGGGGGAAGGGGAGTGGGACCAGCTCATAGCTCAAGTGCCACCGATACTCACTACTCTCACCGAGACTTCCTAGGCTGTCTTGAATAAATGTGTATTCATTTACTCTATGCCTTTAGGATGCTTTCCAGAGCCTTTTAATTTTTTTTCAAATAATGTTCACAGGTTATATCTATTTCACTGGGATTTGGATTTATGGACTTCCTCATTCTGAATTGGTATTTCCATAGATTAATATCTCTACCTTCTGGTATTGTATTTGGTTGCTTCCTTATGATATTTTCATTTCCATAATAGGTTATGCATTTTTGAGGAAATAGCCAGTCTCAAATGACATGAAATATCTCATATAAAAGCTTTATATAATAAATATCTGTGGAGAGAATGAATTCTAAGCAAGTTGCTGATTTCTTTGGAAATTAATACAGAATAAAATGCTAGATGATGTGAATATTTATGTGCATAAAACAAAGAGAAATTAGTATTACTTCAGCCATGTCACAGATCAGCTTTGTGTATGCAAGTACTGGACACTCTAGTATCTCATGGGTGCAGTCACTTGTTCTCCAAGTAAGAGGAAATGTGTTCAAGGAATGTTAATTTTCTTCTTATTTTTAGATTGCCTCAGATTCATGAATCAAAACTAGGATATTAAAAAAATAGAATATTGGTATTCTTTTCTGTCTCTCAAAAATAATTTCAATTTCATCTAGGATTTTCTCTTATTTAATTTGTAAATCTAGAGCTTCACCATTATTGTAAGTTTAGTCTAGTGATAAGAAATGAGTTACTGGCTGTGATCTACTATGCGTATTCTGTTTTGAACCAAATATCTCACTTTTTATAACAACCATATTTGAAATTATTACTAATTTTTGGAAAAGTTATGGGCCTGAGAAATTGACATTATTAAAGATAGCTGGAAATTCTGAAAAAACAAAAAGAAATTAGAATAAAACCATGAAAACACTGTACTTAAACTGAAGTGGCAAGGAATACCAATGAAAATTTTTCAGTGCACCTAGATGTTCAACAATGATAAAATTAATAAATTGTGGTATAAGTGTACAATAGAACACTATGAGTAATTAGAATGAACAAAATAACAGCAACATGCAATAACCTTGGATGACTCTCACAGAAATTTGAGAAAAGGAGTCAAAAGTAAAAATTAATACAGTATGATGTTATTGATGAAACATTCAACAGAAGGCAAAACTAAGCCACGTGATCTAGAAAAACATTCAGAAGCCATTTAAGTAAAAAGAAAACTAAGGGGAAGGTTATGAAATAAAGTGGAATAATGCTCAGTCTACAGAGTATTAGAGGACTATTTTATTACTAAATTTTTACTTTCAGTGTTTTAAATTCTTCTTTGGCTTTATACAGTCTTTCTCTAGATACCACTTTTTTCCTGAATATATAAAACATCTGGAAAGCAGGGGAGACATCCCTGACCTTGAAATCTTCTGCAAGAATGCATCCCTGTGAAATTGATGTCTAATGACATTTTGACACATTAACAGACATTTTTGGAAGCAAACAAGGAGAGTGCGAAATCACACTGCTCTCTTCCTTGATCTGCACTGTGTGAAATCCTCATTTTATGGCCCCTCATGTATTTGAAAGTGCAATTTTGTTTTTGTGAGTACAGTATTGTCACCATAGTTTTACACCTTTAAGTTAGAAGGTCTGTCCTCAAATGTGTTTTGTTTCCTCAGCAAGGCATCTGTTTTTATGAAATAGTACCACATTAGTAAAGCATACGTAAAATGAGGGCTTAATTAGGCTGTTTATTTTGTGACCATGTTCCTAAAGTGTTCTTGAGAGGATAGATCAGCCTATTAAAAATCTAAGCTTTAAAAACAAAGCAGAGCTATTAGGCATCACACTTTCTTCATTAAAGGAATTGTGATTTTTCATTCTGTGTGTGTGTGTGTTTAAATTTAATAGCACAGTGCCTTGATAACTGCAGAGACTTAAGACATGCTGTTTGAATTTAAAATTAAGTATGTATCTGTAGAGACAAAGTGAACAAAAATGCAGAGGGACATTGATGAAGACATCTTAACCTTCCATTCACAATAGTTTTTTTATCTTCTCAACATAGAGATAAGACATTTTGTTGTAGGCCACCATTGCCTAGATCAGTGCTGCCCAATACAAATATAACCTAGACTTATAATTTTAAAAGTTTTAGTAGCTACATTAGAAATGTTAAAAATAGAGGCTCAATTAATTTTAGTAATAGATTTTATTTAGCCCAATATATTAAAATATTTTCACTTTTAATCAATAAAAAAGCTATTAATGAGTGATTTTACAATTATATTCTATACTAAATCTTTGTAATTAATGTGTGCTCTATACTTATAGCCCATCTTAATTTGAACACGAAACATTGAACAGAAATACTATTTATATTTTATAAAATTTACATTTGATAAAATAGATTCAGATACTCGTTTCAGACATATATTTTTCAATAACTACATTAAGTAAATAAAATCATTCATCTTTGACATTTGTTACATTTTATAAAAAAGTAGTTTATCATTTTTAGAAAAATAGATTGATCCTTGAAGCAAAATCATACCAGTTACAAAACTATATGTGGATTGTCAATTCCCTGTTATTTTAACTCAATATTGTATTATTGAATAAAAAAGAATATCGTATGAGTTGAAAAAATTAAATTTATTAATGTAGAATGTATAAAGCATTCTTCATTATTTTTACACTTATAGACAATTTTTATAATTATTTATTACAGTGAACGTTTTTGCAGTTTGGTTTTCTGAATATTGTATAAGATCTTTTGTTGATAATATGGAGTTTTAACGTGAACATAAATCTCTGTATTTTTCTAGCTTGATCACAAACAACATTTCCTTGGAGATTCAAATTTAGGTTGTTCATAAGCAGCGTGATGATAGTGAGAAATATAAACTGCCTTACCATTAGCTTATTTTCTTTCATTTTTAAACATTTCACAAGCATACTTTTGATTTCAAGAAAATTTTAAATTGGATTTAACACAGTACAAGAAACTTTTATAAAATTTTTCCACAGCTTATTTTAAAATTGAATATTTTAAAATATTTTAAAGAGAAAGAGAACAAACATTAATGATGTAAAATCTCAAGAGAAAAGTTTTATAACTATATATAGGCTGTAACTATGTAGAAAGCAGTCAGATTTAAGCATATCTATTTCAGTGGGATGGTGTTGAGTTTGAGGTGTGTTGAGGACTGAAGGATGAGAAATAATGGAAGTAGCAGTAGGTAATGTCTAATTGATTTTAAGGGAAGATTGAACAAACGAGTTTGATAAAGAAAACTGGTGCACAGAATGTTGTATTTTCTTTTCTTTAAAATTTTTTGTTGTTATGAAATTTTGGTTTCTTGTTAAAAAATAAATTTGCACTGATATTATTTCTCTAAGCCTTTTTTTGAAAATTTTTATAGCAATAAATAAAGGAAGAAATAAAAATGGAAGGAAGGATGGAGTGGAATAATTTTTATCTTTTCATAAACAGGAAAGGAGCTGTCATCCAAAATCATAATGTAATTTGTATGTGCCATGTACTGGAGTAGATGTATTAAAATAAAGGAGATACTGAGATGGGACACATAACTCCTCAGATATCAAACAGTAAAGTCAATCATTATACAATAAATGTCAATAAAAAGAAATGTATATATATATATCCAAAAATTATTGATTAAAACACATCAAGGAGCATGGACTAGACCCAATGCAGAGACTTATTTCTATGTGAACACATGATAGGGAAGGGGAGATAATACCACGTTTAATGGTCTCTGACTCCAACTTCCAGACTTTCTCAAAGTGAAGAAAGGAGAGAGAGGGCAACAATGACCATATGACAAAATCAAGTGTTTGTGGGTATGAGAAGCTTTGCCAGAGACACAGTGAATATTTGAATACTAAAAATTGAGTAAAGATGTGCTCCTAGGGCTAAAGGAAATAATATCTGGTGAGAAGTTGGGGTACAACAAATGTGAATTGAAACTGTGATTTATCCTCCCTTTCTTCATCGTAATACTTTTGAGGAAAATTGCTCTCATTCAAAAAATGATTAATAATGACAAAAGAACTTTCATGAAATGTATACAATGATGTTAAAGGGAAAAAAAGGCAAGAACAAACAATTGCAAATGGAAGATGAAAATCATTTTTCACATTATGATTTTCAGTGAAGTAGGAGCAGAGTTCAGAGACAGCGTCTCTAAAATTTTGAAGAAATTCTAGGCTTAATTTTTTTTTTCAAAGAAGGGTAACATGACCTCAAAATGAGATTCTGAGAAAACAGAAGAAGTAGAGGTGAAAATATAAATGTATAGAAAATTTAAATTTTAAGAAGAGTTAAATGGTAAATTAGAAGCAATAAAGCAAATATGACTGTAAATATAGTCAGGAGTATTACGGAAAAGACAGGAAATTTTAAGACTTTAAATGTGGGAGGAGCATTCTTTACAATAATTGTGAGGTAGAAAATAAATGTAGAAAACTACAAATATAAAATAATACAAAACTGATATTCTGAAGAAGAAAGAAAAAACTGAAAATACGTATATTTAAAGATAAAGAAGAAGGAAATTACTGGGAATGATGGAGTAAGGACCACTAAAACTTCTTAATAAACAAAAAGCAATAAAAATACTGGTAAAAATTGTCATAATCAACTTTTTCAAAACTTGGAAAGTTAACCAAAATGTGCAACAATCCTGGGTACATTTATTCAAAAAAAAAAAAAAAAAAAAGGTTAAATTTAGGTAGGAATAGTTAGCTTGGTAACTTTGTAACTTTTGTGATAGTGACATTGTAACTCTTCCATTTTAATCCCTGTCTCCTCAGCTCTGGGATAGATTTGAAAACCAACAGCCTGAAATCGTTATGAAAACCTGCAGTTTAGAAACCACTGTGGGGAACAAACAGAACTGGAGCTCCTCCAGAGCCCAGTATACAGAACCTGGTCATTATTGGGCCTGTGTAACAGTTTCCTGGAAAACCCTATCACCAGGCCTTTCCTTATATGACCTTACTTAGAGACGTTCCAGAGCTAACAAATTTAGCCTTTTCTCTGGGTGTATTTTTCAAAAACAATCATCAGTAACTGGTTGACAAGTGATAACAGTTGAGGAAAATATAAGGCTGCTGGTTACTTAGGAGAAACATACAAATGCACACACACACACAAACAAAAACTATGGAAGACTATATCCAAAGGAGACTTTGAAAAGTTTCAACATACTCCTAGGAATTTAGAAGACCACGTGCATGTGTAGAAGTGTGCATTTCCAGAGATACGTGTATGCCGAGCAAAGAGCTGAGTAGACCCTTAGCTCTCCTTTCTGGCTGACCTTGAGTCTCTGTGCAAGCAGAAAGTAAAATCTAGCCAGAGCCATAAACTGCCTGTCTGAGCACTGAAGGTATGTCCTAAAACTCACAAAGTCCCCTGGAAAATGAGAGAAGGCTGATTTGTTTGACCCATTTAGGTAATCTGAGTCCAGTCATTAGCTGACCACTAAGCTAACTCAGCTAAAACTTCAGTAGCTACAGCTGACAAAGAATATGGACTTTACAGAATCAATTCAGAAAAGCATCCAAATAAGTAAACAACAGTGACAGCAAACCCTAGGTAGAGGGGAGAGTCTTAGTTTCAGAGCTGTCACATGTTATTTAAAATTTTAATATTTCAACAAAAGAAAAACATACATTACATGTAAAGAAACAAACTGTGGTATATATAACAGGAATAAACAAGTCAATCTGAACTGTCCTGGAGGCAGGCCAGATATTGGACTTAATAAACAAAAATTTAATTCAGCTATTTTAAATACACTCAAAGAACTAAAGGAAACAATTTCAGAAGAATGGGAAAATATATGGATAATATCTCAATAATTAAAGTTATCAATAGATATACAGAAATTATAAAGTAGAGCCAAGTAGAAATTATGGAGTTGGAAGGTAAAAAACTAACATTAAAAATTCACTGGGGACTCAACAGCAAATTCGAGCCAATGGAAGGAAGACTAGCTGACCTTGAAGATGGGTCAGTTGATAATACCCAGTCTCAGGACCTGAAAGATAAATGATGGAAAAAAATGGACAGCGCTTCAGACACCTGTGGGACCATAGTGAATATACATACATATGCACAATGGAGCCTCAGAAGGAGAAGAGAGGGAGAAAGGGGCAGAAAGAATTTTTAAGAAATAAAGCTAAAAAATGCTAAACTTGGTTGAAGGTAAAAATGTAGGAAAATACAAAACATGCAAACATTTTAGAAAAGAGCTGGAGTAATAATACTAGTATTTAGTCAAAAGAGATTTTAAGGCAAATTTGATACTGAATGCTTGGAGGACATTTTTAAATGATAAAAGTGTCAGTCAAGAATATATAACATTTACAAACTATATAAATCATAGTACCACAATATGTGAAGCAGAATTACAGAACTGGAGAAATAAATAGAAAATTCAAGAAAATTCAGTACTCCACGTTTGATAACAAATAGAATAAATAGGCAGATTAATGGCAAACTAGAAGACTTGAACAACACACCACTATAATATAGTTATACCTAATATATGTATATAGAACATTCCGCACAATGTCAGCAGGGTACACATTCTTGTCAAATGTGCATGCATGGGACTTCCTTCAGGATAGACTATATGTTAGGTCCTAAAACATGTCACAAATATAAAAAGATGGAAATCATTCAGGGTATGTGCTCATATTGCAGTGTAAGGAAGTAAGAAAATAACAGAAGGAAATTTGAGAAATACACAATTATGTGGACATTAAATACAACAATCATAAAAACATGGGTCAAAAAAAATCACAAAAAAATCAGAAAATACTTTGAGGTGAATGAAAAAAATAACCCAAAACATATCAAACCGTATTGAATGCACCTAACACAGCACTAGTAAGGAAATTTATGTGTAACAGGCTATATTAAAGAAAATAAATATATCAATAATCTAAAGTCCATGTTAAGAAACTAGAAAAATAAAGGCAAAATGCAACCAAACTAAATAGAAGAAAGGAAATAATAAAGATCAAAACAAAAGAAGTAATAAAATAGAGAGTAGAAATACAATAAAGATAGCAAAAAGCCAAATTTATGTCAAAAATTAAAGTTAACTGATTAATAAACACTTCTGTGTTTAAATAAATGGGATAGTTTGCAGATGTAAGTACAAATATATTTGGTGGTTGAGGGAGTTTGTATCTCACAACTCCAGACATCTGTATATAATACATTGTTAAGTAATGCAGTGCCAGTAAGAGAGACACAGAGATGGGGATCCGGATGAGACACGGAGATTTGGAGAGAATGGCTAAGCGTAAAGGCCACTGCATTTTGTAATTCAGGGACCACACAAATGTGGGAGAATTTATGGGCAGGTAGGTTAACGATCATGAATATTTAGCTTCCACTCATTTGTTCTGTTGTGGGATTGCATCCATCAGTACAAAACTGCCCTAGTATGAGCACGGAAAAATAAGGTATTTGTTGGGTTTTTTTCCCCTTAAATTTCATTTCCTTTAAAAATTTACTTATTTACTAATTTTTGGTCAGACGAAATGACACGAAAGGAATGGTATAGTGTTGAGAAACTGAGACTCAAGGATGTTACGTTGTAGGAGGATATAGCAAGTAAGTGGTAGGTCTGTAATGTGAACGCAGAGCTAGTCTGACAAAAAGGAAAGCTGTATAATTGCCTCATCACTACCTCTCCTACAGGAAAGCTAACCTGGGTTAACCTGGCAGCTGCTGCTCAGACTTCCTCTTCATGTTTCCTTCTCTGTTTCAGAACATAGGCAGCTAGTTGTTTTGACAGGATCTCTCACCCTGCCTGTAGAAACGGTGCCACTGCAGTGATTCACCTATGCTTGTCCAAGGCCACTTGAGAGCCACGATGTAGAACTATAATGCATAAAAGTAATTTTTTGAGCAGCAAAGCAAGGACATATGAATCAATACACCGCATAGGAGTGTCAAAAGGTCAGGGGTAGCGGATGTGCACAACAGACTTACATTAAAACTATCTTTGGAGTTCTCAAGTGTAATGTAGCAGACACAGTGTGTGTCATTTTAAATGAACAACACAAGGAAAACAAACCCTACACCAAAACAGATACATCTTCCAATAGAGCAGTTATAAATAACTTTGTATTTTTCATTATTTTCTGTAATAATATTACAGCATTAAAATAATAAGCAATATTAGAAGCTTTGATTCTTGAACAGTCATTTTTATAATGCATATATGAAATACTTAGCTTTTTCAGTTTTGTATTTAAATAATCAGCTAGTAATGGAGATTCTCAGTACACTGTCTTCACATAGTGATAGGTACAATGTAAGTATTAAATCAGCTCTTCAAAGCTTTGCTGAACAAAAAAAAAAAAAGACTAAAGAGTACAGCTTGGCCGTGCAGTTATTTTTGGGTGGTTTGTTTATGTTCCAGCAGAAGAAAATAACAAATGTTTTAGCAGATGTCTGGACCAATTACTATTTTTATCCTCCTGTTTGAACCACAGCCTAGGGCATCTTTTGATTCTAATATTTTGGTACTATTTTTTAAAAACCTGACATGAATATTCACTTTAGATAATTAGAAGTAGACATGGTGAATTTGGTGCAAAATTTCCTGTGCTCTGTATATATGATCACTTCATATGATATCTTTCATTTTTCCCAGGATTCAAATTAAATATAGGATAATAGGACTGTGGCAAACTGGAATGGATGAGTAGAATCTAAACAAAAAATAGAGTAAAGGCAATAAAGCATTAGATGCAGGGTGTGTACTCCAAATATTCTAGTGACCTCAGTATGGTAATATGCAAATTTTATATTGTAAATACTTCAAATCTCAGTGTATCATATTTGGAGGGATGGTGCTGTGATGAAATTTTCTCTAGTCATCAGCTGTTACTGGTATCATTAAAATAGCAATGTAGCGCTAATACTTTTCCAGTTTTGTTGAGATATAATCACATATAATATTTGTAAGTTTGTTATGTACAACATGTTGATTTGATATTGTGAAATGATTACCAGAGTAGCATTAGCTAACTTTCCCATCACCTCGTATAGTTAACCATTTCTTTTTTCTTGGTGATAACATTTAAGGTCTCTTTTAGAAACTCTCAAATATATAATATAGTATTGTAAATTACAATCACTAATATGCATGTCAGATCCCCAGACTTATTTGTCTTATAATTTGCAGTTTGTACCACTTGACGAACATCTCATTTCTCTTACCTCCCAAACCGTGGTGACCTCCATTCTACTTTCTGATTCTATCGAGTTTGGCTTTTTTTTTTTTAAAGTTCTATGTAGAAGAACATACAGTATTTGTCCTTCTCTGTCTGACTTACAGCATAATGTGCATATTGTCACAAATGGTGAGATTTCCTTATTTTCATGGCTAATACTCCATTGTGTGTGTGTGTGTATATATATATATATATATATATCTGACATCATTTTACTCACTCATTTATAGATGAACATATAAATTATTTCCATATCTTGTCTGTTATAAATAATGTTGCAGTGAACATGGGAATGCAATGTCTCTTTGAGACAGTGATTTTATTTCCTTTTGATAAATACTGAGAAGAAGGACTGCTGAATTATATTGTAGTTCTATTTTTTAATTTATTTTTTATGTTTTTGAGTATCTCTCAATACTCTTTTCCATAGGAGTTGAAACAATTTCACATTCCCACCAACAGTGCACAAGGGCTTCCTTATCACAACATTATTACCAACACTTGTCTATTTTTTTTTTTTGATAGGCATTTTAACTGGGGTAAGGTAGTATCTCATTGTGTTTTTTATTGGCATTTCCCTGATGATTAGTGATGTTGAGTATCTCTTTACGTGAATATCAGCCATTTGTATACCTTTAGGAAAATGTCTATTCAGTTTCTCTACCCATTTTTAAAAATGATTGTTTATTTGCTATTGATTTGTATGAGTTCCTTATGTATTTTGGATATTAACCCTTTGACAGATAGGTGATTTGCCGATATTATCTTCTTTTCTGTAGGTTGCCTTTTCATTTTGTGGATTGCTTTCAATGCTTGTACTTTTGTTGTTTTATCCAAAAAACTGCTGCTAAGATCAATGTCAAGGAGCTTTTACCGTGTTTTTTAATGGGGGTTTTACAGTTTCAGTTCTTGTGTTGAAGTCTTTAATCCATTTCAAATTAATTTTTGTGAGTGACATGACATGGAGTCTAATTTCATTTTACTGCTATCATTATCCAGTTTTCCTAACACTGGTTATTGATGATATTATCATTTCCCCATCGAGAATGCTTGACTCCCTTGTCTATTGCTTGTTGACTCTGTATGCAGGAGTTTCATTCTGGGCTCTTTCCTGCTCCGTTGGTCAGTGTGTGTACTTCTATGCCAGTGCCATAATGCTTTCATTAATGTAGCTTTGCAATATGATTTGAAATCAGGAAGTAAGCTGCCTACAGCTTTATTCTTCTTTCTCAGGATTACTTTGGCTATCCAGGGTGTTGTTTTATTTTTCCATACACATTTTAGATTTTGTTTTCAATTCCTATGAACAATGCCATAGGAATTTTGATAGGAGTCACTTTGAATCTGTAGATGGCTTTGGGTAATTTGAACATTTTAATAATGTTAATTATTCTAATCTATGTGTTGGAACTATCTTTCCATTTATTTGTGTCTTCTTCAATTTCTTCCATCTGTCTTAAAGTTTTCACCTCCTTAGTCAAATTTATCAGTATTTTATTTTTTATGCTATTGTGAATGGGATTTTTTTCTTTCTTTTTCAAATACTTATTTGTTGTACAGTGAACTGTTACTGCTCTCCATGTGTTCATTTTATATGCTGCAACTATACTGAATTCATTGATTAGTTGCAACAGTTTTTTGGTGGATCTCTAGGATTATATGTGTATATATATATATGACCATATCATCTGCAAACAAAAAGAGTTTTACTTATTTTCTTCTGATTTGGGTGGCTTTCATTTTCTTTTCCTTGTCTGATTTCTCTGACTAGGACTTGCAGTACTGTGTTGAATACTAGTGGTAATAATCAGCATCCTTGCCTTATTCCTGATCTTAGGGAAAACTTTCAAATTTTCACCCTCACATATGATGTTAGCTATGGGCTTGTCATATATGGCCTTTATTATATTGAGGTACATTTCTTCTATATTCAATTTGTTGAGAGTTTTTAGTCATGAAAAGATGCTGAATTTTCTCGTGTGTTTTCTTAAGAGGATGACATACAATTTTTATCTTTCATTCTCTTATTATGGTGTATCACATTTATCAGTTTGCTTATGTAGAGCCATCCTTGTATCCCAGGGGTAAATTCCACTTCATCTTGATGTATGATCTTTTTAATGTGTTGTTAACTTTGTTTTGCCAATAATTTTGATGACTTTTGCATCTATATTCATCTGTAATACTGGCCTGTAGTTTCTTTTCTCATAGAGTCCTTATCTGGCTTTCGTACCAGGATAATACTGGTATTGTAAAACTGGTTTAGGGATTTTCATTTCTCGTCATTTCTCTGAAAGACTTTGAGAACGGTTGATATTAATTCCTTAAGTGTTTGGTTGAATTCACCAGGGAAATGATCTGGTCCTTGGCTCTTCTTTGTTGGGAGATTTTGGATGACTGATTCAGTCACCTTAGTCATTATTGGTCTGTTCAGATTTTTTATTTCTTCCTCATTCAGTTTTTGTAGATTGTATGTTTCCAGCTATGTAACCATTTATTCTAGGTTATCTAATTTGTTGGACTATAATTATTCATAATAATCTCTTTGATTGTATTTTGTGGTATCAGTTGTAATGTTTCCTCTTCATTTCTCATTTTATTTGAATTTTCTATTTTTTCTTAGTCTAGCTAAAAGTTTATCAATTTTGTTTTTCAAAAGCAACCTTTAGTTTTATTGATCTTTTACATACATTTATTTGATCTCTACTGCATTTATTTCTGCTCTTACTTTTTTTGTCATTTCCTTCTTTTTGCTAGATTTGGGGTTAGTTTATTCTTTTTCTGGTTCATTGAGGTGCAACGCTAGGTAGTTTGAGATCTTTTTTGTTTCTTAATGTAGTCAGTTAGTGCTATAATTTTTCCACTTAAAACTGATCTTACTTTATCCCACAGGATTTGTTATGTTGTGTTAACATTTTCATTTGTTTCAACATATTTTTTGATTTCTTTTTTGACATATTGATTGTGAGAAGTGCTTTCTTTAATTTTCACATATTTGGGATTTTTCAGCTTTTCTCTTATTATTAATATTTAGTTTCACAACATTGTGATTAGAAGAGATATTTGGTATTATTTCAATTTTCTTGAATTTGCTATTTTTTTTTTTATTAATGATCTATCTTAGAGAAGATCGTGTATATTTAAGAAGAATGTCCTGTTGCTATTGGATAGACTGTTCTGTTTACACGTGGTAGATCTATTATGGTCTAAAATGCAGTTCAAGTTCATTTCTTTACTGATTATCTGTCTAGATGATCTATCACTTAATCATGCACTATTGCAGTCCCCTACTATTATTGTATTGTTGTTTATTTCTCATTTCAGATCTGTTAGTATTTTCTTAGTGTATTTGAGTACTACATGTTATATAGATATATATTTATGATTATTATATCTTCTTGGTGAATTGGCTACTTTGTCCTTATAAAATAATCTTCTTGGTCTCTTGTTATCATTTTTGACTTAAAGACTTTTGTTTGATATAGGTTTATCTACTACTGTTCTGTCTTGGTTTCCACTTGCATGGAGTATCTGTTTCCATGTCTTAAATTTGAGCCTATTATGTGTCCTTAAATCTGATGTGAGTTTCTTTTTAGGCAGCATATAGTTGTGTCTTGTTTTGTTGTAATCCATCTATCCACTCTGTGCCTTTTGATTGGAGAATCAAATCTGTTTCCATTTAGAGTAACCTTTGATAGATATGGGTTTACTAATGCCTATATAATTAATTGTTTTCTGGCTATTTTCAGTTTCCCTTGTTTATGTCTTCCTTTTTGCTGCCTTTCTGTGTGAATTAATAGTTTTTCACAGTGGTATGCTTTGATTCCTTTCTCTTTATCTTTTGTGAATCTAGTATAAGTTTTTGCTTTGTGGTTATTGTGGCTCTTACATAAAATATTCTATGGATATAACAGTCTATTTTATGTTGATAAAAACTTAACTTTGACCGCATGCAAAAATTTTACCCCTTTGCTCCCTCTTTTATGTTTTTGATGTCACAATTTACCTATTTTTTATTGTGTGTTCATTAATAAATTATTGTTAGCTATAGTTATTTTCAATATGCCTGTCCCTTATCCTGAACACTAGAGCTTATACTAGAGTTAAGTCATCAACACAGCACACTATATCACAGTATTAGAGTATTCTAAATTTGACTACATACTTACCTTTACCAGCATGGTGTATATTTTCATATTTCATGTTACTAATTAGTTTTCTCTCATTATTGTAAATTGGATCTAGTAGTGATGAAGTCCATCAGCAATTGTTAGCGGAAGTCTATCTCAACTTCATTTCTGAAGGATACCTTTGCATGTTGTAGTATTCTTTATTGGAAGTTTTCCTCTTTAAGTACCTTGAATATAATGACCTACTCTCTTCCGGCCTGCCTGGTTTGTATTGAGAAATTTATTGATAGCCTATGATGGTTCTTTTGTAAGTTCTAAACTTCTTTCTTTTACTGCTTCTAAGATTTGTGTTTGTTTTAAACAGTTTTATTATAATGTGACTTGGAGAACATCTATTTAAATAAGACCTATGAGCTTCTTGATCTTAGATATTCAAATATCTCCCATATTTGAGAAATTCTCAGCCATTATTTTTTTTTCCCATTTTTCATTGAAGTATATTCAATTTACAACATTGTGTCAACTTCTGGTGTACAGCTTAATGTTTCAGTCAGATACATACACACATATATTCTTTTTCATACTCTTTTTTATTATGTTATTGATTACCAGATACTGAATATAGATCCCTGTGCTGTACAGTATAAACTTGTTGCTTATCTATCAGCCATTATTTCTTTAAATAAACTTTATTCCACCTTCTCCTTGTATTCTCCTCCTGAAACTCCAGTCATTCAAAAGTGTTTTGTTTGTTTGGGGAATGGTATTCCATAGATCACATAGACTCTCTTTATTCTCTTTTATTCTGTTTTCTTTGTTCTTTGGATAATTTCAAGGTGCCTGTCTTCTAAGTCATACATTCTTTCTTCTTTTTCATTGATTCTATTGCCTAATTGCATTTTTCATTTCATTCATTTTGTTGTTAAGCTCTAGAATTTCTGGGTTTTTAACTATTATTTCTGTATCATTGTTAAACTTCTCAATTTGTTGTATATTGTTTTTCTGATTTCACTGAATAGGTTTTCTTGTTGAATTTTTTGTCTTGTAGCTAATTGAGTTTCCTTAAAACAACTTTTGTGAATTCCTTATCAAGTAAATTACAGATCTTCATGTCTTTGGATTTGGTTGCCAGAAATTATTGTGTTACTTTGAGGGTGTCATATGACCTTGATTTTCCATGTTACTTTAAGGTTTGCATTGCGCTCTGTGCATTGAAAGTAGCAGCCACCTCTTCCAGAGTTCAGTAACTGCCCTGGGGAGAGAAGACACCTTCCATCAGTCCTGCTGTAGATCCTGAGGCTATCACCTATGGTGCGTCTGCTCCACATTCTTATTCCCGCTTGTGGCAGAGACCTTAAGTGTGTCAGCTTTCTCAAAACCCACTTTCACTGCTGCTGTTTGGAAAGCACACAGGGAATTCTTGATAGAATCTGCAGTGCATCCATTTAATGCCTTCTGAGACTTTTATCTGTCACTCTCCCAGCCTCTTCCTGCTCCCCTTGTGTAGGTAATGTTTCAGTATTTTGGATGGTATGAGAAAGACATGAGCCCCTTTGGCAGCATTCCACACAGATGGGAAAGTCTGGTGATCACTCACACTCTCACTTTCCTTCAAAGGAGAAATCACAGGCCAAGGAAATCTCTCTAGGCCCCAGGCTTTGGCATCGTGGGTTAAGGGTGATGCAGATAAAATCACATCTCTCTTACCTTCTCCAATAAACTTTTTTTTTTTTTTTGCTATGTTGGAAATTCTTTGCTAGAAATCGGGACTTGTATAAAGGCTCTCTCATTCATGGGTGATTGTCTAAGACAGTTTTTGCCAGGGACTCTCAGACTATAGCTGAGAGGAACTGGAGTCAATTCCTCATCCCTGCAGAGTCCACTACCAGGACTGAAGTTTATGTGCCTATTACCCATTACACAGATGGGCAGGACTCCTCCCAGGTACCTTCGCATATTGGTGCTGGATCCCACAGCTCTCACACAGGTTTTGACAATGGATGGATGCCAAGTTTTTGTAGATGAGGTGGGGGATATGAACAAGGTACATCCTATTCAGTCATGATGCTGCTGTCACACCTCACCATTAAATTTTTTTAAGTAATAATTATCATGTACTAAATGTTTGTTCCCCCCAAATTCACATGTTGAAAACCTTAACCCCATAGTGATAGTATTAGAAGTGGGACTTTTGAGACATAATTAGGTATAGATGAGGTCATACTGCTGGGGCCTTCATGATGGAATTAGTTTTCTATTAGAAGAGGAAGACAGACCAGAGATCTCTCTTTCTGCCGTGTGAGGACACACTGAGAAGGTATCCACCTACAAGCCAGAATGAGGGTCCTCACAAGGAACCTCAACTGCAGAAGCCTTAACCTTGTATTTCCCAAGCTCTAGAGCTATGAAAAGCAAAGTCCTCTTGCTTCAGTTATTCAGTCTATGATACGTTCTTATAGCAGCCTGAGCAAACTAAGATGATAGTTTTTATATATAAATAAGCTCTAAAGTATTATAGCTTTAGTCCTCTCTTGTAAGTCAGTAATTTGAAGATGATCCAGTTTGTACAAGAACAGGAAGCTACAGTTAACTGACAATATACAGCTAGCATCTCTGGCCTTTGGGAATATTAGGCAATATCCCAACATACTAGGTGAGATTCAGAATTTAAAAGGAAGAAGTCTTTTAACATTTTCACTAAAGGTACATACTTTCCTATTCACTGAAGAGGGAAGAAGTTTTTCTATATAATAGATGACCGATCACTATAGGGGAACAGCAGTTTGATTCTGATTCTGTTTCATATTCATGTATCTCCATAAATCACATATGCATTTACTGTTTTTTGTATTCAATTTTTGTATTTAATATTTATTCCTATTAACTTTTTTTATTATTTTATTTTGGAAAAATCACAACATGGGATCTATCTGCTTAAAAATTTTAATGTAAAATATATTATTTTTGACATATAGGAACAATGTACTACAGCATATCTGTGGAGTTATTCATCTTGCAAAACTGAAACTTTATTCCCAGTGATTAGTAACTTATTGTTGCATAACCTCTTCAGCCCCTTGCAGCCATCATTCCACTCTTTGAGTCTATGAACTTGACTGTTTCAGATCCTTCATATAAGTGGAATCATGTAGTATTTGTCTTTCTGTGACTGTCTTTGTCTTTCTGTCACTGGCTTACTTCACTGGCGTAATGTCCTCATGATTCATGCATGCTGTGGTGTATTACAGAATTTCCTTCTTTTTTTAAAGCTGAAATAGTATTTCATTATGTGCATATACCACATTTTCTTTATTCATTCATCCATCAGTGGACTTTTAGGTTGCTTCCACATCTTGACTATTGTGAATAGTGCTGCAGAGAACATTGGCATGCTGATAACTCTTCAAGGTCATGATTTAAATTCTTTTAGGTTAATACACAGAAGTGGGATTGCTGGATCATATGATAGTTCTGTCTTTAATTTTTTGAGGACCTCCCATACTATTTTCCATGGAGGATGCACCATTTTGTATTCCCATCGACAGTATGTAACGGTTCCAGTTTCTCTATATTCTTGCCAACACTTGCTATCTTTTGATATTTTAATAATAGCCATATTGGTAGATAGGAGGTGATATCTTATTGTGGCTTTGATTCACATTCCTCTGATAATTCGTGCCGTCAACCATTTTTTTTCATATGTCTCTTAGCCATTTGTATGTCTTCTTTGAAGATATGTCCTTTGGACCATTTTTAATTGTGCTATTGAGTTTTTTGCATTTGTTCATTTTGTATTTACTAAATAGGCATACCTTTTATATTTCGGAGACAAACCTGTTATCAGATACATGGTTTACAAACAAATATTTTTTCCCTATGTTGTCTTTCCACTCTGTTAGTAGTTTCCTTTGCTGTGCAGGAGCTTATTTCATTTTGCTAAACTTGAGAATCATTTTCTGTTTTAGCAACCCAGTTCTGTTTTACAGTTCATCTTTTTCTTTCTCATTTGTGACTCACAAATATTTTTAGAATGAATTTTCTGCCGAATTAGTTGTTCCAGTGTTGAAAAGAATAAGATGAAGAATGTATTTTTATTTAAAATTTCTTTAAAATTATTCTTCCCTGCAAGAAAGCAGATGTTTCTCACAGTGTTTGTTCCCTCCTCCCATTCTGTTCACTGGGCTATTACCAGGGTCAAGTTCTAGCATAACCTAGCTGTGGATATGCTGGAACTGTTAACAGAGGAAGGGAACTCTACTCCAAAGAAGCTACTGTATGTTGGCAGCATATACTTGAAGGAACAGCAAGGTACATGTAGGGCAGAATTCTGAAGCTGCTTAATCAAAGGAGCCCAAACATAGGTTGGGGAGATTATTCTCTGAATACAGGATTTAACAGTCTAGAAGTACTTATGATACAAACTTGCTACTTGGGTAGCTCCTAGAAGATGGAAAAAGTGAGGGCACATTCTGAATCAGGTCGAAAGACCAAGTTTACTGTGGCAGATGGTAGAGGAAGGAGTGAAAAATCTTGGAGAAGTGGCCATTCTGGAGCATATCAACTGCATAAGGCTAAAAGACACACTAGATTGCATAGAGGATTCTTCACAAAGGAGACAAAGTGGGTATTGGTAGTTTGGTATAAAATTTAGTGGTGGCTTTCCTCTCTGTGGCAGGACCACGGATACAAGAGGCCATTACAAAATAAGGCTCACTGAAAGCAATGACAGTAATAAAACATAAAACCTTAAAATCATAGAGGCCTTGCTATTAACCCAAGAAGTCACATGGATGCAATTATCATAAATGGTGCAGAGTGAAAGACAAGGGGTGAAGAACTGCAGATTGTTAAGGACATGGTTAAACAAATCCTGCAAATCCCTAGAACCAAAAATGCAGTCATCTCCAAAGGGAACAACTCAACTTTTTCATCAGAATAAATCAAGAATGTATAACCAGGAGGCTTAGAGAAGTCACACCAATAACAAATGGTGATCCGTTGCCCAGTATCTAGTCCTGAACATGTCTTCAGTCCTAGAACCCTTTTGGTCCAGAGGAAGCTGAGTCCTAGGTGGAAGGACTTTATAACATCACAGCAAGTAGACACTGTAATTATTCCTCAGTCCATCTCCAAGAGATCTGAGGCTGTGTACTTGTACATGGGTGATACAAAGTTCTCAAACTTGTTGACATTGTGAAACATGGGATGTGAGTTGACACCTGTATTCATTGCCCCTATCGAAGTAGATGTAAATTAGAGCCAGGTAATATGTGGAGTCCTAGACAAAGTGTGATTTACAGTGGTCTGTTGGGTGTTGAGTTCCACTCAGTGATTATTTACCCATTTCCGAAAGTATAATTGTGATGTCTGTGCTCGGTTGTTGTTGACACAACCACTGGGTCCTTGGTCTGCAGGGAAAGTCTTATTATAGAGGAGAGAACATGTGAAAGCCCCTGAAACTGCCCTCTCTGGTCACTACAGTAAATGAAAAATAGTATTATCACTTCAGGGGTCAGTGTAAGTGAGACTCACTTTTAGATATCTCAGTGATGCATGGTGGTTGCCCTCATCATGGCTTCGTTTTATTAACTACTTTGGTCCCTTCAAAATCAGATGAATGCTGGACTATGACAGCAGTTACTCCAAACTCAGCTAGTTAACCCCCTCACTCACACCTCCCCTGCAGTTGAAATCACTCTGGTAGATGCATATCTTCATTAGAATAGATTTTAAATGCCTCAGGAGACATGATTTGTGGCCATTAATTTGGCAGATGCATTCTTTTCCATTCAGATCAGGAAAAGGATGAGGAACTTGGCAATCGCATTGAGTGGACAAAATAGGCCTTTGCAGTTTGGCCCCAGAGGTGTGTTAATTATCCAGCTATGATGCCGTAAGAGAACTGGACTGTCTGATCACTGCATGGAACTTGATTTTGACCAGCTGCCTTGGTGATGTTGTGCTTATTAGGTTAGATGAACAAGAAGTGGCTAGTACTCTGGAGGACTGGGTAAGACATACATATTTCAGAAATGGGAGATAAAACTTAATGAAGATTCAGTAAGCTGTGCATGAGTAAAATGTTTAAGGGTCCAATGCTCAGAGATATGCTAGGACATCCCTTCTGAAGTGTAAGTTAATTTATTGCAACTTGAATTTCCTGTCATGCAGGGAGAAGCAAAATACCAAATAAGGCTTTTCGGATTGTGGAGGCAACACATCCCACACACTGAAATCTGCTTTAACTCATACTGGGCATCATGAAAGAGAACCACCCGAGTGGGGCTCGCAGCATGAAGAGCTCCACAGCACATCCAGGGTGTGTTGTAGACGCCACTGCTGCTTGCCCCGTGCAACGAGCTATCAGTGGCTAGATAAAATGTGACCCTCGTGGCAAGTCACAGCCACAGAACCACAGTACCGTCCCCTGAGATTCCATTACAAAACTATGCTTTTGGTAGCCAAAAGTTATATTCATTTTAAAAAGTATCCATGGTTTGCTACTGAGCCCTAACAGAAACCACAGGGCACCAAATAACCATGCAGCCAAGGCTGCCTAAATAAGCCAGTTCTGTCAGAAATACCAAATCAATGTTAAGGTGGGCTCAAGGGCAATTCATTGGACTGTTATTTTTTAATGGTGGTGCTGGGGATTGAACCCAGGACCTTGTGCGTGCTAAGCATATGCTCTACCACTGAGCTGTACTCACCCCCCCAATTCACTTTAAGTTAGAACTGGTACATCCAAGATTGAGCGTAAGTCTGAGTGCAGTTTTCCTTCATGTTAGCTCTGTGAGCAAGTAATCCAGGCTCGTGTGTTATACATACTCTCTGAACCTTAATTCATTCCATTAACCACATGGTGGATTCCTTTGGATCAGCTAATAGAGACGAATAAATCCTAAAACTGGTGGATGAATGGATTCGGTGCTCATTTCACACATCACACCACCCAAACCACCAGCTTGACGGCCTGTGCCTGGAATGGCCTGTGAAAGTACCGATGAAGTTCTAGCCCAGAAGTGGCATGCTACAAGGATGGCACACCATCCTCTGGGATTCGATGTGAGTGTTGAATCCCGGGCCCTCAATAGAAAGATGTGTGACCTCGGGAACCCAAGGGAAGGAGCAGTGGAAGAAGTCACCACTTGCTTTCCCATCATTCCCAGTGACCTGCTCAGGTATTTTGTCTTTCCCATGCCCATGAATCTGGCTTCTGAAGGGCTGGATTTTCTGGTCCACCATAGCAGGCACACTTTCTCCAGGGAAACAAAAAGAGTCCCAGTGAACTATTAAATACGGTTGCTTCCTGAGTCCTTCAGCCTCCTTGTGTCCCGGGTACCACAGGGAAGCAGAGAATTCAGTATCCCTGCCGGCAGCACTCACCCAGATGGTCAGGACGGGGTGAGGCTGCTATTACACAGTGGGAGCAGGGGGAGGACGTGTGGCATCCAGGTGACCCGCTTAGTATTTCACTGCCTCATTTTCAGTGTGAAGAGACAAGTGCAGCATCCCTGGCCTTTAAAAGGCACGATGACCAGAAGCGCAGGCTCCTCGTTCTGGAGAGTCTAAGCTGTGCCACTTTTGGGGCTACAAATACCAGCAAAAGTATTAGCTCCTGACAAGAAGAATCTAGAATGGATAATAGAATAATAAAAGGAAGTTGACCCTGAAGACTAGTTTCAACAATGGGAGCTGTGGCTTTTCTGACCAACCTCTTCAAAGTTTCCCCCAGGAAGCAAGGCTCTAGGCCCTGTTCTCTGAAAGCATGAAAAAATAAATGTGATCAAGGGAAATGGAGGTGGCCTTCCTAGAACTCCTCAGGGGTTTGGCTTAGGGCTTGTCAGGCCTGCATTACATGTTGGCTACTCCTTCTACCCAACCCCACTTCCCTCCCCTCCTTCCAAGGCATTAATCCCCATTGAGCACTGTGCATGCCAAGCTTCTCAGTGTCTGCTCACAGAGACCTAACTTGTAACACAGTCATGTAAATGTACATCTGCAATAAGGACTATTCCCATCACACCTGAAATATTGTGTTTGATTTTAGGCCACGTATAGCTATTTAAATATAGTTATTCAATTAAGTAAAATTAAAGAAAAAGTAAGTTCCCCAGTCACATGTGCCACATCTGAAGTGTTCACCAATTGCATAGGACTAGTAACTGTCACAACAGAAAGAGCGTGTGTAGAACATTTCCATCGTCACAGATGTGGAATCTGTTGTGTCGGACGGTGCTGCTGTAGTTGGTGTAACACTCAGACCCCAACTGAGGCAGGTATCAACCCACAACAAGATGGCTAAAAGAGCAGATTGTATTCAACCAGAAGATAAGCTTTGGGAGAGGTGGTAACAAAGTACTGTAGGAGGTGAGTTTTCAAGGCATTAATTATTATCATAGATTTTCTTACTGATTTCCTGTGTCTAGTATATGCCCATTGTTAAAAATGGTGGCTATCCTGCATCCTTCTGAATGGAGGTTCAGGTTAAAGGAGACATGACTCCTATGAGTTACAACTTACATAGCTTTGGGTATTTCTAATATGAAACTGACAACACTGTAGATAGTTAATAACTTGGAGAAGTATAATATCCTGCCAAAATACATATCATGTATTATCTTCTATGTTTCATTAAATAAGAAATGGGATTTTTGAGGGATTCAGTAAACTGCCAATTACTGTTAATCCTATGGACCAAAAATACAGAAGGAATTAGCCAATGAATTATGTCAAAATTACTTATGTAGTTGTTATTTCTTATAAAATATAAACCCTTGTAATTAACTGAGGTGTACATCAAAGTGAATTTCCATTTAATGTGCCTAACTGGAAATTTCATAGGGGTGGCTTCTTTGTAAAATAGGCTATAAATATGGGAAGAAATTTCTTTGATACTTTATTGCTACAAGTATGTAATAGTCTATTTTTCACAGGTGGGGAACTTAAATGGGGAAAGCCAGGTGAAACAAACACACGTAAGCATGTTACAACTGTATTTTTTTCCCTAAGAATTATCACTACAAAGGGATATTTGGTTTTGAATACCATATTCCTCACCTACAAAAGGGTAAAATTTACTTAAACAAAAACCAAACAAATCCATCAAATGAAAAGTAAAATTAATAGGCATGGCACTGTTAAATATTGCTTTATAGTTCCACAGTGTATTGAAATCTATTGATTATATTTCACAGTATTTACAGCACAATAAAGTTTTCAAAGCTTTTCGTAGTTCTATATACAAATAAGCTCTACACCAGTGATCACTTTTTGTAAATGAATTATCTCCTAATGAATAATTAGGGCTCTAACTGACTTAATAAATAGTCCAAGTATTTCAAGATACCATTAATATCTAAAAATATAGCAAGAATCTGCAAGCGTATTTCTATCTTCTGTTGAAGCCTTATAAACAGTGACCTAATTAGGGTCAGGAACCTTTTGGAACCAGTTGTACATTTACA
Organism: Camelus bactrianus; assembly: GCF_048773025.1. NCBI lineage: Eukaryota > Metazoa > Chordata > Mammalia > Artiodactyla > Camelidae > Camelus > Camelus bactrianus. Next base: position 11,235,607 of record NC_133542.1, read on the forward strand.
GAATGCAAAACAATAGCATTTGGTGTTTCAAAATGACTGCAACAAGTGCTTTGCAAATTGGTTTATCCTCTGACATAATTGTGGGCCAATAAGAAACAGAAAAGCAAAATCTGCATAAATTAATTGAAGGTAAGTAATAATGCTCTTGAAACTTGCAAAGTACTTTTGAGTTCTACATGAAAAAATATATAAATCATCAAAGGGTAACACCATTATCTTAATATTAAAGCAATAAGTGACTTAAAGCTCTGAGGAACTTACAGCCATGCCAGAATTTCAATTCATGTCAATTTTGATTTTATGTCATATGATACAGTGATACATACTCCATATTTAGTTGTTTTGGGAGATAAAATAATTAAAAAGAAGTCCATCTGATGTTATAATCTAATAGGAAAAATAAGCATTTTTCCCCTCTTTATGCTTTGCCAGAAGCTATAGAAAGACACGTAAGGACAAAAATCATTTTGACTGTGTATAGTGACACTTGAGGAAGTCTTCAACACATATTTTAAACTGTTACGTAGAACATAAATACACATGGTCTTCTGAGGGGGGAACAAACAACAAATAATTGATCTGTGAAAGAGGAGTTTGAGAAAGGGCTGTACGATTGTAAAGATATAAAAATACACATATAATTTAATAGGAATTCATTATTTGACTTAAGGAAATGCTTTTAAATTAAAATAATGCTGTACTCATGGTATTTTATTTCCACTTTAAAAGTGAGGGACTGTCACACAGAAAGTGTCAGAGCTAGCCCTCTAAATCCAAGGCCACTGCCAGTCCTACCATAGCATGTATCATTTGTGTTAAGGAATGTGCCTTTATGTTAGATTGCATATTAGTTTAATATACTTAATAGATTATGTACTTTAGCCCCTTAAAAATAATTCAGCAGGGTAGTGATGACAATTATGTTAGAAGATTAATAATAAAACTACAATTTTATGATGATGGCAGTTAAGATACAGCCCTAATCTCTGTGAGGAACTCACTTTTACCTCTAAGGTAGAAATATATTTTTGCAGTGGAGCATGTTAATGGATTAAGTAGGTGAATGCCAAAACTATTTAAAAATGACTTGCATTGATTTGGCTTCTCAGATAGAAGAGTAATCCTCTTTTAACGGAGTCTTAGCATTAATATACCCTAACTCCCACCAAGAATTACAGTGCCTTAAAAAATTAAATCTACTTTAAATACAATAGATTCATTTCATTCTAGCACTGAATAGCCCAGTGGTTCTGAGGGATTCAAGCTTTGTCCTTCCCTTATCATAAACGGGCGTAGTGGAGAGATTACCTGCGAATGAAATCGGAGGAAAAGGGGGAAAAATGCAATTGCTGTTCTCCAGTATTGGAACAGACAGTTGCAATTACCTTTCTAATGAGTCTGGACAGAGCCTAGGAGGAGATAAGGAGCTGTGCACTACGTATGTGGGTACAGCGTTCTCACAGACAGTCATGCTTAGCCCGAGTTCATTGCTTCTTTCATTATCAAGAGGACTTTTTCTTTCCATTTGCATCAAAATGCTCCCTCCACTCCAGTCACCTGTCCTTATTAAGCATGGATTTAACTTTAATACTTACTTGCCATGATGTCAAGGAGCTGTACTCATGAACCTGTGTTATTTTCCTTTCTTCCCAATAATTTAACATCAGAAGTAATTTTAAAGTGGGAAGAAAAGTGCGTTTTTAGTACGATTACATTTTCACATGATGCGCTTAGTTACTCAGGACTCTTATTCACATTTTCCACGTGTATAAAGGAATAGATGTACTGAACTTGCCGTAGAGGAGACAAACCTCTGAGATAAATTTTGTTCCATATTCTTCTATGAAAAGTACTTGTGGAAATGCAGTAATAGGTTATCTGTGTTATAAGATGTTTTTCAATTAGCACAGACATAGAATTTTGCTTACTGGTTTTGTCATCTGCCAGGTTTGGATTTAAGAAAATTTGAGCCAACTTAATCTCTCAAACAAGAAATCACAAAATGAGTATACTTTTCATGTCATTATATACTGGGGAGATTTCAGCTGAAGATTCTGTTATTACAGTTTCCTGCTATTGGAAATAGTTTCTAAACTCCTAAAAGAGGCAGTAAAACAAAAATTTTTGAAAAGTCAAAAGAAAGCAACCCACTAACATTATGTGTATCACATAGTGCTACAGTGTGTCCTAGTCTTATATATTTAATGTGGTTTTTGGTGCTTCTTATTGTATCTTGTGTTTTAGAATCATTCATGATATTTACATTAAGCTTTAAGGAAATAAAAAATGAATAGATTTTATTATAATGGGCTGTATCTTATTTGGTAACATGATATTAAGGGCAGGGGATAGGTTAACTGGTTGAGTGCATACTTAGCATGCATGAGGTCCTGGGTTCAATCCCCAGTGCCGCCTCTAAAAATAAGAAAGAAATAAACCTAATTACCTCCCCCTCAACAGAGAAACAAAAAATTTTGAAAAAAACCTTGATACTGATTCCCATATCCATCCAGTCCTGAGTATCGAAGTATGACTCTGCAAAACACACTACATACTTCATTTAATCCCCAATTAATAATATATGGAGCATCAATAAAACATTTTTATTAATACTTGGACTCAGATTTAATTATGTAAATTCTAACACATCATAAAAATAAATGTTTAGTCGAGGAAATTACTTGACCTCTATAATGAAAACATTGAATCTGTTAATCGCAAAGGTAGATACCAGCCTTAAATCAGAGTCACATAAAGGATTATCTCAGAAATCTCAGCACAGATTAATGCAAAGGTCATTGATAGGTAGATAATTTATAAACACAGAAATAATTTTAAATTGCATATCTGATTAAAGAGGTAAGTTAATTAAACTGTGGTTCAGGCACATAATAGATCATAATGCAGATATTAAAATACTAATGACAGAATTTTAAAATACTCCAATTTTTAAAAAATTAATTTTGTATTTATATTTTTATGTAAACTTTTAAATAGGGACTTGATAAGGAGGCATAATTTTGAGCAGGCTACAGAAACCTTATATTCCAGTTGATGCACAGTTTACCAACACTTTTTTGTGAATAAACACACACAAATACACACACACCCCCACACCTATACACAAGTAAACATTTGAAGTGAAATGCATTTTTTTTAGTATTAGAATGAATATCTCTATGTTGTAGGAGTAATTTTTAAAAATTGATTCTTTTTTCTATATCTTGTGCCTTTTACCAATGAATATATATTCATTTTGTTTTAAAGAGTAGAAAAAAATGAGTTAGTTATCTCTGAGTTATTTATTTTCATTTAAAAAATAAAAACATTTTGCTTCCATGATAAGCACTTAGAATCTTACTTGACAAAGTAATTTTTGATGAGGGCATTCTTTTGTGCAATTTTAACTATTCCCAGTGCTGATATGATGATAGAAAATAGAGCAGTGGCTCTCATTTCCTATATCTGATTAAATTGTATACCACACTTAGGCTCTGTGTCATGTGTACTTATATCCTTAGGTTATTTCTGATTGTGTAAGATTTGTACTAATTTAATATGTATGTATTTATACCGGATCATGATGCCGATAAAATAAAAATTGAAGTGCTATCGTATGACTTTTAATACAATCAACTTTGGAAAGTTACTATTTTATAAACATTACACCCTGTTTTACTTAGAGTGAATGTGTATCATGTATTTGTTGAACTATACACCAGGCTTGGTCCTCAGACCTAGGTACTTAAACATGAGTGAGATGTACAACCTCCTAGCAGAGCTAGTTATATCAAGGAGAATCTGATAGATCAGCACATGAATTCCACTAGATAGGACATTATTATATTAACGCACAATTATAGAGGGTATGTGAGATGCAGTAACAAATAGAAAAATAGATTATTTATTCTAAGGAAGGGGATGGTAGCAGCTAAATCTGTAAGGAAATGTCATCAAAATTTCAGTTATCAAAGGTCATTTGGGCAGGTAGGGTAAACCAACATACAATGTAATAAATCATTTAAGAGATGCAAGGACATCAATGTAAAACACTAGGTATATTCTCTATCACTAAATGATTTATGCATCTATGTTTACATACATGTGTTCATAAATGTGTGTGTGTGCATCTGTGTTTGAAATTTTACTTATGGACTGTCTCTGCACCCGGAACTGTCAAAAGAAAACATTTTATTCACATATAACAGAACTTTTCTTGCATAAATTTATCCATATAATTTGGTCTAAATTGTTATAAGTGATTATAACTTGCAAAGTGAAATCATTCCTGCATTTTTACAATTTCCTTTTCATTGGAAAGAAATGATGTTATTATCCTGCAAATGTGTAAAACTATGAAAAGTTGTAGAAAGCAATTTTCATAGGTAAAATTATACTCCCAATTATATGTTAGTGGTTATGCAAAGAACCCTTTGTTAATAACATTCATTTCACAGGAAAGAGTCCCTGGGTTTGTATTATCCTTGTTTGGTGCCAAAGTGAACATGATAAAATTAGTAACGCTGATGCGTTTGTCATTGAAATAACAGAAGCACAGGACTGCAACTAGAATTTTGTTTTATCTTTTTCATTTACTGATAAGACAATGAAACAGACAATGAAAACTGAAATTAGATTATTTCTAAAAAGAAACTAGGCGCAAACTGATGCATTCTAGTACTAATTTAAAGAAGATAAAAACAATAAAATACAATATTTTAAAAATCCCTATGTTTTTTAAGTAACTCATTTTACCCTTTCCCTGGGCTCTGACAACCACTGTTCCTCTCTCGGATGTATGATTTTGACTGTTTTAGATACCTCATGAAAATGGAGCCATGCAGGATGTGTCTTTCTGTGACTGGCATGTTTCATTTAGCCTGGTGATCTCAAATGTCATTCACATTGTGTCGTATTGTAGAATTCCCTTCTTGTTTTTTTAAGGCTGAGAGGTACTGCATTTTGTGTGTGTGTGTGTGTGTGTCACATTTTCTTTATCCATTCATCTGTTGATGGACATTTAGTCTGCTTTCACATCCTTGGCTATTGTGAATAGTGCTATAATGAACATGGCAGTGCTGACATCTCTTTGAGACCCCTGTCTCAATTCTTTGGGATAAATAACCATAAGTGAGAATGCTGGATCATATGATAGTCCTATTTTTTAATTATTTTAGGAACCTCAGTACTGTTTTCATAGCAGCTGCAACATTTTGCTTAAGATGAATAAGCCCTAGGGCTCTGCTGTGCAGCATTAAACCTGTAGCCAACGGTCATGCATTGTGCACTTTAAACTTTGTCAGGAGAGTTGATATTTGGTGAAAGGGTAAATATTCAAACCAAAAAAAAAATTATGAAATTCATAAACAAAACTGGTTTCAGTGAACTAAAATTACTCAAAAATATTGATTGTGGATTGAAAAGCAGAAACTATAAGTGAGCGATTTGAGAGAAGAAAAGCTACCTGCCATAATCTCAGTAGCCATTAGTTTGAAGGATTAAATTATTATGGTAAAAATCAGAATTGTAATTACTCTTAATGAGGTAATTTACTAATAGTTATTTCCTGCATAAGAACATTTGTTCTCTTTCTGTATCTAAGCAGAGTTAATGAGAACGGTTTCAAAAAAAGTCAACATCTAATAATTTGTTGTATTTTTTAATGGAATAAAGGGACTCTTTTTGTTACATTTTTATTAAAGTGTGCTTACAGTGTCCCCAAATAAGTCTGTAAGTTACCCAGGACAATGATGACTTTTGCAAAGTAAATATATGCATATAACCCAGTACCAGCAGCATTCTAGAACATGCAATTATATCCCATCCCCTGCTTCTCCCCACCTCCACCCCACCATAACCACTATCTTAAGTGCCAACAGCTTGAACTCATTTTGTCTATTTAAAAAGAAATATAATTTTAGAAATAGAAAAGTTGGACAAGAATACACTTGGTAGAATTAAGGGATACAGAATCAATTTAGCATTCATCAAGTGCTGTACATTTGGTAAATGTGAAATTATATCTATTACACTTTTGTGTAGATTCTACTCCAAGAAGATAATTCCTTAATTCCCCTATGACAATTCTGCTTCAGTTTAAAATGAATAAAACACGTAACACAAACCCCATAGGCAGAGGACAGAAATTGGTTCCCATTCATGCATTAATTTATTCATTAATCAAAATTTAGCAGGAGGCTTATTATATACAAGGGTGTGTGAATTATGAAAACACGACTAACATTCATTTCCTGCCCTCAAGAGGCTCAGAGAGGAGAGGTCCAGAATGACAGGTAAATAAATGTTTGTAATTTAAGAAACTGAATGCCATAACAGTCTAGGGATATGCAGCGGATGCCAGAGCAAAAGAGATAGGTTAGCAGCAAAAGGGAACAATGAAAACCTTTATTATTTTTAAAGATATAATCATTAGGCTAACTTTTAAAATGAAATTATATTATAATGGATATTATGTATTAAAGTATGTTGTAGATTATTAACTTACATGAGTTTTGAGCTTTAATTTTAAATAAATGCCATATACTTGCATATTATAAAAAATCATAATGTGCAAAATCACCTTTGTCTTTACCAATTTATATTTTGATATTTAATATTGATGTTATTTGAAAGCCCCTTATTTTTTTTTCAGCTACACCAAAACGGAACTGTAAAATTTAGGGTCACATAGATTAGTTGGTCCACAGAGGGAAGAAAATAAAGGAGTATTTTCCCATACACATTATTTTGATATTAACTACTAAGGAAGAATGAAAAGCATTTTACAGTGGGTGTTTCCAGTTGAGTAACCCTGCTAGATAATTAAATGAAGCAAAACATGTAAGATACTCTTTATGAATTTAAAAAGCATTATATTTATTTTATTCCTTTAATATTTTAATTATTAGTAGTTATTCTGTAAATATAAGATTACCTAAAAAACAAAAGAAATAGCTTGGGACAAACCTAAGATTATGTCTTGTATGTTAAAGATAGCTGCACGCCCATGTTTATTGCAGCATTATTTACAGTAACTGACAAGTGAAAGCAACCTAAATGTTCAGCAGTGGAGGAATGGGTATAGTAACTGTGAAATATATGTATACATGTGTGTGTGAGTGTGTGTGTGTGTGTGTGTGTGTGTGTGTGTGTGTGTAATTCAGCCATAAAAAGAAGGAAATCTTGCCATTTGCAACATGAATAGACTTTGAGGGCATTACTCTTATTAAAATAAATCAGATAGAGACAGGAAAGTATCGTATAATTTTCTTTATGTGTGGAATCTTAAAAAAAAATCTTAAAAAAATAAGCAAACCCATAGATAAGCTGAACAGCTTGGTGGTTCCTAGAGATAGGGGTAGCGGGTAGGCACAATGGGTGAAGACAGTCAAAACTTACAATCTTCCAGTTATAAAGTAACTAAGTTCCATGTATGTAATTTACAGCTTGGCAATTATAGTTAATAATACTCTGTTGTATATTTGAAAGTTACTGAAAAAATAGGTCTTTAAAGTTCTCATCATGAGAAAAAAATTGTTAGAAGTACATGTGCTGATGGATATTAACTGGAATTATTGTGATCATTTTGCAGTATATATAAATATCAAATCATTATGTTGTACACCTAAAACTAATATAATGGTGTATGTCAACTATGTCCCAATTTTTAAAATATCACATCCTAAAGAGTTTTTGAAAAGTAAATGAAAAGTTGAATGAAAAGGATAATGAGTTTTTCTGAGTCTAAAGCCACATAGCTCTAGCTGAAAAAGGACAAAAACATATATTAAGATGGAGTTCTATATGGAAAGATTAAATTATTCTTCCCTGAAATAAGAAAAGAAAAGAAAAACAAACCAAAATGATGGAATTCAAAGTGGATGGAATCTGTGACATCAGCCGGAAAGGCTCTTACCATGAAATAGGGAGAAGACAACTGATGAACAATGTTTCTGTGTTATTTGTGAACTAACATAAGTCACCTTCTAGGTTAGTTTCAGTTAAATGTAAATTTTAATAGAACCTAGTGCAGGGCTCAGTACACACAATAGTTTCTAGATAAACATGATTGTCTGAGGGACCTTGGGATAATATGACAACAATTCATCTTAGGAGCATAAGCACAAAAGTGTAGTAAGATATTCAGCTGACAGTTGTGTGGGCTGCCATCCACTACTATATACCAATGGAGTGGGATGGAAAGAATCAAATCATCAGATACTGAAATCCTAAAGAAGCAGAAAGCAGGGAATGTTACAAAATGAAGAGTACCAGGGGATGTACACAGATACTGATTTTCATGTAATACTTAATCCCTTTTCTCCACGGGATGAATGTCCTTATTAAATTTTTTATGTTTCAGTAAACATGGAAATCACTGGGAAGAATGTTTCAATAGTTCATATATTGACATTTTAAAAAATGTATGTTAAGAAAAAAGTCATGCCATGTGTTTTTACTAATTAATAATCTATATTCTTGAATCAAAAATCAAGTACCCCTAATGTGATAACACAGGTACAAAGTGAGACCTGAAAATCAGACAATAAAGTACTATTGTGTGGCAAATAAAAACTCAATTCAAGCTTTGATTTCTTAGAAGATACACATCATCAATGCACATGAATAAAAAGAAGTAATGGCCTTAGAACTATCAATAATTTTACTTACTAGTAATTATTATCTTTATTAATAGTTAAATATTAGTAAAATACTTGTCTACTTTTCTCTGTATTTACCTGTCTACCCATGTCTTCTGCTATAAATCTGTTTATTTTCAGTGAATACCTTGTCTGATCTCCTTTTTAGGCAGGCTCAACCCTACTTTCCTTATTAGGTCAGGTCAATGGGTGGTAGGGTGAGGGAATCATCCATTATGAATTAAAAAGTAATTATTTCCCTATTTCTCTTATCAGTGAGAGTTGTTAATATTTCACTAATAGCCTCTGTAGGATATTCTATTGCAAATGTATTGATCATATTGAGGCTTGTTTTCTGTGTCTTCATGGCATCTTCTGATGAAAAATTCTGAGTTTGAGCAGAGTCTTATTTTTCCCGTTATGGTATCAAACAATAATCATTAATGAGGCTGCAAAGAGCTTTATTTGGAGGTCTTCAGAATTACCATTTGGAGACACAGTTTCAGGTAAAACTGGAAGAGAAAGAGTCAGGAGCTTATAAATGGAAAAGCCACAAGGTCATAGACTGACAAAAAGTAAATATTTGTTCTTAAGGGATAAGCTGTCATGAGTTGTTTTGGGTTAATGGTCCAGTAGTTAGACTGTCATGAACTGTTTTCGGGTAAGAATCTGATAAGTATCTTTGAGTTTCCTGCAGATGTTTGAATGTCTTTGTTAGGACAATAAATGGCCAAAAGTTACAGTTCCATCCAGGCTGAGATGCATGAGTGCATGAGTCAAACTTCCTCAGTGGCCTTCTAGCTCCATTCTGGAGACTTCTCTTAGCCATACCAACTCCATTTTTATTTTCCTTCCACAATGGTACTGCCTTATTTCACCTGTATGAGAAAATTAAGAGCATGATGCTGGTCTTCTAAAGTTTTCTTTTAGAAACTTTACTGATTATGTTATGAATATGGAATCGTGGTGCATGGAATGAAATAGAGGTCAAAATTTATGTTTTCCATTTAGAAAAAAAGTTTATCACTGGTACTGCAGTGCCATTATTTTTGTCTTGAATGCAGTGAATTTTCTATATTCTTCGTTTGGTCTGTTGTTTAGTTTTACAAAAATATCACATTGCCTTAATTATGGTAATTGTTTGAAAAATCTTGACATATGGTAACCTAAATTTTTTGGATTCTACATTTTCAATATTGCTTTAGCTGTTTTTGTACCATTTTGTTTCCATATGAATTTTAGAATCAGCTTCACAGTTTCCACAAGATACCCATTGATACTTTGACTAAGATTGCATTAAATCTGTAGATTGATTTGGGGAAGACTGTTTAATTAAACTTTTAGTATTTTGTTACTTGTGGCCTTATACACAGTATTTTTTTTAAATGAAGTAAATTGATAGACTAATATTGGTGATAATAATGATTTTGGGAGAGTAAAATGTAAATCAGAAGCTCTCAGTACTGAGTAAGAGGTATAAATTTGAAAAGAAGTAAGTAAAACTACAAACAGCAATAAAAAAAATGGAAATCTGGATTGCTTCTGAATTTGCCATACTCAAGGGTGCTAACACTTTTTGTGTGCAAACATACCGTATGTTTAAAATACTAACACACACACATACACACACACAAATCCCTTTGCTTTTCTTGTCCAGTTCTTTTCCATCTGGCATTTCCATTCTAATGTATTACTTACTAAAGATTATTATAATATAAAAAGAAGTACTTTACATAATTAAGAATTATTTGGTACTATGAGGCATTAATTCAAATATTCATATTTCTCTTCTACATATAATATGTATTATATATATGTATTCATAACAAGCTATACTTTTTGAAGTGTTATAAATCTGAATGGTCCAGGAGGCTCATTTTCTTTCTTGGAATGGCTTACAGAAAGCTAATTGAGGTGGGTTAAACCAGTCTACTGAGAGGCAGCAAAGCTTTAGACTGATATCCACATTCCTGAGTTGCAAGGTGGATTCCTGGATCACCCATATGTAAATCTTGGCTTTCAGTATGTAGGCTTCCTGTTTAGTTCCTGGTACTGAAAGCCCTTGATACATTTGCTGATTCCTGTAGAACCTTGGTGCTTCTTAGCTCCCTCACAGGCTGACCTCTACATTTGTAATGCGGTGTTTGGGGGAGGTTTGTTGTCCTTGGCTGTTTTTCAGTCTTGTGTCAAGCATGCCACGGAGGGAGGGCCCTGCCTCCTACAACCTGGGCTGTATGTAGGGAAGATCCATCAATATTTACATTTGCAATGCAAACATGCATTTATGTATATCTTTTTCAGGTGACGTTTTAAAACTAAGGCTATTTTTTAAAACTTGTACGAAAATTGAGAGTTAAAAGTTAAGGTATCAGGGGCAGATTATCAACTGGTCATCCCTTCTCTCTTTTGTCTCTAATATCTGCAACCAACATAATCACTCCAGGCTCAGTCAGTACTCTAAAAGACAAGCATGATCACGTGCTTTATTTCACATACAGAAATATTTCAGTAACAACAGATTCTTTAGAGAAAATGGACACCATGCAATAAAGCAGAATAAGCAGGGACTTTGTAATCAGACCTGACGTCTCAACCTGATTGGAAGGTTAGAACCTGTTTAGAAGCCAAGTGTCCTAGATCAAGTCAGGTAGCCGTAGAGAGTATCAGTTTCTTCATCTGTAAATCGAGAAAATAATGCACATCACATAAATTAGAGTAAGAAATATAAAATGCCAGGCATAGCTGTTTGGAATACATAAAGCAGTCATCAGTAAATTATATTCCTTACTTTTTCTGAATAAATATAGGTCCCTCCAGAGGAATATCAATGTAAAAAAATATAAAAATGTCCACCTAGAGTATCTTTGATATACTAATGGATTACATTCTGACCATTTTCAGCTTAATTTACTTAGATAACATCTTTCAATACTCACATTCTAAGAAAATAACAAAACTACACAAAATGATTTACAGGCCCTTTGTTGTTTAATCTTCTTGGAAACTCATCTTTTTATTGCTTATTGATACACAATAGGAAAGCAGTAATTTTTAAAGAAATCCCAACATAAATAGAGAAGAGAGCACGTATGGAAGATGGAAATATGACTCTATTTACTTACAAATTTATTTGGAAAATATTTATATTCTGCTCTTCCACAGGAAATGGCATCAATCAGACACTAAAAATAGCTTGGGCTATTGAGTGAGCAATGTATCCCTTATTCGATTTATTAACGAGGTGGTCCACTGTTTCTTTAGAACACAGAGATCAGCTACTCCAGTCCTTCCTCCAGCAGGTTAAATGACCAAGTCTTAGCTCTACCCATGACAGCTACTGTGGTCGGCAGAAAAACAGCCCCACCAAAGATGTGCATCTCCTGTTCTGTGAAGCCTGCAAATAGAGTATATTATATTTTTTTAAAAAGGTGAATTAACATTGTGGATGAAATTTAAGTTGCTAGTAAGCTAATTTTGAAATTGGAAGGTTATCCTGAATTACCCAGGTGAGCCCAGTCTAATCATATGAGTCCTTAAAAATGGGAGAAAAGGTAGAAGTGTAGGTCAGAGACATGTGACCAGAGAAGAACTCAACCCTGACTCTGAGGGTTGCTTTCGTTGAAGATGGAGGACAGGAGCCCGAGTCAAGGGATGTGAGTGGGTCTATAAACTGAGAATGGCCCTCAGGTGACAGCCAGCAAGGAAGTGGACATCTTAGTCCTAAAGTGTCAAGGGACTGAATGCAACTAACAGCCCAAATATGTAAGGAAACAAATTCCAAAACAGGAAACAGGACTGTAAGAAAAGAGCCTGGCAAATCCTCACCTATACTAATCACAACACGTTAGGAGTCCTAACCTCCAGAAGAGTCTGCACAGGGAAGTTTGGACCTACTTGGAGACTGGTCATCAAACAAAGTAGTACCTTTCATCCAGAGGACTCTAGAATAAGGCCCTGGATGTTTATTAAAACAATGCTAGCTGGGATTAATCTGCCCTCTACCAACATTTCCCTGTCAAGTGGCCCAACTCTTTAGATCGTGTCTTGATCCCTTGATTACCTTGCATTTGTCCCCAGCCCCTTGAATAGCTATAAATAGGTAGTACAGAGACCGTGGTCGTAACAGGTTAGCTTACTTCATGATATATAGTCTTCTAAGGGACCAAGGACACATGAAAAGGGTTTCTAGTAGCCAGAAAAACAAACAGAAATCAATTTTTCTTCGGTCTTTCAAAGTCCTCCTTTACTCCTTTAGATGATGTTAATAGCTCTGCTCGTAATAGCCGGGATAGGATATTTTTGCTCCTTTTCTGTTTGCTTAGTATTTTCTATCTATTTAGCCAGTTCTCTAGGGACTAAATTGACTTCTTTCAAATCCCAGTGGTAAAACATCCTGGGGACAAATTCTCATCTTTCTCCTTATCTTCCCTTCTCTTGCCTGTGAATGCATTGTCTATTATGACTCATGGGCCTTAAAGAAAATAAGACAATGTTGTCACCAATCTGTATTTACTTCAAAGTGTTTGACTGTCAATTCCACATCATGGGACCTTATACCTAACCCCCAAATAAACTTCACTAATGATTCAGAGGCTACAAGCAGGAATCAGACAGCAGGAAGCATCCCTTTCTGGAGATGCCAAATCTGAAGACGCAGCTCCCTAATTGCCCCTTTATCCTGCACTGGGGCTTTTAGTTTAGGTCTAACTGTGGAAAGAACATTTTACTGTGCTTGCAGAACAATTTTCTTAAAGCAAGTTTTGTTTGTTTTGTTTTATAACTGAAGGAGCTTCTTAGTTACATATTAGTTGCCATGGAGATGGGAAAGTTTTTTATGAATAATTTCCATTCTCCGTTCAGCTATGCCACGTAAATCCATAAATTCCAAGTTCGTTGTCAAAAGTCACTCACGATAAACCAGCATAGTCTATTCCATTTTTCCCTAAAGACTGCTCGTGTCTTTCAGAGAGTGAATCCCATTGGCATCTTTTTGAGGAAGTAAGTTTCCGAGAAAGTCTGGTGGAGTGCAAATGTTTCCTCCTGCAGCTCCACTGGAACAGCAGGAGTCCCAGGTCAGCTGTCAGCTTGTTTCTTCCCAGTGTGACAGAGAGGTTAAATGGCTTACCCAATGTCTTATAAATAATAAATGCAGGATGACCTGGGTAATCTTAATTTAGTGCCGGTTCTCTTAACTACTATTTTATGTAGCTTCTGCTCACATTCTACAGCCAGTTTCTTAAAGGAAAATCAAGAATGCCAGGATGTTAAAGGCAGAGGATAGGAGGTGGGGGAAGACATGTGAAGCAAAGCTGCATGACAAACCATGGCGAACTCACCTGGTTATTGCCTGAACACAGAAGATTTTAGGAAAGAGGCAAACTGTACAATGAGTTTGAATACATAGGGGAGGGCAAGATAATGAGAGACTATGTATGATGTGCTAATACATTTGGACTTCATTCTGTAAGCAACTTTGAGCCGTGGGGACTAAGGAGTTAAATCTTTGAATCTGCATTTAGAACAATAACGCTGATGGCACTATAATATATTAATGGAGAGAAAGGAAAAAACAGACAGGGAAATCAAGGAAGAGGGTATTTAAAGAAATATAAAAAAAAGGAATCTGATGCCATCAGTAAGGGCTAGTGATTTCAGCTTGTCGTTAGGAAATAATAGAATCAATAGAGCATGTGTGAGGAATGCATGTTGAGTTTGAAGGGACTGTGGAGCAGACAAAGATGATCGATAGTTCCTAGGGTGTGTAAGTATGATACACAGAGAATGGGTTCGAGCGATGTAGATGTTTAACATACCTGAAGGAACAAGTGTTAGTTGAGGTCATGGAAGTGGAAAATAAATTTGTGAGATTATTAGAAAATAAGAGAAAGCCCAAGGCCAGAATGATGAAAGAAACATTCATTTAAGTGTCAGGCAATAGAACAGGAACCATGAAAAAAAGTCAGAAGAGAAGAAGTAATATAAAACATGTCCAGAAATGTCAAAAAGCTTAAAATTGTCCTTAAGCATCATTAGGGTAGAAATACTGGAAGAACAGTGACATGCTTTACCCTGGAAATAGAATGAATGAATAAACAGAGGTGGGTTATAAACATAGAGCAAGTTATTATGGCCTTGTTCACATTTGTTAAGGAGCACACACTGCCTGATGGTGAGCCAGGATTCAATGACTGGGCATAAGGGAAACTGAAATAGAGAAGTTGATTACACTCAGGTCCTGGAGGAAGTACAGAACCTGCCTCAGGGCAACACATGGAGCAGTTAAGACAAGGTGGGAAGAGAGAGACAAAGACAGAGACAGGACCTGGGGCACAGGCATTTGTTTGTGTCCATGGCTGGAGTACTTCGGGGTTCCTGGGCTAAGATTGGATTGGTCAATTCAGACCAAAAACAGCAGGGTTTTGCTAAGTTCCGCAGGGGTCTTTTCAAAGTGGCACACAAGGGGAAGGCACTGGGAGGTGGGGGCTGTTGATAACAAGGGCTGTTGGGGGAGTCACATCAGGAACTTCCATTTGCTTGTGACTACGGGCTGTTATCTAGAGATTATGCTTGCATAAGGGGACTAGTGTCAGTGTCAGGTTCTTGTGGGCCACTGGGCCAAACAAAATGAATGCCAAGGCAGCAGTACCATTGATGGCTTAGTTAAACTCTGAGCACAAGTCATAGATAAATTTCAGGGCTGGCTATGCAATTTATAGAACTCAGTCCAAAATAAAAGTATGGAGCCCCTTTTATTTTAAAATCAAAAAAAAAAAATATTGTTAGTGGTACTAAAAATAAAGCTTTTTTTCCTTTCTTCCATGGCCTCTCTCTTTGGAACTGTCATGATGCTTTTTACTTGTTATTTAAAGCCATTCTAAGTCATAAGAAATAGCATTTTAAATGATTAGTGTGATTTTACTGTTCATCTTTGTATTGCACAATTCTAGTTTTAAATGCAAATATAAGAGCATTTCACTTTAGTGTGGAATAGCCAAATTACAGGATTTCTGTTTGTTGTTCATACATGCACACGTATTTTTTGTTTTTCCTCGTCAGAACCATGGAAATGTTCCACAAAGCTAACTCAACTGTTTCTACTTTACTTCTGGACTCTGGTGCATGCTGCCATCACTCTATATTCAGTATGCTGATGAGTAAGAAAGGATGCAAAGGAAAAGGACCCACCAGTCACTTTTCTGTAGCTGACACCCATTCTGCAGGTATCTCCTCTGCTCATGCTCATGCTTCAGTGTCCCAGCAGACTTCATTTACGAAGCATAGTTCAGAGACTAGATGGTTAGGAATTTAAAGGTGGTGAAAGTTGAGCATTGAGTCAAATATGGAACCTCATGAGTGCAGGCTTGTGCCACTGACTAGGTACATATTTGTGAAGCTGTCCCTGATAAGGTTGGAGGGACCACGGAAAGCTGGATGATAGGACTTTTCTGAAATTAAACTGGGCAGGTTACTTTTTCATTTGCTCAAAGATGTTTATATGCAACCATAGTAGATTCTGTATCTTCAGTACATTTTTTTGATTATTCCCGATCTTTGTTCAGCTTCATCTAGATCTCTAAAGTATGTTTTGATTCCAATTTGTCTTTTTTTCCCCCCAATTTGGGCCACTGATTACAGACAGTATATAAATACAATATGAATGATATATTCCTGCTTTTAGATTAATTTGAATTTCCAAATGCTTTCAATCTGGCTGAAGGAAAGAGAGCAAATGCTGATTCTAAGCTGAGTATACCATCTGGATGTTTAAAAGAATCAGCTTTTACTAGTAAATGAATAAATAGTTAACTATGATCTTACTTTCTGAACAAACCTAGTGATGGAGATTCTGTGAGGTAGGTTTTATAATCAATTTCTTGGTTGTAGCAGTACTTTTGAACTTCGGTGTCTATTTTACTAAATAGAGACAGTTGTTTGAAAGCTATGTGACTAATGTAAGATTCATGAACTTATGCTGAAATTTGCAAGATCATATTTATCTATTTTTTATATTTATAGGAAACCTTTATATGTGCTGAGTATAGAAAATAGGGAAAAATGAGGCTTGTCCATTTCAAATGGTTGCATTTTACTTATTTCTCTTGTAGTTAGACTAAATTATGATCTAGAAACTTTGGTTGAACTGACTCATATATTTACAACAAAAAGTAACTTTAATGGAAATTCTTCATAGTGAGACACAATGCAAAAGACATTTTTCTTTATTTCTTCCTTTATCTCACTTAGATGTGTTTGGAAACTCAGATGTGTATGATAGAGTGAGGAATTTATCCTGTAATTTTCTCCTAAATTTTTTATGGTACTCAAGTTATTTATAAGATTTCTAAGAACTGAACATTTTTAAGATCTCAAACAATAATTGTGGAAACCAAGGTACTAGGCTTTTTCAACTTAGGGGTTGCTCTTTATCTGATATCAATGAAGAACACAAATCCTTTTGTCCTAGAAAACAGATCTGTCCTTACCCATTACATTGTGTTTAGTTTGTTGATTAATAGTGCTTACTAATAATATTCTCCTTTAATCTATGTACTTTCTATAATTAAAAAAAGTAGAATTAGAATTAGTATTTTCAAGGAAAGTGTATCCCAGTTTGAATATTTATTTATATATTCTACCTTGCTAACGAAAATATTGTTATTCTATAATGTTATATAAAACCAAAGGAATTATTCTTTTATTGAATATTTTGCTGATGAAGCTTATGATAAGCACTTTACGTATATTATCCTGAAAAATATTCTTCATAGGCACAACGTAAGAAGTAAAGGGAATGGAAGAGTTAGGTCTTGGTTTCTTTCTGTTATGTAATGTATTAACTTGCATTTCTTTCTGATATATGATTTACTAGCATGAAAACATATTAACTCATAATTTTACTGTTTTGTGAACTCATCAAAGTTGGTATACACTTTATACTGTTTATGAAAATATTTTAGCTATCCAAGTCAGAAAGCATGCTGTTTGTGTCTTATTTTTCTATTTTACACTTTACTTACTCCCAGTTTGTGATCACTTATCTTCTGATGCATGTATTTTAACTGTAACTTCTATATCTACATTATGTGAAACAAACAGAAAATCATTTCCACAAGCTTGTCACTTACAAATTCTTACTCATTTTGAAGCAATTGGAAATGTTCAGTCTTGGTAATGCTTTAAACAGTTAAGATCTGACTTCTTTTAACATCATGAGGGATTATTTTTTCTTTTCCTCCTATTTCTGCATAGCATTCCCCACCTAGCAGCATTACAAGCACCAGTTTGTTCTGTAGATGCAAGAGCACAGCCAGCAGTAGGAGCATATTCATGACAAGGATATCAAGCAACTTCTTACATGAATCTGACTTTTAATCTATTCTGAATTCCACCATTGATTTAAGCTATACACCATTACTCCCAGTTGAGTTGATATTATTAAAAGAGGCACTTTCAAGTCTACAAGCATGTGTTGTTACAGCATTTCTAGAATTTAAGAAGACTGTAAATATGAAGTGAAGTTGGGGGCTGGATTTCAGGATGACTCAAATAAATCCATCACAGTGTGGCTTTATTTTGAATAAATATATCTCTGTGTGTATGGACCTCCATTTCTGCAGTAGGCCCATGAGCCATCAGCACATGCATCTCAGTGCTCTTCAAGCAGTCCATTTGCTGAGTTTTGGAAAACAGCCAATGTATTTTTTCCCCTGTAAGTTAATGAGACAATCATAAAATCATAGAATCATAAAGAACTTTAAAAATGAGCTTAAACACCTAGTTTTACAGAATAGGACACCAAGGTAATGGAATGGATTTTTTAAGTAAAATTTATATGTATATATATACACATACAAAATAAATGTTTTTCTTAAACTGAGTTTGTAAACCTTATTTTAGTCACACCCACAGTGATATTTGAACTTTCAAAAAATAGAATTCTTGTTTTCAGCCACAGAAGAAGAAATAGCACTGACACACAATTCTGTACAATTTCCTTTAACTTTATAACATGATATAATCACATATGCACATAGATGG
Source organism: Camelus bactrianus (assembly GCF_048773025.1). Lineage (NCBI taxonomy): Eukaryota > Metazoa > Chordata > Mammalia > Artiodactyla > Camelidae > Camelus > Camelus bactrianus. The sequence continues at coordinate 11,254,284 of NC_133542.1, forward strand.
AGAGAGTATTGGTGCATAAAACAATCCAGTACGGTTTAGAGCTCTTTACAGTCATTGTGTAAAGACATGGAAATCCACATCAGTGGGAAAATCTAGCCTTTCAGTTAAATGCAAAATAACATACAAAGTTTCATGAAAGTCATCTCAGTACGGCTTTTTTTCTATACAATCCCCAGTGAGACTTTAAGTTTAGTTGGCAACATCTAGTATTTTATTTTACTTCTGGTTTGGTCAGATCATAGAATTGCCAGATTCGAATCAAGTGGCAACCTCTGTAACTAAGAAATGCTCATTAATTTTGCATGAACATAAAAATGGTTCATAGCTTTAATGTTGTCATTGATCTAAGCAATTTTTTAATGTTGTAATAAAAACCCCCAAAAAAAAGAGTGAGCTTGGAAATGGTGTGCTGAAAGGAATATGCATCATATATATTACTGCATTTATAAAATATTAAGTTGTATGAAACTGTTATGTGTCTTTTTATTTTGCATCATATAAAGTGAAATAAGCAAAATATGTATTCTGACTTAAGTAAAAGTATTTTTAGACATAAGAGAAATAGCAACCATTCTAGATTACAAAGTGGTATTTATATAAAATGAAGATAAAATATATTTGGAAACATTAGTTTAACTAAAAGCAATATAAAAATATATAAAAGTACATTATGAATCTGGTGTTAAAAGATTTTTGAGCAACCAGTGATTAAATTATCACTTCACTAGATTTGGAGGGAAAAAAGTACTATTCTGATTTAAGAAGCCACTTCTAAATAAACTATGATGTATATAAATTAAATAAATTACTGTTTAGAGATAAGCCTGAGATTCTGTAGAGCATTTTACAGCTGAAATGATTGGTTAAGTATTTTGTACTTTATGTACTAGCAAACTATTGAATTAGAAGAAGTAAAATAGGCTATCATTTTCAATTTTTTTTCATATTTATGTAATATAATGTGACTTGGCTTTGTGATTTAAAAATATGTTAAATCTGGATGTCTAATGCATCTGTTAGGAGTTAAAAGACAAATAGTTGAGGGTAGGAGAGTCTGAGTTCCTGTGAATCCCATCACATACAGGAGAGATTTTTAATGGAAGCATCAGCCTTTCAAAATAAGATAGATTTTTAACTGAAACAGGAACATAAACAAAAGGATATGTAAATATAGTAAATTATATTTTCAAGAGAGTGGAATTATGTATTGTCTATATTATTATGTCTCGTTATCTAGGAAAATAGAATGAAGAGCATGATATATGAAGCAGAAAGACCTAGAGTGAAAGCTTTATGGCCACCAAAGCTCATACATGAGGCGTAACCCTGTGGACTAAAGAGACAATAGAAAATGTAATGGGAACGTTGGTTCTCATTTGCAATAGGAAGGCATTATGGATGAGGAATGATACTTGAGGTGGCCCTGAGAGGAGGAGCAAAAGCAAGGAATAGAAGTTCATTTTGTGTGATGAAGATAATGCTAAACATTGGAATGCAATGGGGTGAAAATGTGTCCATGTAGTACTGTTATCAAGGAGAGAAGGGGCATTGTATATACAGTTGAGAGGACTGACAGGAGAGTAGGAACATTTTAAGATTAGTGTGCTGCTTGTAAAAGTATTGTAGGGTGTAGAGTGTAGACAGAAATGAGAGAGAATAATTAGTATTTTTGTTTTTTCCATACAAACATAAAGAATAAAGCTAAAGATGGCAATCTTGATGGAGGAATGGATTGAGATAAAGAGGAAGCTTCAATGAATAGATCTAGTTGAGAAAACATTCAAGGGAAGGAGTGACTAATAAAGAAAGATTAGGTGATGAAGCAAAGGAAAACTTAAATCATTTTACATCCCTAGATGAGGAGATTGGACATCTGAGTACAATGACAGAGACTGGCTTTCTGCTCAAAGCTCTTATTTGATGTCTCTCCAGCTGTAGATACAGTGCACTTAAAAGGTTTTTGCTAAACTGTATAATACAAAATTTTCAGAAAGACTTACTTTTCTTTCCAAATTATTTTAGTAGGGAGAATTCTAAATTGTTCTAAAAGGAGTTATATTTGTTCTATCATTTCAAAACATAATTTGAGTTCAAAGATCAGACCATAGCAATACTTTTGAAACATTCAAAAGAGTGATTTGTCATAGAGTCAACTGAAATGAAATGAATAAACAGTTTAGCAAATAACCATAAGCTGCATATTTGATTCTGTCTCTGGAAAAAGATGTAAAACTTTTGTTTATTTTTCAAATTCTTAATATTACATAAAATATATGTCTATATGAAATATTGCATGTCATGGATACAGATTATATACCTCATCTCTTCCTTCTGATTGTGTTGGGTTGTTTTTTTTTTAAGGTTTTTAAAAACATACATTGTTGATTTGAGATATTTCCTCATTTATGATCTAAGCATTTAATGCTGTATATTTCTCTATCATGACCACTTCAGCTGCATGCCACAAATGTGATATGTTATGTCTTCATTTACATTCAATTCTGTGGATTTATAAAATTACCTTCAAAAATTCTTTTTTTTTTTTTGATCCATTGATTGTTTAGAGTTGTGTTGCTTAATTTGCAAGTGTTTGAAAAATTTCCTGTTGTCTCTCTGATTGATTTCACTTTGGTTGAATTACATGACTTAAGATTTTGATTTTTAAAAATTTGTCAAGATTTATGAACCAGAATATGGTCTATTTTGGTGAGTGTCCCATAGCCCCTTAAAAAAAAATGTATAATTGTTAGCCAGTAGATTACAGAAATGTTATTTAAAGTCCGTTGCTTGATGATGTGGTTCTATATAATTGCTAATTTTTTATGTGCCTAGTAGTTCTGTCAATTATTGTGAGTATATTATTTAATACACTCTTCCAATCTCTGTCTTTTAGTTGGTGTATTTAAAACATTCACATTTAAGTAATTATTGATAGGCTTATGTCCCATATTATATTTTCTGTTTTGCCTGTTTCTTATTTTTTATTCTTTTGTTTCCCTTTTCTTGCTTTCATGGTGGTGGCTCTAGGGATATAATACACATACCTAACATCCCAGCCTACTTTTCTTGACATTTGCCAACTTTTAGCAAGTTTAAGAATCTTATTTCCACTTTATTTATCCTCTTAATTTCTAATTTTTCTTTCTTTATCCCTGTTTCTTAAGTACAGTTGTCTCAGTATATCCTCTGAATCCATTGAACATCACAGTATATATCATTATAATTTGCTTCAACCATCAAGTATGATTTGAAAAGCTCATGAAGGGAATATTATGTTCACCATTGTATTTACCTTTTCTTTTGTTCTTATTTCTTTGCTTTCATCCCAAGCCACCTTCTCTTATCATTACTTTTCTGACCGGACAGTTACTTTTAGCCATTCTTTAAAGGTAGGTCTGCTAGTGACACATTATTTTAGTTTTTGTTCTTCTGAGATTGAATTTGTCTTTTATTCCTAAAGGACATTTTCACCAAATACATAATTTCTAGATGGCTGTTCTTTATTTTTTGGCTGTTGAAACTATTGTCCCACCTCCTACAAGCCACCATGGTTTGAGATTAGAAATCTGTTATCCAAATTGATGTGTTCCTATAGGTAATACGTTATTTCTTTCTGACAGCTTTTAACATTATTTTCTCTGACTTTAGCCAGAAATTTAATTATGATGTGTATTGGCGTGAATTATCTTTGGCTTTATCATATTTGAGATTCTCTCAACTTCCTAAACCTATGGCTTTTCATGTTCATCAAATTTGAAAAGTTTTCAGAAATTATTTCTTCAAATATTTTCTTAGTCTCACATTCTTTCCTCCTGGGACCCCAGGCATAAATGTTAGTCATTACATTCTGCAAGACCCTGAGGTCCTGTTGATTTTTTCAGTCTTTTTCTTTCTGTTGTTCAAATTAAGTAATTGATGTTAATTTTGTGATGATCTGTCATAAAGTTCACTGAATTTTCTATCATCTCCACTCTACAACTGAACCTATGTAACTATTTTTATTTTGATGGTTGTATTATTCTGTCCTTTTTTGATTCTATAATACCCATTTGATTCCGTATTTAAACATTTTTTTTTGTTGAGTCTATTTTTTTTCATTTGTTTCGGAAGAATGTATAATTGATTGCTGAAACAATCTTGTAATAGTCCCTTTAAAGTCCTAGACAATTCCAATATCAGGGTCATCTTAGTTCTAGCATTAGTTGATTGTATTTTCTTATTCATGTGGTGATTTTCCTGATTCTTGATATTATGATTGATTTTCAGGTTTCCTAGACATTTTGTCTATTATGTTAAGAGATTCTTGGTTCTATTTAATCTTTTATGTTAGTAGGCAATTGGCTTGTTTAAGTTTAACATGTCAGTTTTAACCTAGTTTGGGGGTTGTAGTTCCAGTGACAGTTTAGTTTACTGAATCCCTGTAAGACTCTTAGCACTGGTTTCACTTGAGCTCATGTAAGATTCCTGCTGGTGCAGCTTGTGAGAAAGAAGGCACTTTCCTGATCCACGGTGTCCTGAGGTTGAGTGGGGGAGGGGCTATAGGTGCAAGAACTACGTGACAGAGAGTGTCTCCCCTTAGCTTTGCTCTGGGCATCCAGTACCAGTGGTGTCCCCATTCTGTCTTTACCAGTAGGACTGATACTGGGTAGAGGGAAAAAAAACAAGGGTTGGGTGTAACTTTGTTACTGGATGGGATAAAGGAGATGCTGGGAAGAATTACCTTCTGCCATTGAACAGGTAGTACCTGGCCTGCATCATTATTTTCTCCTGAATAGAGGGCTGGAATTACTGTGTCTGGGTGGCCATTACTCTTGTGTAGAGGATTCAAAGACACTGGTTTTAGTTGCCTTCTGCCACTGGGTGGAAGGCCAGAAGATAGTTGCCATCTCTAGTGCTGTTAAGAAGAGCTTGTCTTCTGCCTATGAATATAAGATATGGGTTGGTTAACAGCCCAGTTCCATTCTTGCTGCTGTTGCAAGCACACTTTGGGGCATGGATTGGACCTTGTTCTTCAGACAGAATCAGGACACTGCTGGCACTAGATATAGGTCTTCCCATTAGACATTCTTCAATTCCTCTTTCCTGTTCTTTTGGCCAGAGAGAACAGGCTTTCCCTCTTACTTCCTCTGTTCCTTTGTTTCTATGTTCCTTCATTCCTTTATTCTTCGTTTCCTCTGTTCCTCCCTTCCTTTCTTTCTTCTTTCATTTTTCTTGTTCCTTTCTTCTATCCCTTTCTTTTCCACCTCTCTGTCACCTATTTTTTTTTTTTTTGGCCTATGTCTATTGACTCTATAGAGTTGCACATCTCTGGCACTCAGGTTGAGTTATATATGAGATAAAAAACAAGAAAGCAAACACACAAAGAAAAACCCCAAAGAACTCATCATAGTGTCATTCTTCAAGTCCTAAAATTTCCTGCATAGTCCAATGTCTTCCTTCCACCTTTCACATTATTTCCACCTTTCCACGTCCTATGATTTCTGAATTGTTCCCAGATTATTAACTTGTATTAACAGTGGAAGAACAAGGGGAAGTGAGTCTACACCATCTTGTCTCAGAACTGAAAGTGCATTTTATCTTTTATATTTAAAGAAATCAGTATGTATTCTTGATTGTAAAGTTACAAACAATTCTGCATCCACCCCAAATAAATGCTATCAATGTATTACAATTGATCCAGTTATTAATTATTAAAAAATAAAACACTGATGATAAATGTTAAGCCCTTTATATTACCTTTATCTTCACAGATAAAGATAAAGATATCTTCATTCCTTTTACCTCCCTGGAGGCAATCGCTGTGATGAGTTAGGTACAGAGTTAGTGATTTCATACTTCTATTACAAAAACATGGATTCACATGCATTGTTATTGTTTGAAGTTTTAAAAAGATGAATCAATGGTATCCTACTATGTGTAATATCAGCCTTACATCTTCTCTCTCTCTCTTCCAAAATACTACCCATGAAATCACAAGAAATCCTAAGGAAATCTGTATCCTCTCAAATAGTGTTAGAGCCTAAAATGGGGCAGGTTGTAATAGCCTTAGACCAAAGCTGTCTGAGGGGTGCTTGATGTCTGCTTTACTGGCAGGTGCTGTGCTTGTTAGTCTTCCATTTTCATAAATCTTTAGGCAAATACTAGTCTCCATGCTCAGATATGTCTCCAGCTCCATTTATGTCCCCAAACTCCAAGAGACAAGACACTCTGTTCCCCACACTATTTCACTTTACTCTGATCTCTCCTCTGAATACAAAATGTTAGCCCTGTAGATTCCACCAAGAAAATACGTTCAACGTGAATCCTCCCACCTTGACCCTCTTTGAATCTTCCACCTCTCCACGGTTTTCTTCTATGGATTGTAATGGAGTGAGTTGCTAATAGCTGGTGGTAATTAGAATTGGTTCCATTTTAGTAAAAGGAGAGAGAAAAACCCTACCTTAATATTTGGAGTCTATCTGTGTAATGTAAATGCACGTGTGTAAGGGTAACTTTTGTAGTTCCAGTTTACAGCTTTAAAGATTTGCATTAAAAAAAAATCTGTCTGCAGGCACTTCTCTGGTTTAATAGGGTGGTAAGAAGCACAAAGTTCAAATTTTGAAACTCTGAGGTTCTAATGAAGACTTTAACTTTAAAATGACTTGCATTAAAATTAGAGCCATCACGTCTTAGAATTCCACTGGGAGATCTTGTCTCATTTTGAATGTCATGATGACTAAAATTCCTCACCTACCTCATGATCCCCACCCTCCACAAAGGTTTTAAAATGAAATTTCCTGTGAATTCTTCAGCTCTTCTGACTTGTAATAGGGGAGATATATTTAGTCATCACCTTATAATTCATGTGAAATAGCAAACTCATTCCAGGTGAAGAATACATCCTTTGTTCTTTCAGGAAAATGTCCCTTGGCAGCTGTCTGTTGTCACTAAAAAGGTCAACAGGCTTAGAGTCTTGATTGCCAAGAAAAAGGAGTTCCCTAGCAAGATATAGTGTCTCTATACAGAAATCAGTGCCTTTTTCCTACAGTTAGTTTTTTAAGTTGTACATATTTAGAAGTTTAAACAGCTTTCTTAGCCAGAGTGCTCTTACTATTTGAGGTTATTTCTGGTATAAACTCCAAAAGGCTGTGCTCGTGGAAGGGGTGATGTTTTAAAATGAGTTGCTCTGACTTCCTTTTATAGGCTTTGTCTTATATTTTGAAGATTTGTGTTCATGCTCTTCCTAGTTAACTGTAAAATGTGTCATAAAATTGTCCCCACTCTGCCACTGGAAAGGGGTATTTATGCAGCACATTTATGCACAATTTACAGCACTGTGCACTTCTAAGTCTGGCAAGTACATCAAAGGAAATACCAGTGTTAATGTGACATTTTGACTTTGTGAGTTAGAAGTTCACTTGGGTAATTAGTGCTAGATAAACCCAGAGGACATGCTGTGACAGTGTGATCATTCTAGCAATATTCACTGTGACTAACAAGCACAAAGCTGAAGAAACTTAGTTCTTTTTAAAAATTTTTTGAAACTTATTTCTAAATTATGAAAGTGTTAGCTATTTTAAAATACCTTCAGCTTCCTTAAACTTCAGCAGTCTTTAAGAGAAGGGGCTTTACCTACTTTGATAAATAATACAATTTACAGAGGATTATGTGCACTGAGACATGATTTGAAGGTAGTTTCAAATATTAATGGTGTGGTTGACACTTAAACCCTCCAAAATAGAGATTTCAATAATGATTTTTAGTTTAAAATCATTTTTCCTCAGCAGTTCTGGGTTTTTTGGTTTGGTTTTGGTTTTTGCCTTGTTTTTAATTCTTTTGGCTTTATGAAAAGTCCGAGAAGAATTATTGTGCTTTGCAGAAGTAGAACAATTGATCCTAAAATTCATATGAAATTACAAGGGACACTGGATAGCTAAAACAATCTTGAACAACAAACAAAATTGGAGGACTCACACTTCTTGATTTGAAAATCATGACAAACATATAGGAATCAAAATAATACATTACTGGCACAAGAATAGACATACAGACCAAAGAACTGTAATTGACAGTTCAGAAATTGGGGGAAAATAGTCCCTTCAATAAGTGGTACTGGGGAGACTGGATATCCACGTGTAAGAGAATGAAGTTGAATTGCTATCTCACACCAAATATGAAAATTAATCCAAAATGTGTCAAAGACCTAAATATTAAAGCTAAAACTCTAAAATACTTTTTTAAAAAATCAGTAAATTGTCATGACCTTGAATTTGATAGTGGATCATTGATTGACCCCCAAAGTGCACAGAACAAAAGAAAAAAATAGACAAATTGGACTTCATCAAATTTTAAAACCTTTGTGTTTCAAAGGACATTGTTAAAAAATAAAAATGCGACCTCAGAATGAGAATATTTTTGAAATGTATAAAAGTCTAGACTATATAAAGAACTGTTACAACTTGAAAACAACAACAAAACTAAAGAATTAAATGGGTGAGGGGCTTACATAGATGTTTCTCCAAAGGGGGGAAATACATATATATATATATATGACCAGCAAGCATATGAAAAAAATTCTCAATGCCATTAGTCATGAATGAATTGCAAATCAACACCACAATGAGATAATACTTTATACCCAGTAGATTGGCTGTAATCAAAAACAGTAAAAATAACAGGCATTGATGAGTATGTGCAAAAGTTATAACCCTTATATTTTGTTGGGAGGCATATAAAATGCTGCAGTTGCTGTAGGAAAGTGTCAACTTCTCAAAGAGATAAACGTAGAATTATCACATTTTCCTGCATTTGAACTCCTAGGTATATACCTCCAAAAAATTTAAAACATGTTAAAACAAAACCTTGAACACAGATATTCATGGCAGCTCTATTCACAGTAGCTAACAGGAAAACAAGGTAAATGCCCATCAGCTGAGGGACTGATAAACAAAAGTGGTAATATTGGTATAGTGGAATATTATTCAGTGGTTAAAAAGAATGAAGTACTGGTACATGTTTAAACATGCATGAACCTTAAAGACATTGTGCTAAGTGAAAGGAGCCAGACACAAAAGAGCACTTATTGTCTGATCCAAATTATATGAAATATCAAGAATAGACAAATACATAGAGGTAGAAAGCAGATTAGTGCTTCCCATGGGATGGAGAGAGGAGAGAACAAGGAGTGACTTCTTAATGGGTCTGGGTTACCTTTTAATGTGATGAAATACTCTAGAACTAGAGAGTGGTGATAATTGCACCGCATTGTGATGTACAAAAAACTACTGGATTGTAGAACTTTCAAATGATTAAAATGGTATATTTTAAGTTAATTGAATTGTACCTCACCTAACAGGATGTGTGTGTGTGTGTGTGTGATGATCTAAGCTAAGTTTTATCTTGTGATTATTTTACCTTTTGTTAAACTTACTCTTGATCACTTAGAGAACCCTGTCCACAAACTGTGCTGATCCAGTCTTTCTCCACAGTGGGGCTGGTGAGGAAACAAACAGCACCGCCCCAGCAGAGTGAAGCATGGCAATTAAGGAACGTGAATCCACACCACTTCTGCCTTCAGCTCCCTGCCTGTGCTGGGATTGCTGCTCCAACCATGACCTAGTTGCTCAATGTTAGGCTAGATAGGGATCTCTGATTGCCTTAGATACCTGAACCATTCAATGAGTCTGTATTTTGTAAGATTGTGGTAAGGTATTCAATTTACTGATACAAACAAAATCTTAGAATTATTCTTGGCCTATAGTAAGTCTATAGAATTAACTCTTGGTTTTAGTGTCTTGAAGACAGCCCATCATAATTTAACTAGTACTGCATTAGAAAAAGATAAAATTTATATGAATGCCTAGTGAGCTGTTCTAAAGTCCCTTAGGTTTACACACTAAAGTTTCTTCAGTGCTGCTCTAATTAATGCTCCTTTAATTCTATTAGTAATTATTACAATTTTTATTTTTTGCTTTCACACTAAAAGCATCAAGTGATGTGAATATATCTATGTTCAAGCAATCATGGCCCAAGATGCTGAAGCATGTTTGTTTCTCCTTACCCCTTTTCCTCTTAAATCAGCCTGTGCACACACAGCCTGTGCATGTATGGAAGCCTACATGCATGTACAGAATTACATGCACACACTCCAGCAGGCAGAGGCCTCCCTCCCTGATTGTACTTTTTGGGGCAGGGCATCGGTAGGGCTTTCTTAATTCTTGTTCTCAGCCCCGACCATGAGATTTCTGTGTTCGTTCATCTTTACTTATTCTGTAATGCAATCATTTAAAATTTGGGAGATGTGCCATTTTCTCTTCCACTGTCTATAGCTTTAAAATATAAGTACATGTGATTCTGAAAGAAGAGACCATTGGGAAGACAGATTCACTGGAAGACATGAGGCCCGGTGTCACCCTCTCTTGTGGAATGTGACAAGACTAGTATTAGTAGCTATTCATAGATATCCCTAATTCTCCTTTAGTCGAGGTTCTCTGTTTTGTCCTTTCTGCTAGACTGTGTTAAGCAGGCCACACTGTTGCTGTCATCCAGTGGTTCTCCTGGTTATCTGATCCTATGATTATTTTATTCTGTGATCTTTGCCTTTATAGAACACTAAGGGTACACGTGCTTACAGAATTTTAGGCTGAGTTTACATATGCACAGTGGCCAACGTCATATCATCATCTAGGCTTTTTCATCTACTAAAATGAAACGTCTACTTCTGTTACCAGGTCCAGGCTTGTGCTGCTCACTGCACGACAGACCCGCCATCGAGAGACCAGTTGTTGCGGGAAGGCATAGAGAGTCTATTCAGAAAGCCAGCAGGCTGAGAAAATGGTGGACTAGTGTCCCAAAGAGGCATCTTCCCCAGGTTAGAATTCAGGCCTTTTTAATCCTAAGAAGTGGTTCCAGCCAGACTCCAGAGGGAATGTGTTGATGTCTTTCTGCAGCCTCTCACAGGTGGGGTAGTCAGGATGTTTCCTGTGAGCTAAACTGAAGTGTTTTAGCTTAACGCTCATTACCTGCAAGGCAGGGTTCCAAGAGATAGATCACTATGTATAATTTAAGCTTATAGACAACATCCCTTTAATGCTTAACTAGTAATAAAATACAAATTTTCTTCCCTATTACACTTCTGGCTTTATCTACCAATATTTTACCTGAATTAAGAACACGTCAAAAATGATACTCTTTTTTCATAATGTTTTTCCCCCAAATCATCCCTATCAAAAGATCCTCTGCAACTTCTATATTATGAAAATATGTGACAGTCTGTGGAACTCAACAGCCATCTCTATTACAGGTGTCTGTATGTCCTTATCTCAACATACCTGACAGTCAGGTAATACTTGGCAGGTAGTCTGCCTAGAAATATGAACAGTTCTGCTAAATATTTGTTTGTTTATTATCCAAATGAATTGATATTTATTTGAATTTCAAGCAAAAGGGGAAATCCTTTCCAATAGTTTAGAATATAAACAACCACATATTATAAGATAATTCCAGTTATTGTGACTTGAATAGAGAATGTGTGATTTATTTCCCACCATAAATATTTACCAGTGAAATAAGAAAAATAAGTATACTGAGCCTACATCAATATTTTCTTTAAAAAAAAAGTGACAAAGGATTGACAATGTGCTTTATATACTTCAGTCCCCAGCACCAGTGAATTTATTCTCTTTGAAAACTTTCTTGCCAATTCACAGTCACTCTGAGCCAATTCTGAAAATTAGAGGATCTTATTCTTCATACTTAGGAAGAGAAAAGCAGTTAAGCTCTTAATTTGGTGCTTAAATTTCTTTTTTCCTCTACTTTTACTTTTATGTTTCTAATTTTATGAAATATAGTTTAATTAGAGGAGTAATATATGAATGGATTTTTACATATATAATATGCATATGTGTCTGTGTAATGCATATCTGCATGTATAGATATAAATATGTGTGTATGTATTCATATGTGTGAATACACACTCACATGTTAGAGCTAAACCATGGGTTCTTTTTGTCACTATAGTTTCTCCATGGCATAGAACATTACAAAAAATAATGTTTTTCAATAAAGAAACTACCACAGCAGGGATCATGGTATTAATGACTATGAAAACATTTAGGACAAAGAGTGTACTGTCAAATTAGCAGGGGTATATTGCACTCTGCGATTTGTAAGCTCTATAACAATTGCACATTTCTTTTTGAAAAATTGTGTTTAAGGATGATGAAATTGGTTTTCAGGTGCTATCAACATGAGTTTGTTTCTGTTGACAATAAATCAATAACTCCATCTGACATGACTCTTATAATAGGAAGAATCCTCACAGTAATGCACTTTCTCAGTGACAGATAGTTGTGTCTTGAATTCTTTGAAAGTGCTACTCAGATTAGATGTTGTTCTGGTGAGCATTATTTCCAATGGCCACTCATGTGATGAAGAAAAGCAGTTGTCATTTGGGAAGGGACAAAACGAAGAAGTAAGGACCCTGACATGCACGCCAAGGTGGAGCAGGAAGAGAACCTGATAGATTTCATTGTAATCAGAGGAGAAAATTCAAATGAGAGCTCAGAACATGGATGATTTTATTACCAGATGAGAATTAGCAACTAAGAAAGGACATCACATGCATGGTCTCTTAGGTCTCTTAACCCTTTTGAGTTGGATTATATTTTGAATACCTACTCTATGAAGTAGATATTATTACCTCAGATTATAAGTGAAGAAACAAGATAAATTAAGATCTCACACCCTGAAAAATGGCAGAATGAGCAATTAAATTTTATGTCTGACAACAAAACCTTTGGCTTTCTAATATGCTGGCAACTTCCATAGTTAAGATAAATTGCTTGCTAATATAGTATAAAAAAACAAGTGATTTATTCTGCACAATTAATAATTTGGTATCCACATGGAAACATTCTGGAAGATATGCATTTTTACATGTTTGAAGTTTAAGTTATTAACACTTTAGCAGAAATAATTTTATTCATCTTTGTAGGGCATGAGACTTTATTTAATTATTTGACTCTCAAATTTCACAGAATAAAGTAGATTCTTGTTTACTCCATTTTGTGTCAGGGGCTGCTCTGAACAATGTGAATATTCTCTAATAAATTCTGTTTACATGACTTCATTTCATTTATTTTCTTTCTTAGCTTCTGACATTTCAACTCTAATATATCTACAGTATATTTCTGGAAATTTTGTGTAGCTAAAGAATAGAGTCTCTTATGGAAATGTCTAGGGGAGCATATCTGGGGACCAGGAGTCATAGATGTGATTTAAGTTTATTTGTCATCTTTAGAGCTTAATTTCTTGGTAAATATCCTAAATAGGTTTGACTATTTGTGCCTTCCAAGCTTTCATCCTAGTGTAAAGGCTTTAGAGGAATTCAGTAGTGGCAAAGTCTGGGCTCATTTGGAAAATCTATTTTATTGACTTTGACCACACAGATAGCATGGCTGTTTGCAACTAGTCAACCCAAGGACAGTTCTTACTATTAGCCATAAACATCCATAAAAATGTGTGTAATCTAAGCACTGCCCACATTAAAATCTCCTCTATCTTAGTGTCTTTTATCAAACAGCAGTCTATAATCTTTTATCAAACCTACATTCTATAATGATCAGAGCTAGCAATTAAAATGGCTCTTGTGTGATGGTACACATGCTTAATCATTCTGTATTATTTTACAGTAAGGATGAATTTCCTTGGGTGCTGGAGTCTGCACATTAATTGTGTATCTGTCATCATTATGCTAACTTATCATTGGGTATAAAATCTGAACCCTGTTGTTAATGTTAATATCGTTCTTCTGCTGGCTTTCTGAATAATCCAGATGCCTTCTGATTTAGAAATGGACATCTCTTTTTTATTTCTCATTGTGCATCCTAGTAAACTCTAACAACTAATGTCAAGTAAAAGCAGAAAAGATGCTTGGCAAAAATCATCTTTGCTCTAGTATTCCACAATCAAGCAGTAAAAGCTGTTCCCTGAGTATGAGTGAGACCTGCGAACAGTGCTCACTGTGGGTCCCCAAAGAGAGAGTGGTGACAGGAGTGAACACACAAGGGAAGTTTAACAAACAGTATGTTCAAGTGGGGGCTATGGAAACAGACATGCAAGGTACATGTTTTATAATACTGCTTCTCAGACTTCAGTGTACATACAACTTGCCCTAGACTCTTTTTTAAATGGGAGTTCTGATTCTGTAGATCTAGGGTGGGACTTTTGGATGGCACATTTCTAACAATTTTCCAGGTGATACTGATGCTGCTTGTCCAAGGACCACAATAGACTGAAATGTCCTTCCCATGAGAATGAGGAAATCACACTAAAATTTTCCTTATTGCTTTTTCAATCATATTAGAGAGAAATTTACTTTTGTTACATAACGTGTCTGTCATTTTAAATCTCAGTACTGTTTTTTTTTTTCTGCCTATGTAACTTCCTGTCTCCTTGATCATTTTCAAATCATGCAGAGTTCATGCAGATTTCTGTAGGCTTCCCATGGACTTGAAAATATTTGAGGACAGTGAGTTTGCCCTTAATCTTAGTCTTCTCATATCTTGTTATAATGCCTGAGAGTTGCTCCAGAAATTTTGGTTGAATAAAGGTGAATAAAGCAATAGGTGAATGATAAGTAAAATGTATATATATGTATGTATATATATATATATATATATAGTCTCTTGTTCTAATATCATTTAATACTGGTTCTTAAAATTAGTACATTTTAAAAATAGCTTTGTAAAGAAGTGGGGACATTCATTATAGAACAAGAAGATAGTATCGTGTAATAAGAAAGGCAGTGTGGCCGTTAATTGAGAGCACAGATTCTGGAGTCAGATTATCTTGGTTTCAATCTTGAGTCCTATCGTTACTGGCAGCATGACATTAAGTTAGAAATATATAATCAGCTGATATCTCAATTTCTTCATGTATACTGTTAGGATAAAAAAACCCACTCACACAATTAAACAATTCACACAAAATTCTTGGGAGTGGTCAATAGCGCACAATACATAGGTAATTTTTTTTATAGCTAGAATATGAATGCTTACTGTTTTCAAAGATTTTAATTATGTTCAAAGATAAGGAAGTTCAGATTATTAGGTAACTTAAAAACCAATTAATAATTTGTCACCAATCCAATAGAATAATTATTTCTGTTTATAAAAATAAGATTATTTTGAGAGGCATTTCCATTGGCAAAATTATGCTAGGATTTTATTATATAAAATAATAAGGGGGCAAACCACAAAATGGGCATCAGAATTTAGCACAAGTTAAAGACAGATATTTTTAGAAAGCATTCCAAATTGCAGTTACATATCTTAAACCTTAACTTTTGCATGCACATTTAATTGATTCAGTTAAGACACCTAGGTGCATTTGAATTTACATTAGACTATGAATATGACCTTCTTTATAAACTAATTGCCCAGCATCACTACGATATATTTTTAAGACAGTTCCCTGGTGCTGTAATATAGACTTTCTCTTTCTTGTTGAGCCATTATTATAATTCCACTTTAAAGAAGTTTTCCGGTTGATAACTTATTCTCAGTTTAATTTTAGCAAAAGTGTTCTTATGTGTGAGTTATGAAAGAATTATCTAACACTTGCACACTTTTAAAGAAACTAGTCTGGCTTGCAGTTCCTTTTAAAAAGTGATGAGGAAAGGCAATGCCATATATAGATAAGTTTGAAGTAGAAATATGTTTTTTGCATAAATGAAAATTCTCAGAAGTAAGAGAGTGAAGCAAATGGTCATGATGATTAAAGGGCCTAACTGTTATGAAGATCATCTAATTCTGAGCATTGATCATGCTAGCTTTGTATCTTTGGGCAATTTTTATAATCACTCTGCACCATTTATTTCTTTGTTTGTTTAATTAACATGGTAATGAATTAATTATTCTAGGAGTGCTCACAGGTCTTTTCCTGTAATAATGTTCACAAGTTAACTTCACCCTATACCTACTCTTCCCAATGAATTCTGTCAGAGAATTATCTGGTTCTCTCTCTAAAAAAAATTCCCAGCCTGAGAGGGGAGGGTATAGCTCGGTGCTTAGAGTGTGTGCTTAGCATGCATGAGGTTCTGGGTTCAATCCCCAGTACCTCCACTAAAAATAAAAATTAAAAAAAATAAGTAAACCTAATTACTCTCCCCCCCCCAAAATCTCAGTCTGACTCCTTTTCTTTTTCACTGTTAAGACTGTAGTTCATTTTCACCTTAAGTTATTGCAGTGAGACTCCCAGTCTTCCTCCACCTACCCTTACCCCAGAACAATTATTACCCCACAAAATAGAACCATTTTTTATAAAGGTGAAGGAGATTCTGCCACTGCCCTGCATAAAACATCCAGTAACTTACCAACACATTTAGAAGATAATCTTATTTCTTATCGTGACTCAGTGTAATATATCTTCTTGTCCACTTCTGCATTATTTCCTTTTTTTGTCTAACATTCCACTACTCAGCATTTAGTCCCAGCCACCATGGACTTGACTTTGCTAAACCTTTCCTTCTCAGAGGCCTTGGTATGATGTTTGTTTGCATTGAGTACTGTTTCCTGGATCGTTACAAGGTTAGAAGAGTCTTGTCACTAAAGGTCTCAAATAAAATGGCACCTGCTTAATGAGGCCTTTCTTAACCATCAAAAGTAAATTAGTGAGAGTTTCAGCCTCAGTTCCAAAGTGTAGAGTTTGAAAGTTGTCATTCCCATCCTTACAGCAATAAAAAGGAGACTTTTGGGGGCCCATTAAGGAACTGAATTTGCAGGGCAAAATATGTGCTACAAAATGTGGAGAAACAAGTAAATCCAGAGAGTCAGAGCTGAGACCTGCTTACCCAGAGCAGAAACTGCTGGAAAAATAAAGTGGTTGGAAAAATTAAATAATAGGTTTAAGCTGAATGTGGACCATTGAGTGAGAAACTCCTGGGGTCTCTAATTATAATTGTTCCACTTAGAGAAGAGATCAAAGGGATTCATAAGCTGCTCCATTAAAATGAGAAGGCAGCAAACCTCTCAGAATGAGTAAAAAATAGTTACAAATATGATCGTTGTTAATTCAACTGTATTATTAATTTTAATGTAAAGTGTCTAAATATGCCAATTAAAAGATGGACATTATGAGAATGAATCTGTTTGAAAAAGCAGCCAGATCCAATTAGATATTATCTAACCAGAAACTCATTATAAATACAAAGATTCTGAGAAATCACAAATAAAAGTGGGGGGAGTTACACCGTGCTAAAACTTTCTAAACAAAACTAAAAGAGCTATCATAATTTCAGACAATTCAGTCTTCAGTAACAGGGAAAATGATCAGAGATAAATAAGAGAGTGACATTGTGATAAAGGGGTCAACTCTCCACAAAGACATCACAATTTTAAATACATATATGATTAAAAATAGAGCATGTAAAAAGCTGAAGCAAAAACTGTTGTAAAGAAATAGACAAATCTGCAATTGTAGTTGAAGAGTGCAGATCCATCCCTGACATCTGTAACTGGTAGGTCAAGCAGGCAGAAAAAATCAGTCAGTGTATAGTTGACCTAAACAGCAGTATCAATCAATGAGATCTATTTGACATTTATAAAATGCTATGTTATAGAGAAGAATACACATTCTTCTCAAGCTCTATTTGGAACATTCATTCATCAAGATAGACCATGTATTGGGTCATAAAATACACCTTAATAAATTTAAAATGATGGAAATCAGAGAGCATATGTTCAGACAACAATGGGATTAACCTAAGAATCAATAACAGAACTATCGCTGGAAAAACCCCAAACTTTTGGAAATTATACAGCACACTTATAAAAGACACATAGGTCAATGTAGTCTCAAGTGAAGTTAAAAAAAACATTTCTAACTAAATGGAAATAGAACTTAAAATTTGTGAGATGCAGTGAAAACAGTTCTGAGGTAGGAATTTATAACATTAAACACATGTATTGGAAAATAAAGAAGAATTTGAAATCATTAATCTAAGCCAGTTGCCTAATTCCCTCTGTCTTCCCAGAGCCCAGAAAATAGTCTGTCACACTAGCTTGCTCCTGAAGTCATCACACTGGCAGCAAGATACTGTTTTAATTCCCTGTAATAACCCTGAGGAGGACAACACTGTGTCTCGAAGAAAACATACTTTCTAGGGAAGCATTATTGGTTTGCCTCAAAGTGTAAATGAAGGGCATTATACTTGCATATCTGAGAGTGAAGCCATCCACTGAAAGGTATGATTTTATTCGACCGTTTTCCGTATTCACTCTTTGAATAATGCTGAGTCAGGACTGTATTGTAAACTACACAATTGGGTCTGTTTGACATTATTTTAATTACTTAGTTTTTATTTATAAATAACTTTCTTCCTTTCACTGGAGCTTTATTATTATTATTATTTCTATTTTCTCCCTGTCTCAGTCTCAATTTGCATTTAGAATGCTTGTTGCATAAATACACAGACAGATTGAAATTTTGCAAGACACATTAAGCGCTGCAGTAGGTTGAAGAAATGAGGCCTTTAGGGAAAAAAGCAGAAGCTCCTCCCTAAAAAAAGCTCTCGCTATGATCCTTTTGTGAAATCCATCTATTGTATGTGAGGGGCACAAAAAGATGCTAACTGATCAACAACGTTCTTTTGAATGTTCTCCCAGATTTTCAATTTTGGCGCACGACGTAGTGATTTTTAGAATTGACGTATGTCAAGATACAGGCTCCCACCTTTGGCTGAGTAGGCATTAATTTTAAAGAGACAAAGTGAAAAAATGATGTGTACTACCCTAGTATTTTTTTTTTCTTTTTTTTCATATTCCATAACCTTCCTCAAATAAGTTCTATAGCTCAAAGAAAGAAATGCAATTCTTTATAGTATTGTCATAAAAACGTTATTCTAAGTTTCAAGCTGTCACGACTTCTGATCCACAGTATTAGTTTAGAAGAAACTAAAAAAAGGACTCCACCAAGAGCTACACAAGAGAAGTTGACAGTATCTGTCTTTTTTTCAGAAATTTTGTTTATAATTTCAAGGGTGATGCATGCTTGCTTAAAAGAGTTCAGCTGTGTAAATTAAAAAGTTAAATTTCTCCTCGCTCAGCTCTGTGCAGTTTTACCTCCCCCTTCAAAGACATCCTAACACCCACCAGTTTGGTTTGTATAATTGATGATTTTTTACTATGCCTCCTTATTTATGTATGTATAGTAAATATATGTGATTTCATGCATTCTATGTTTATTCAATTATTTTAAATAGCTGTAAGTTATTCAATGCAAAAGAAGTAATTTAATGTATTTCACCGTTGCTATAAGCCACTGTGATAAATGTATAAGCTTACACACACACAAGTACATACATGTAATGGTAATGTAATTGCTGTACCAAATTGTGTATGAATTTATTTATATTAATAGTGACCGAAATTGCTTTAAATGTATACATTGAGGAAAAAACTATTGTCTTTAAAATCATATTGTCTCAACCAGATAATGTTTGTTTCTTTATATTCTTTCATGTCCTACAGAAATTTTTGTTCCTTTTCTTATAAATATCTTGCATATGTATTTTTAGCTTAATACAAAACATTTTAAAATTATATTGTTATGGGTAGTTTTTCATGGTATGTTCAATTTTGCTGTGAATATTTCACTTTATCACAAATGCAATTAATAGCTGGTATACCTTAAATATTGCCCATCTCATTTTAGCCAGAAGGATATTTTTCTTTCTAGTTTTTTTTAACATATCTTTTGATAATGTTAATTAGTGTTAGTATATCATTTTCCAGCCATCTACCACTAACCTATACATCTCTTCATTATAAAAGTTAGTACCTTGGGGACACCATAGAATTAGGACTTAACTTTTACCCAGATTTATTTGAATACATATCTTTTTAAAATCTATTTACAGCAGGACTCAGCAATTATACCTAATGATAAGTTAGCATAATGATGACAGATGCACAATTAATATGAATATGCAAACTTCTCCACCACAGGAAATTGATCCCTCTCTCCAAAGTAACATAGAATGATTGAGCATGTGAAGTCATGCAGTGAGATGTTTTAATTGTTAGAGCTGATCATTATAGAATGTAGGTGGATATGTGATGAAATGTACTGATAAGATGGAGGGAATTTTCGTATTGGCAGTGCATGGAATACACAAAGTCCTCCATGAGCACAGGCCCATTGTCACACTGCATTTGCTGTGAAGTGAGTTCCTTGATCAGAACCAGTGCTGTGTGGAGTAACATAATGCTGGATAAGTTATTTTGTGAGTTCAGTAGTTTTGACAGATGTGGTCTGTTCAGGGAAGGCAAATCTGTGTCCAGAGTAAGTACATATTCTGATAAGAACAAAGCACAATATTGCCCTACTGTGATGGAAGTGTCCAGTATTATCAATCTGCCACCAGGTAGTGGGCTGATTACCCTGGGGAATGGTGCCATATTGGGGACTCATGGTAGGATTCTGCTGCTGGCAGATGGGACAACAAGCAGTGGTCATAACTATGTAGATCTTGGTGGCTGGAATCCCATGTTGCTGAGTCCATCCATTGATTGTATCCATACCTGCCATCATGATTTCTTTTATTCATGAGCACATTAGGCATGCAGAGGTGACTGGGTAAAGAGGCTGACTGAGATCCACAGAATGGGTCATCTTGTCTACTTGATTATTAAAATCCATATACTTCTTCCCTAAATTTCCATACTGCTGAATTCCAATCATGTTCCTTCCAAGTCTCTAACCATCCAGCCAAATCTTTGGCCACAGCCCATTAATTGGCATATTAATTGCTTGTCTGGTCATTTCTTCTTCCAAGCAAAATGAACAACCAGGTGTACTGATGGACGCTCTCTTTACTGGAAGGATTTCCTCTACCACTGTCCTTCAGGGATGTCCTGGAAAGCGACGGGGGTGTTGCAGCTGTCCCCTTTCAAGTGGTGGCTGATTATCATACAGAATCATCTTTAAACCACGTATATACTGCTTCCATTTGCTGATGAAATGCTTCTGTGCACACCTAACTTTATGGCTTGTTAGGGTGAATAATGGCCAGTTTATGATGGGAAGCTCAGATTGCCTGGTAAGTAGGTGATCCATGGTTAAGTGTCAGTCTCTACTGAGGCCAGTAGCAGCCAAGAATTGTTCCTCAAGGAGCTCTGGGTCTGTACACTGGCTCAGATCTGACAGGTGATTAGGGTGCTGTCCCTCTCTTGTTTGTTATGATTCAAGTTAGACTTTTGCTCACTGTCCATAGGACTTTTATGCTTATATGTATCAAGTAAGAACTGAATATGCTTCCTCTGTTTCAGTTGTAGGAACAGCATGTTCAATTAGCCACCACCATAGGTCTGTGTGAGTCAGATGATGCGAATTGCTACTTTGGCTCTGTAGTCCATTATGGTAAACACACCCACCTCACCTTTGGTGACTGGGTCCTGCCACTTGGCCCCTGTCACCCCAGAATCCAATTACTCCTGTTGCATTTGGGTTTCTCAGTTCACTGGCTGCTGTTCCCATTCTAAGGTCTGGCCTACAGAGAAAAGAAATTATAGAACTCTTCACGGATTATGTGGCTCCCCTCACAAGTATATTTGTTTTGGTATTGATGAGATATGTCTTCTGATCCTCCTAGTGAGAGTGAACAAGTCTTAAATGACAAATATCCTCTAACATTCGAGTCTCCTTAAGCCTTTATATCCCTTCCTATACATTGAACCAAAACAGGTCTGACATTTTTCAGTCACTTTTGGTCTATGTTTTAACCAACCAAACACATTGTTAGAGCCCTAACTCCAAGAGTTACAACATTAAATGCAGAATCTCTGCTTAGTGAGTCCAGATCTGTCTACCTATGTCCATCATTTGTTTGTATTATATAAGGAGTATATGTAAGGAATTGGCTCATGTATTGTAGACTTTGAGAAGTTGCACAATGTGACATCTAAAAGCTCGAGGCCCAGGAAAGCTAGTCATGTACTTCAAGTTCAAGCCAAAAGGCCCAAGAACCTGGGGAGCTTAAGGTATAAATCTCAGTCTAAATGCAGGAGAAGACCAATGCCCAGTTCATCCAGTGAGACAGAGTGAATTCTTCTTTCCTCTGCCTTTTTATTCAGTTCAGTCCTCAACAGACTGGATGGTGTCCACCCACATCAGGCAATCTTTATTAAGTCTGCAAACTCAAATGCCAGTTGCAATCAGAAACCTGCAGGCACACCCAGAAATAATGTTTAGTCAAATACCTAACTGGGAACTCAGTGGCCTGGTCAAGTGGACAAATAAAATTAGCCATCATATCCTTCTAAGTATTCAAACTAATTTTTTAGCCCAATAATTTCAGCTCTCCGATGGTCTCGAAAAAAATGTGGATTTGTAGTTCATCTTTTTTGTTGTTGTTATTTCAGGAGCAGTGCATGTTCTAGATTTTTACAGAATAGGTAGATGAAGAAATCCTGGATTTGTGTTTTTAAAATGTGTATGATAACACGACATGCCCTTGTTTACAATCATCTAATGAATCCTAGTTGTGCTTAATACAAAGTTCAATTTATTACCATGATCTTGAATAATTTTTTAACCTGCCTTCTCCTAGGTCTTTTTTTTTTACCATTCTTTTTTCACTCTTACTCAGCTCTAACACACTGTACTATCTGCAGTCTACCATCAGTTTTCTAAATATGCTAATACGTGTGTCACCTGGTGGCTTTTGTCTATATGGTTCTCTCTCAAATTCTTCCTCTCAGATTTTAAAATGTTTTATTAATTTCCAGTACTTCAGGTGAGTTCCTGGTTTAAATATCATCCTAAAAGATGTAAGAGACTTGGTGTCCATGCCATTTTGTTTCCTTTGGAGGACAGTTTCTAACACCAAACTTACAAAGAAGAACTCATACCAGTCCTTCTCAAACTCTTCCAGAAGATTGAAAGGAGGGAATACTCCCAAACTCATTCTATGAAGCCACCATCACCCTGATACCAAAACCAGGCAAAGACACCACCAAAAAAGAGAATTACAGACCAATATCACTGATGAACATAGATGCAAAAATCCTTACCAAAATATTAGCAAATAGAATCCAACAGCACATAAAAAAGATGATACATCATGATCAAGTGGGGTTCATCCCATGGACACAAAGGTGGCTCAGCATATGCAAATCGATCAGTGTAATAATACTTGTATTTCTTTTGATTGTGGATACTTCAAGTCTTTGTTTTTGCAAGGGGAGCATCTTGGGAATTGATATCAAATCCATTTTCCTCTACACTAAGATTTCAAGTTCCTGAAGAGTTTTCCGTGCATAAAAGGACATTTACAAATACTTATTTTTCACTTTGGTTAGCAGGAACCTTGTTGTTTTAGCAGTTCTAATTGTATACTCATGAGTTTCATCGGAGTCAAGCCTGGTCTTGAAGAAAATAACTTTGCTACAGGGTGATTCAGCATAAAGATTAACTTAAAATACCAAACAACATGTGGTGTAGCTTTTGTTTTCTTTTATCCTGCACGTAGTATTTTGTTTCCCACGTACTTAGAGCTGTTAATTATCCCATGTCTTACTTCACTGTGTCTGCTGTGTGTGTTTATAATGCATGGATTCTCTCAGGAAAACACGAACAGGCCAGGTGTGAATGTTAATATAATCCGTACACCATACGAGAAATGGTTAGGTATACTACAATGTAGATTACATGGAAAGTTATTTCTATGCTAATATCATATATTCACCAAATTCATCTTTTAAGACAAGCCCGATGAATTATTTTTACATTTATTTAAGCCACATTCTCCAGTGGTGTATTGATTTTAATGACATTTAAATGAGGCAGAATTTCTGTAACAGTGTTATCTGTTGTATTGTTTGATATTGGTTACTTTGCACTAGGTGATTCCTAAGGATTCAGGAGGAATGTAGATTGAGGCAGGATTTTTAAAACCCTTTGCTCTTATTTAAACTGCTTTATCATAATCTAAAACATTTCCAACCAGCAGTTAAAAGAGTGCATATCTTTATACAGACCGTATCCAAAATTATGTTTCAAGTCGTGATACTGATTGTAAATTCCACATCCTGCAGTTTGACCCAAAAAGACTTGAAGACTTTGACTGAAACCTTATTTTCCTTTCTAAATACTTTTTTTCTTGTTACTCATTTAATATAATACTACTTTATTTTCCCAGCCTTCTCCACTCTCCAAAAAGCAAGAATGTGTGTATTCATTCAGATTTTTTCTCCCTTGTGAATCACCCTTCATTTTTATATTGAATCCTAGTGGTTCTGATCCTGTATCAACATTACTGATAAGCACCTGTATCTCTCCAGTTCCACTACTGGAGAATATAAGGTGCTTGTCTACACTTATATTAGTCTCCTCAATGGCTTCACTTCCTCAAAGTTATTTTACTTTCAGTATATTTAAAAATTCTCCCTGATAAGTCTGAACTGTTTGAAAATGTCCCTCAAGTTTTCCTTTAGTCTGCGAAGTAAATATAAACATCCTCAGCTTTGCTTTCAGTGCCCATATCTATCATAATGTACATTAAGAGATTTATCTCACTGGTATGTTTTATGCTTCTTCTCTTAAAATCTCTTAAAATTCAACCATCTTGATCATAAAGGGGGAGATTATGATTCAAAAATGTAGTCTAGTATTAGTGAATTGCAACTCAGTCCTTTGAAAAGTCCCAGTTTAGATAACTAGTGTCTACTTAATTTTTCTTACAAAATGATAACTGAACTGTTAGATGCTTTCCACACTGTAATGATGTGTGAGGTTACACTGACAATTAAGATTCACGGAGCCCATGGTGCACAAACTCTATTCTAATGTGCAAAGTACTTTCCATCACTATATCATTCAATTCTAACAGGAATTCTGTAGAGTTAGGAACTATTACTTTTTCCACTTTACAGATGAAACCACAGTTTGCAGAGTTTATTTCAACTCTTATTTAGCTAATATGAAGCTTTAAATTCAGGTCTTCCTTACCCTAAAGCAAATAAAATAATGGTAGTGAATACTTGCTATGTACTAGAGAACTCGCTCAGAAGTCTTCAGAATGTCGTTTTAGCTAAACTTGACAATGAGACTGTGCAAGTTGGGAGATGTAAAAGACTTGCTGAAGGTTATACAGGAATAAGGTGTCAGAGGTGAAACTCAAGCACGGGTCTTGGGAGTCCCAAGACCATAGACTATATCCATTCCACTCTATAGTAATGGCTATATTCAGACAGGTCTAGGCCTTTACTTCTCTACCTTTTCCCACTAGCTTGGAAGAATTCACAAGTGTACAACTTCTTTAAGTGGTACACTGAAGGTAGCTCAAAAGGCTCTAATGATGAAAAGCTGGGAAAAAATTATGTGGGAGAAAAGTGTTGACTTCCTTTTCTCCTAACTATTGCACCTGAAGTTTGTTTATAAACCTCAGTTTTTCCTGAATTTCAAAATTTTACTGTCTGATATAATTCACTTGAAATCTTTGCCTATTCTCTCAGTGACACTTATATTTTCATGAGAAAGTGACAATTCCACAACAGGGAAAAATTTGAAAAACACTCAGGGAGAAGCCGTTATCAGATTTGGAGAAGAATTGTATTTAAATTAGGGTTCTTACACCGAGCCTCCCAAGATGAATTAAGTTGATTTCTCAGTTGGCACATGCGTGCATTTAACCAACGTTGGATTTTCAAGAGCAGATGCTAATTGGTTGACATCCTATGAGCACCTTAAAGAAGGGTGTGGAGATGATTAAGGTAGTTCTGAGAAGAATTCATCCTTAAGGCTGTAGAAGAATGGACTTTAAATGGTGAATTCTCAGATAAATAGCTTACTTTTTAATACATGACCCAGGTACATTTTGAGGTTAGCCTTTAACTCAAAATAATTCCTTTGATGTTCATCTAAGTTGTATCTGTCAATCATTTCTTTATTTTTATTGCTGAGTGGTGTTACCTGGTAAGGATGTAGCACAGTTTGTAACCTTTCACCCACTGGAGGATTTCAGGGTTATTTCTGGTTTGAAATAACAACTATTAACAACTAACAGCTATAACAACATATGAACATTTGTGTACAGCCTTTCTCTTGTGCACAGGTTTTCATTTCTGTCTCATAAATGCTCGAGTGTGTTTCATTGTGTGTAGTTCCTATTGATTTTTTCCAGGCTTACTAATCTTTTCTCCTGCAGTATGCAATCTTCTGTTAATCCCATCCAGTGTATTTTTCATTTTAGACATAAATTTTTCCATCTCTAAATGATTGATTTGGGTCTTTTTCAAATATATTTCCTGTTCCTGCTTAATATTCTCAATATTTTCCCTACCCTTCCTCTGTAAGATGCACAATAATAATAACTATTTTAATATCTTTATCAGAAAATTCTGTCATCTCTTTTTTCTTGCTCTGTTTCTGTTGATTGATTTGTTCTGCATCATACATCTGGTAATTTTTTCTTTTCATTGAGTGACAAAATTGTGAATTTGATCTTCCTGGGTGCTAGATATTTTTATATTCCTGTAAATATACTTGAGGTTTGTTCTCTGGTGCAGTTAAACATCTTGGTGACAGCTTGAAAATTAGGAGAACAGGTAAGTTGAAAGATGGATCTAGACATAGGAAATGAAGGAACTGTCTTATTCAATCATGGGGGCTGGTTAAGGGGTTTGTACAAGGCCATTTCTGCATCTAACATGGGAGCTCAACGTCCACAGGTAGGCAGTCTGATGAGGGGCTTAGGAGCAGCCTGAAACCCCATGAACTGGAACCTCACAAGGACAAATTAAAATTCTTGTCCTTTTTTCTTGCCTCTGACTTACTTGAGAAAGACATCCTGCATAGGTCAGGGCCCTCCAACAACTCAACACCCCTGGCCCAGGAGTCAGAGAAACTGAATGAAGGTCCAGAGAGAAGAGTGGGCAACCACAGGCCCAGAGCTGCTCTGGGTCAAGGAAGTGAGTCAGCAGATCGACAGCAAAACATGTGTCTGTGACAGAATGGCTGCTCCCTCCTTTAACCTGCCATCTCTCACAGGAGAATTGCCCTGGGAGCTTACCCCAACAGGAAACATACTAGAAAGGACACCCTGAGAAATTCTGTTAGAATTTCCAGAACATCCCTGAGTCAAGTCTCATTTTGTTTCACTCCTGAAGCAATTTCTCTCTGAGTACTCTTCCCAATGTTCCATGAATTCCAAGGTTTTTGACTCTTGGTGGGAGGAGCACAAATTATTCTTAAACCTGTAGAGCCCCAGGGGTAGGTCCCTGTCTTCCTTTCTGATGATGTTGGGTAGTTGCCTCACACAAGTACCACTTACTACTCTACTGATGACTCGAGGGCACCCTCTGCAGATATCTGGGGCTTCTCTCCCTACCCTCTCTTTTCCTCCACAGTTCTATCCTCTCTAGTAGCCTGCCTGGACAATTTTAGCTCCTTGGGCTCTCTTAAATCGTAACTCAAGTCTTAGCAACTCAGCCAGATTCCACCTGGCTTTCCCATTCCTGTGCTTGTTCCTAGAAAGTCTCTGCTCAGTGAGTGGTGGTGACTGTAGGCTCACCTCATTTGCTTCCCATCTGTCAGGAGTGTTGACCTGGTTGGCTGATATCCAAACATATTTTTTTCATGTATTTTGTCAACTTGTGTTAGTTGTTTTTGAGAAGAGGGAATCAGGTTCTTATTACTCCAGCTGGGCTGGAAGGAATATTCTCTCTTAGATTTTAATATTATTCTGATTCACTCTTTCTGGAGGGCATAATCTTCTGGAGACTTTTTTAGGCAAGAGACTATTTTATGCATGCTGTCCTCTCCTATTGATGGATCCTGAACTCTAAACTTTGTTTCCAGAGCCCAGTAAAGTTTCAGATAATACCACTGTACTTTTCAGAGGTTTTTTAGTCATTGTTGTTGTGTTTTTTTTTTTTTCCCTCTCACCCTGCACTGCTATAGAATTGATCTTTCCTGAGGAGAATTATGATGAAGTTTGTTGCTGAAATCTCCAGTGTTATCTCTTCTCTGTGAAGTCATCAGAGTCACAGCTGGTTTCCCATCCAATTACAGTCACCCTCTTTCTTTGCAGAACATTTCAGCTTCTTGTCTTTTCCCTTCATCTGCACATGGCCCGGGAGAAGAAGGACCTGTTAATCATAAATCACCTCTCTGAAGTGTTATCTCTATATAGTTATAGTCCTTTTGTCTTTGTTGGCCCATCAGTTTTTGAAAAAATTTAAAATATTTTAAATACAAACTGAAGTGTTCTTAATAGTAGCTCTTTTCTACCACAACTACTCCATTTACCCAAAAGTAGAAGCCAACTGTTATTTTTTAAATTATATTTTTATAAATGTGTATGTGTGAACATTTTTGGTTATACTTATGTTTTGATAGTTATTCTGTTACAACATAGTTTTAACCAACATAAAAAATTGCTGCTACTTGGTCATCTATGCATATCTTGTAGTGCCTTCATAATAAAAATTCTTAAATAAACTTTTAAACTTTATATCTAATCAGTTTATAGCATATTTTTAAAAAATAGTGTCACTCTCCTTTCTTAGTATATGGTAATTAAGACACTTACTAAGAAACTACCAAGTTCTAGAAGCTTAACTTTTGGCCATGTTATGAAACATAAAGCATAACTTTGGGCTGTATTATAGAACAAATTAGCCAATGATATCTCTCACTCTGATATGAAATGGACATTATTTTCAAATTTGAAAGGAACTAGAAAAATACTCTTCTGATCCTGAACTGTATAGACCATATGCAAAAAGATATGAGATGGTTTAGGCTGAAAACATACATTTTGATACCCCAATTTAGATGAGTATTGCAAATTCAGTATATAAGGAATTTACTCTTTAAGAGGTAAAGTTGGATAATAGATGAACAATTGCACCAGAAGCATGAGGAGGTAGGAAAATTGGATTTGTCTCTAGTATTCATTATTGTGTGGTAGGGAGTTCCTTTAGCTCCTTTGAGCATTTGTAATAACCATAAGATGATTCTGCTCCAAGCCTTGTCTGACTCACAAGCTGTTGTGACAAGTAAATGGGATAGAGTATATGAAATCAATATATAAACATGAAACTCTGAAAATATATGTGATTATACTTATTCAGGAAACTGAGTATTCCAGACTTACTCTTCATTTTGTTACAGAAATGACAGGCCAGCCAAGAAACAAGCACCACTCAGAGGGTAGGAGTGCTCAGATTTATTACGCTGGTGGGCTCAGAGGGGCTTCTGCTCCTAAGATCTGAGCATCTCCAAGATGTGTGTATGAGGTTTTATAGGGTTAATTACAAGCTTGGGGTATTCGGCCTATAGGCATGGAACAGCTTTAGCAGCATCATTAATACAAAAGTAGAGGCAGGGAGGCAGCAAAGCAACATTTCAAGGCCAGATATGTCTCTGAAAATCCAGCTGGCTAGCAAAAAAACATGAACAGGGAATCAGCAAACCAACACTAATTAACTTAGATTTACGAGTTAGCCCAGCAGAACTGAGATCAGTAATCCGACACTTGTTACACTTAGATTTGTGAGTTAGCCTGTTAGCCCAGCCCAGCTTTTCCTTCACAATTTAAGTATAGTGCTTTCTAAAGTTTCCATTAAGATAAGAGTTCTGGGAGTAGACTGCTCTGTTGCTTAATATTTTTGTTGGGGAAAGGACTGATAGAAATCAGCTTTTTTCCAGACTGAGTAGTTGAGAAAAATTAAGCATTCATATTTCTACATGAAAATTAGCAAGGTTCTTTGTTCATGTTAAACCTCCAATTGTGCTAATACCACAGTTCTTGAAGTGTGCATGTAACCAGCTTTGCTTTAGAGCCATTCAGAGTGAGAGACTGACCATGAGGAAGGCCTGGGCACACACCTGTATTTTGAGTACTCATCAGGAGGGAAAAGTGTACATTGGTGCTTTTCTCCAAGACAAAGATTTCAGTTGGCTAATGATGGATAGGAGAAAACCCCCAAACCCTCAAAACTCTAATTCCTTAGTTTGTTATGGATTTGTGTGGCATATTGCCTGAAAGATCCTGATATAGAATGAATGTACTTTTTCCCTCCTGGATACTATGACTTGAAGCTCATAAGGTAGGCATAATAACATGATTGTTTCTCAATACCCTTGATCCCATTTGATAAAAGACAAATCTTGAGGTTCCCATATTTCTAATAATGGAGCTGACTCTGCACCAGAGATTCAGAAATCCCAAATCTCAGACAAGGAGGGAAAAGCTCTCTGGCAGACTCACCTGGTAGATCAGGGCTCAGAGGAAAGGGATGTATGAAAGCAACAGAGCTTACCCAGGTTACTTCAGTTCAACAACTTAGATAAATATCGTAACATGAAAGAACTAAAACTCTTGCTGAGACCACATTTTTAAAAGATACTGATTTTCTTCTTTAGCATCCTGTTTTCCTGCTCTGTCTACCTACATTGTGGACCAGCTGTATCTATGGATAGTATATAAAGCTGATTAAGAGTTGAAGTTCTTGTGCCAACAAATGTGGCCCATAACTAGGCTCCACCAACTATTAGGGTAGATATCTTAAACTAAGTTAAACTGGCTCAGTTTCTGTATGTGCTAAAGGGTGGAAAATAATGATGTCTCCCTCACAGAGTTAGTTATCATTGAGACTATGTTTCTAAAGTGCTCTACTTGGGGCGTGGCCTGAGGCACCTCACTGATGGATGTTGTTAATGATTATATGTCTTATATGTGATAATATTAATCGTTAAAAAGACACATGATCTATTATTGGCTCACCATTGAGTGACACTAACAAATACATTTAGCTTATTTGCAGGTTGATGAGGGATTATAATGAATTGGACAGGATGTGCAGGGCAAAAGCTTTTTACCATTTTGAGTCTCATTCAGAGAGACTCCAGATATTCTGTTGAAAAGAAGGCCCCATTGCACGAGGAATCTCCCAAATTGTCATGGTGATGCACACAGTCACCAAAATGTGAGGAAAATTAACCGATGATCTCAGCATTTGAAAAGCTAAGGTACTAGCTTCAAATGAAAGGTTTTGAGTTAAAATGCCTTAAGTGGATGATGCTCATTGTTCAGATCCGTCTTGCCTTTTACCTCTGTAATTTCCCCAAATAACACGTAGTATTCTCAGAGCAAACTAAATAGACCTCTGTATAATTGAACCCCATACTCAGGTTAAACTCTAAGGGGGAAAAAACTGTCATACACTAATACTAATATTTTTATTCTCTGCCTCTTGGTTGAAAAATGAAATGACAGCCCAAGATATTTATAAGAAGTTTCCTTTGTATAAACATGAGATGGCCCTTACTCAAATCCATTCTTACTTTAAGAATGGCAAAGAGAAACTTCATTTGTCAAGGTTACTGACTGGAAGGAAAATACAGATTGTAGAATGAAGATGAGTTTAAATTCTACATCTGTTAAGTACTAGTAAATGATCACAGTGTTAAATATTTACCAAATTATACATGTGCCCAGTTTCCTTTTCTCAAAAAATAAAAGATACCTTTATCTTATAGGTGTGTTGAATGGAATTACTAAAATAGCATTAATGGTCATTAAAATGCAAGTTGTATAAACAGACTTCTTGGAGTGTTTATTATGTTCCTGGCACTATGCTTATTCATTGAATGTATTACTTTATTTATCTATGAATGACTTAAATGGTGCCTGGAAATAAGGACTCTAGTAAATTTGTGTTACTCTCTGTGTAAAGTCATAAATTATTTCATATATACATGGCTCTGTGACAGGGAACTGTAATGCAGTATGATTATCTGCTTTTTCTTTTCTCCACTCTTAGACGATGAGCACTCAAAGTAGGAAAGAGGTTGTTTGATTTTTGAATTTTCAAGGGACATTTTGGCAGAATTATATTATGTCCTCAATAATGTTTGTTTAATGAATGAATACAAATCAGCAAACTGTGTATTGATAAATTCCAGGCAGTAGATTTAGTAAAAAAAAAAAAATTAGGTGTGTTAAAATTCAAGGAGCACTGTAAGGAAACAGTCACATTGATTTAAACAGTCACATTAAATGCCACACAATTGGCAAAGAAAAATTATGAATTCACAGAAGGAAAGCATGATCATGAGTCACAATGAGATCTGAGAAAAGCTCTCCAAGTAGGACTTGGAGATATGAAATAGAGAAGAAGACTATTGCAAGACAGGAGAAGGCATGGGTCAAGGCACAAAAACTGACTGACTGTGACATCTTCACATCATTGGAACAGAGAGCTGTGTGTTCCTAAATATCCGTGTAGATGAGAATGGGGAGACAGGGTTGAATGGAAACACTGATCTGGTTTCACCTTATTAATAGGCATCTGTTGAGGTTTAAGCAAGAGTTTTCTACAAAAATTGCATTTACGTAACTATTCAGTTACGTGTAAGACAGAGAGGGAATTAATACAGGAACTTATGACTCTACGATCCCATTACAATTCTGTATTTATGACAAAAAAAATCTAGGCTTAGGTGATAATAATGAGAACACAAAGGAAAGCACAGCTGTAGGAGGTAATAAAATGAGGACACAGGAAGAGGTATTAAGTTCAAAAAGCTACAAATACACTTCTAACTAGAATCCATTAGTAAATCCTCTAATAATTTTGATGATTTATTTGGTTGCCTAAAGTTTCCCAAGTGTTTCTGTCAAATAGAATTATAGGCGGATAATAATAGTTGTTCTATGAACAAAAGACACATATATGGTCAATTAGTTTAAAAAGCTGAAAGTTTGAAAAATAAAACTAATTTCTTAAACCCAGTGATTACTATAATGTGTAAGATATTAATATAGCAATTGGAATTCTGTAACACAGTGTTAACAATTTAGTCACCAAAGGAAAATGAATCACTGGTACTGATACCCGCTTCTCCATATCAATAGATGAATAACTTCTAGCCGTTATACCTTTAAAAATCTTTAATATGTTCCATCTCTGTTACCCTTGCTTGTACTATTCCAATCACTCTTTGTGAATAATTGTCATACTTCACATTGCAACTTGTTTTGCAGTTGTGCTTTATTATTCCTGCTAATATTATCCATAGATATCCCCCTTTATTACTTTCTACATGCATAACTATATGTTTTCCATCATTCATTTGAAAATATTAATTGGCTTTATCATGATTGTATGCCTGACAAAATTGTGAAAATAAATTCACTATGTTTATTGAATGTATATTTTGGGGGGAGCACCAAGAACAGCTGTTCACTTACAAGTAAGATGGTTTCAGACAGTGATAGTGATACTGGCAAATGTTATGGTGAAATTAAACATGGGTGATGGGATAAAGATTTTGGTAAATGTGATGAATACAAGGCTATTGTCACAAGAAGGTCAAAGAAGGCTTCCACAAGAAGGTGATTTTTGACCTGAAACCCACATAATGAAGGAGAATTTTTCAAAGGTGTTGGTGAAGAATGTTCTAGTAGAAAAATAGATATTAGAAAGGCCCCGAGACAGAATGAACTTGGCATATTCGAAGAGCAGAGAGAGAAGTGAGGGGTCCGGAGGACGGTGGGAGGTGTGGAGATTGAGGACGTCAGGCAGTGGCAGAGCCTACATGCTTCCATTCTTTAAAGACCAAGTATGTAGTTCAGATCTTGTTATAAATGTAGCAGTAAGTAAGCCTTTGCATTGTGTATTTCTAAGCTATGGTAATATATATTTGACTTATGCTTTATAAGAATTACCTAGGTGTATGGGAAAAGAACCAAATGGGATTTGGAGAACACATAGGAAGAATGTGGTATAAATAAATTGACATGATTCTTTAAGATTTTATAGTCATTTCCTAAATTAACTCAGCAAGCATTTAGAGAACATTTACCATTAATAGAGAGATGAAAGGTTGGCACTCCTACCCTCAGGACAGTCAGAGACTGATGGCGGAGTGTGCCCTTGAGACCTGCATAGACCTCCATGTGATGGCAGCCAGGCAGTGAAGCATCGCTTTTCAGAGGACAAAGTGTTTGAGCTCAGTTGTGAAGTTTTGCATAAGTAGAACTACAGTAAAGACTTATCAGGAAGGGCATTTGAAAAATCGTATGGATGTGAAAAAGAAAAGTACTTTCAAAGAACCACACATCCGTGTATTTACAGTGATGTACAGCTAAGGGCCCCAGAGGTCAATTACCCACAGTCCAGTTCTGCGTCCTCCAGTTCCTTGCTGTGTAGACTCTGGTCACATACTAAACTGATGCATTTTGGCTTTGTCTGTGAAGTTAAGGTAGTGTATTCACTAAGTGATAAACTCCTTTTGAGGGTGATATGTTGGTAAAATCCTTAGTACACTCTCTGACACAGAGGAGGCAATCAGTAAGTGGTAGGTATTTATTATTATGGCTGGTGCAGTGAGGTGTGTCTGTGGCAGAAGATGGTTTGAAGAAGTTGAGGGGGTCAAACTGATGCCAGGAAGTTTTGCAGGTGATGGCTATGTTTATTTGTACATAGTGATGGCATTGTAATATGCATATGTCTGAATACATCAAATTGTATACATTAAACATGTACAATATTTTGGATATCAATTATGCCCCAGTAAAGCTACATAAAGCTTGAAGTATAATAAATAAGGTTGATAATATAAGTATATAGCAAACTGTAAGCCGTAATAATGAAAAATTAAATCTTTAAGAGACGAAAGGAAAAACCAGGGAGCGTCAAAGTAGGAATGGTTGTATTTGCTATGTTAGTAAGTATCGACTTCATCATGAAAACAACTGGCTGTTAGATGCAATTTCTGTGCAAGACTTATATAATCAGACCGATGTCTCAGAAAAATCATGTGAATCACTTTGTGGGGAATGAGTTGCAGGGCAGGTCAATGCTGATCAAGATGCCTGGTTGGAAATCTGCTCTATCTCAGGTGTGAAAGGCTGAGAGTCTGCACCAAGTCACGGACTATGGGGGCAAGAAGTGGATTTGCAGAGAAATATTTAGGAGGCATACTTTACAGTCCTTGGAGTTTGACTGAATTGCTGGAGTATGTGAGAAACTAGGAAAAATAGAATTTTCAGTATAATAATTTCTATCATTTTCTTCTTCAGAAATGACTGTGTGGCAGCTTGTTTTCATGCCCAGCAGCCAGGTCTCATGATTATTTTCTCAGGCAAGTTTTACCACCATGTTCTGCTTGAGAGCATAGAGGCTACGTACGGTTAATAACTGTACGTGAACACAGAATTGGAAACTGCTAGAACCTGAGTTTGATGCAGGATTTCTCAGATTTCAGAGCTCATCCTGTTTCCACTAAATGAGTCTGTCTAAGTGGGGGCTAATGAAACGGGTGAACAGAGGTACATTTCATCAGGTTTGGAAAGCATCAAGGAGGTGCACATTTTGGCAGGAAATATGGTAGGTTAAATTTTGGCCATATTCATTGCAGTTGCTATTGGGACATGAAAATGAAGAACTGGAATGTGTGTTCTAAGTATGAGATGACTGAAATTCCACGTGGTTAAATAATAGGTCAAAATTCAGAAAAATAGATGAGCAAGGATTTCATTTTGATCTGACTCTAGGTCCAAGTTCATTGCCTGGTTCTTTTCCCCACCCGTCAGCTTGACCCTGAATCTCCCTGGGGGGCAGTGCTTGTCTTCACCCCTTGATTCAGCCAGATAATTACTTTTTCTATTATCTCAGCAATTTGTACAAGCTGCCACTAAAGCTTTTATCTCATGTTTCAACTATTTGTTTAGTTTTTTTTTCCCCTAAATAGTTTGTAAATGTCTAGAAGTTAGGGGCAATCATATTTATTTTAAGAAACACGCTGCAGTCTCCCTGTATCACTTTATGGAATAAATTGACTGATGAAAGAGTTAAAAATAGCATGATGAGTAACTAGGAAATTTTATATTTTATAAAATCCTTTCTAAAATGGCCCCATTATGTCTTCCCCTTCAAAGGACATGTTGAAGTATCTGAATTCACAGCTCTGCCCTCATGTATGTAAGCTTTGCCCTGTAGAAGGAAAATATCTGATGCCTTTAGAAGGCTGTGAAGTTCAGCCTCTGCCATTCAGCATCACAGCAGGAATATCATAGCCCATCACTTCTAAAAGTTAATGTACCATCCTTCACAAGATCCTCTCTAGACTAATATTGCCAAAGGTTAAATGACATTAATACAGAAGTTCATGGCTGCATAATGTAGTTTGTAATCCTGAGGACATACTTTAACAGCAATAACCATTCTTCTCATATTTTCATTGTCTTCTAGGTATAAAAATTGCTCTTGTGGAAAATTGTCATTTCCCAGAGATACAGTTGTTGGTGATGGGGCTACATGGGGCACAGAACAGCTGAAACCTGTGTAAGGAACAAAACAATAGACAAAGAAAGCAGCTGCAATCGAAGAACAGCTAAATGTTAACAGTTGGCTTTCTTATGCCCTGTTTCATCTGCAAATAGAGAATGCAGAGATCTATGTATCATTTTCTGTGTGTTCCTATGAGTGCATCCTGTGTTTGAGTGTGCTTATGTTTGTGTATGATGTCTTGCTGTTTGTCTGGTTATTATCTTCCATTTTAGTGATGTTAGCAGATATTAAGTATCTCCTAAAGGATGTCAAGTGACTCTATGACTTTGTTGATACTTAACATTTTAGAGAGAGATATATGAGGTGCCCGAAACTCGGCATTTCATGACTGGGACATTTGTTTAAGTTCCCATGTACTTGCCTACCATAAGGAGCGAGACTAGACATCTGATGTCTTCAAGCAGACTCTATAGCACTGCTTGTAAATCCCAGACTGCAATCAGGATTAAGGGATTCTTTGGGATCCATTCCTCTGGGTGTCACTTGGTCTTGTAGTAGGGAGGGTATTTTATTGCTAAATACCCATTTTACCAATCAAACAGTAGATGAGAAAACAGAACCCTTTTGCATAAAAACAAATAATTTCACTCTTCCTCACAACAGCATTAGATTTCAGAATAGTGGCCCTAGTTAGGGTCCTTAATAACACCATTTCACACTTTAAAAGATGAACAATATATGCCAAGTTGCACTTAGAACATGTCTCTCCCAAATCTCTCTGTTTATGTCCATTTGTATAATTCAGGAATCATGACTGCCAATTCACATCATCTTCAGTGGTTATAAATTATTAGAAACAAGTGAAAAACAAATATAATTCAAGGAAGTTTTTTAAAAAATAAAGTATCAAGCTGCTTAAATATTTTAGAAACATTCTAACTATTTTCTCATGACAAGCTTTCCTCATGTATTTATTCAAATGAAATCACATAGAATTCTATTATGTCAAGAGGACTTAAAGGGAATTCTTAGAATCATGTTACTTTAGAGTTACCAGGTCAAATGACTTTTAGAAACTCTACATTAAATAAAGTTATAGAGATAACCTTTGATGGTTTAACAGCATGTTCATGATCCTTTGCTGTCCTTCCCTTTAAGGGGTAGAGCCCATCAGTATGGGCTGGACTTAGTGACTGGCTTCTAATGAAGAGGATATAGAAAGAATGTGCAAATTCCTAGACTAGGTTGTAAAAGGCATCATGGCTTCCTTCTTGCTTCCCTCTCTCAGATTGCATGCTTTGGGGGAATCCAACTACCATGTCATGAGGACACTTAAGCATCTCTGTGGAGAGGTCCATATGACTGGTCCCTGAGTTCTGCTGTCTGTAATCTGCACTGATTGTTGGGGAAGTGAGCAAGCCACCTTGAATCGGATCCTCCAGCTTCGGTCAAGCCTTCAGTCAACATGCTGCCTACAACCTCACAACACTCTGAGCCAGAACCAGCCAGTTACACTGCTCCCAGCTTCCTGATCCAGAGAACCTGTGGGAGATCTTACATGTTTACTGTTTTTTTGATGCTACATTTTGAGGGCATTTGCTATGCAGCACTAGATAACAAATGCAGATTCATTTACTCCAGGACTTCTCAGAGCTTTAATAGGTTGATATGATTTAATTCTAAAGAAAAGACCTATGATACATCATGTAGTGCAAATATATTTAATCATAGTACTGATTTTGCAAGTGCATTTCTTGGATTATACTTTTGCAGAACAAGCATATACATAGAAAATTATATGTAAAAAAACAAACAAACAAACAAACAAAAGTAGTGATTTTGGCAGCTAATGTGTACCAGTAATTTTCTACATGTAATGTTATTTAATTCTCATCGAAATGTTATAATGTATTATTTATACCATTTAGCATTTAATAGTGATAAAGATAAAAGAGAAAATAATTTTCTCCTTGATAAACCATTGTTATTTTTCATGCATTAGGGTATAAACCAGAAGTTTAGCTAATTTAATGACACAGGGGACAGAAGAGGTGGATTTTTAAATGATTACCTTTAGACATCGATTTTTAAAGTTAAATAGAGGTGGCTGGAATTGTTGATAGGAACCCTCTTTCTAAGCACTTAATTTCTATAATAGCACTATATGAACTGAAAATCAGAAAGACTACTTTCAATGAACATTTCATTTCAATAGACATAAATATTAAATTTTTAAATAATTTCAGATTTTGCAATGGCAAGAGCTCACTAATTTGAATCACAAGTCATAGTTTTAAATTACTATTTTTATTTAAATTACTAATTTTAAATTACTAAATGACCATCCAACATTTACTAGCTACATCAGATGTTTCCATTGGCAGGTAAAAGGAATCCTGGTGACATATTAAGAATGCCTATTTAAAAAGAAATCTGGAGGTAAGCTGTTACAAGGAAAGTTGACACAATAACTCAGTAATACAAGGATTTTATCAATTTCTGTGTAATTCTCTTGACCTGTCTTTTATTTGCTACTTGGGTACAGTTACTCCCAGCATCATGTCCTAATGTAAACACGTACAAAGCCTGGAAGGTTGTCTTTAACTTTGTTGTTTATAAGGGCAAGATAAACATTCCCAAGAGTCTCCCTTCTATCTCATTAGTTTAGCTTATGTCGTCTCAGTGCTGCCTGATCCGAGGAACAGAATTACCAAGATTGTTCTAGAGTAATGAACATTTAACCCCTTAGTCTCTGGAGGGATCCATGAAAGATTTATCTTCCAATAACTGGACAAAGTTAGAGTTGTATATTTTAAGCAAGAACTTTGGCAACAGGAACTTACAGGATAGGCAACCAATGTCTGCTGAAACAGTGATGCAACATTGATCATTACACAATTTAAATATTCTCTTTTCTTCAATCCCCTTACATGGTAAATGAGAATAATGCCTGCATTAAAAGACTATTATTATTATTACATAGGTTAATTTTTTTTAATATGGGTAATATATTTTTTAATATGCCTCCAAAGGACTTATAAGTGTAGAAAGAACTGACATATATGTAGGCATGAATAAATAAATTTGGATTTTTTTATTAATAGAGTCTGGCTTTCCCTTCAGTCATCCTAAATTGGTAAAAAATGGGCTCTATTGGAGATATTAGGGCATTACAAGCTATACAGTAATTTTCTGACTGTATTTCTTCAATTTGCATTTTCTTCAATTTGCGTAATATCCTCCAGGTCCTCAAAATATACCTGAAATCAGGGACATTTATCTACTTGCCAAATCCTACCCATGTCCTTTACTTCCATTTGTAACAACTGTGATGTGGAAGCACAGGTTGCTGCCTTGCTGCAGAAGTTCGCTGAA
The DNA here is from genome assembly GCF_048773025.1 of Camelus bactrianus. NCBI lineage: Eukaryota > Metazoa > Chordata > Mammalia > Artiodactyla > Camelidae > Camelus > Camelus bactrianus. The sequence goes on from NC_133542.1 coordinate 11,293,940, forward strand.
GCACAGTTTGATTATTCTCTATGAGGACAAGTGGTTGGAAAGTAGTCTGGCACTGCTGTACACTCAGGAGGACCCTCGGTGAATGCTCCCTCGTGTACACAAACTGCACAAAGATCAGTGCCAACATCAGAAAGTGGCTGCTGTTGCTATTAGAAACATAATTGCAAATTCCTGCCTGGAATAATAGAATTGCTGTTGTAAATCTAGTACATTTTATGAGAAGTCATACATTGAATATATTTCATTTAGGGAAGAAAAAAAAAAAGTCCATGACCTTGATAGTATCAGATCTTAAGGGATTTTGTGAAGGATTTCTGGAGTCACAGGGAGAGATCATTAGAATGTCATTCTGTCATGTATTTGATTTGATGTCTTCCCAATTGAGAAAGCGAGATTGCTTTCAATCTCATTGGTTCTGTTTTGCTTTCAATACTCTTACTTAGTAATACCTAGAGGTATTATTTAAATTCAGGAATTTAAGGACATAAGTATAATTGGTTTAGGGGAATTAAACTGGTATGAACTAAATATGACTTGGGAAGCCAATTTAAGAGCATATAAGTATGTAGCCAATTAAACATAATTGGAAACCACTGAGTATTTAAGCTGGTTTACTCTACCCGTCCTTCTTTTAATACCATTTTCTTCAAATCCAGAGGCATGAGTGAGTATAAGATTATAGGTTCGAAGTGTGTAGGACTTTAATTCTACAAATGTTTTGTGACGTGAAAAGGCCTCTGTCATTAAGGACATTTGGCCAGAACTGCATACTGTAAACTCCAGGGAAATGCACAACACTCGTTCATTAGAAGGTCTGTTTAAGCTTATTCAAAATAGACATGTTCAATATTAACAGTATTGCTCAAACTTGCCTGACAAATTAATACTTTTCATTCATATCACCTTTAACTCCCTGAAAGAGCCATTTATACGCCCACTCTCTGTAACGAAGCCATCAGATCTGTTTTGTTAAAATTACCGATGACCTTCAAGTTATTAGACCTAATGGGTAGTTCCACAATATAATCTTAAATGACATCTTAGCCGTATTTGATACACTCATCACCCCTTCCTCTATGGGAGGGGAGGGTGCTTCTCGTGGCCTCTGGGACCCACCCTTCTGATTTTCTTCTGACCTAGTTGGTAGCTCCTTCTCAGTCTCCTTTGCATGTTCTAGATTTCCCAGACCCCATAAAGTTGGAGTGCCCCAGGGCTCAGTAAATATTCCTTTTCTCTTATTTAGTTATGATCATTAAAAGTTCCATCTATATATTGATTGTTCATAGGTTTTTATATTATCTCCAGCCCAAAATCAAGCCAGGTTTGTTGAACCATAGTCTCCCCTTGTTTGTCTGTTTAGTGTCTCTAATGTAGCACGTCTAGATGAACCCCAAATATTGTCCCCATAAAGCTGCTCCACCTAAGAATTCCTTCCTTAGTTGTTGGCAACTTCATCAAACCCTTAACATCTCTCTGTCTCCCCGACCCCTTCACCCAACTCCTAAGCAAGCCCTATTTGCTGTCTTGGTCCAAGCTACTGTTACCTCTTACTTCTTGGCTAGTTTAGTACCTTGCATTGGTTCTCAGCATATCAGCTCACTCTAGGTCAGATCCTTGCTTCCTGCAATAGTTCCCCTTTTTACTCAGGTTGCAGGCCTGCATATAGGACTGGCTGTATATGGTCTGGCCTCTTCCCACCTTTATGAATTCACACCTTACATTTCTCCCTTTTATGTGCTCTACCCAGCCACACTGGCTTCCTGACTGTTCTCTGAACAATACATGCACACTCTACCTTAGGGCCTTTGCACTGGCCAAGTTTTCTGCCTACGAAAGTTCTTCCATCTTTTAATTTCTTCCTCTCAAGACTTTGCTAAAATTTCACTTTCTCATTGTACTCTGCCTTCACCACTCTATTTTAAATTATAATCTGTATCTTTACAAACAGTGCTTTCACTTCCAAAATGCTGCTTTGTTTTTCCTTGTTTCTATAACATATCCTTTCTTAATATGCTGTGTATTTTATTCATTTTTTCTTCTGAGCACCATCAGAATCTAAGTTTCATGAAGGCAGAAAACTTGGGTTCACTGATACTGTTTCATATGCTTATAAACATTTCCCAGTGTGCGAGAGGTAGTCAATACATTTTTGCTGAATAAAATAATCAGAATTTGTTCATTTATTTAATCACTTAATGAAACTTTCTGAGAAAAATAAACATTCTTTTTACAAAATAATGATAATATATATAACATAGTCTATGATAACACTTCTCATACCATAAATGAAATTGATTAAACTTCCATTGTTATTAACACTGTGATTTTTTCCCAATAGAGTAAGACACAGCAGAGAAATGTTATATATAATTATTATAAACTTTAATCTTAGATAATATGAATGAAGACTTTAAAATTTACAAGATGTTTATTAAAATATGTGAGTAAATAGAGGAACTCAGTAAATATTCTAGAATATTATTACATTTTTCCAGTTTTACTGATACATAATTGACATGTAACATTGTATAAGTTTAAAGTGTACAGCATAATGATATATGTATATATGTGGGTGAAATGATGACCACAGTAAGATTAAAATTAACATCTGTCACCTCACATCGTTAGAAATTTTTTTCTTGTGATAAGAACATTTAAGATTCATTCTCTTACCAACTTGCAAATATATAATACAGATTGTTAACTATAGTCACCATGATGTACATTACATCCCCAGAATTTATCTTGTAACTGGAAGTTTGTACTTTTTAACCACCTCCACTCATTTGCCTCAGCCCACTCCCCCTGCCTCTGGAAACCACCAATCTGTTCCCTGTTACTTTGAGTTCATTTTTTTAACATTCCATGTATATGTGAGGTCATAACAATATTTATTTTTCTCTGACTTAGCATAATACTCCCAAGGTGTATTCATGGTGTCACAGGTGGTAGGATTTCCTGAAAAAATGGCTGGAAAATGTGCATTATATATGTGTGTATTAATATATATGTTCATCCATCAGTGGACACTTAGGTTGTCTTTATGTCTTGGCTATTGTAAATGATGCTGCAGTGAACATGGGGGTGCAGACACCTCTTTGAGATAGAGATGTTATTTATTTCAGACAGCTGCCCAGAAGTGAAATTGCTGGATCATATGGTAGTTTTATTTTTAATTTTTGGAGGAAACTCCATACTGTTTTCCATAGTGGCTGTAAAAGTTAACATTCTCACCAATAGTGAACAAGGGTTCCCTTTACTCAGCATCTTTGCTGACAGTTGTTACTTATGATCTTTTTGATGATAGCCATTCTGACAGGTGTGATACAATATTTCATTGTGATTCTGATTCACATTTCCCCAGTGATTAGTGATGTTGAGCACCTTTTCATGTACCTGTTGGCCATTTGTATGTCTTCTTTGGAAAAATACCTTTTCTGATCTCTTGCACATTTTTAATTGTATTAGTTGGGTTTCTTTGCTGTTGAGTTGTATGAGTTGTTTATTTTGGATATTAACTACCTATCAGATATGTGGCTTGCAAGTGTTTTCTCCAATTCCATAGGCTGCTTTTTCATTTTGTTGATTGTTTCTTTTGCTGTGCCGAAGCTTATTTGTGTGCTGTAGTGCCGCTTATTTATTTTTTATTTTGTTGCTTATGCTTTAGGTACCATAACCTAAAAGTCATTATTACCAAGGTCACCATTAAGCAACTTTTCTTCTAGGAGTTTTATTGTTTCAGGTCTTATATTTAAATCTGTAACCCATTTACGGGTAATTTTTGTGAGTGCTATAAGGTAGAGGTCTAGTTTCATTCTTTTTCATGTGAATATCCAATTTTCTCACCCCTATTTATGAAAGAAACTATCTTTTCTTCATAGTGTGTTCTTGGCTCCCTTGTTATATGTTAGTTGACCATGTATGCATGGGTGTATTTCTCTATCCTTTATTCTATTCCATTGATCTATATGTCTATTTTTATGCCAGTACCATACTTTTTTGATTACTGTAACTTTGTACTGTAGTGCTTAATGATAACATTAATGCAAAATATAACTAACTTCATATACATTAATGAATCCATGTGAATGAAAACAGTAATTTATTTTTATATGCATTTTTTAACTTTTTTTATTGAGTTAAAATCATTTTACAATGTTGTGTCAAATTCCAGTGTAGAGCACAATTTTTCAGTTACACATGGGCATATATATATTCATTGTCACATTTTTTTCTCTGTGAAAACAGTAATATATTTTAGAAGAAGACCATCAGCAAAAGAATTGCCTCACAAGGAAATCATAAGAGAAAAAGTTTTTTGTTTGTGTTTAATCTGGTTCTGAGGAAGTCCTTGGGGCCTCACTTTCCTCATCTTTAATGGGAGAATAGAAACACATCAGTGGTTTAAATGCTATCTAGCAAAGTCTTACTGATGACTTAGAAGCACCTTAGAGCCCCAAGAGCAGTGAAGTGAATAGTAGCACAAATAGGAGAGGGCTGGCTTCCTCTTCCATAACTTCACCCAGAGATGTTCTGCTTCTTTTTTGGTTACAAGTTAGATTCAGTGTGAAATTTTGTTTTAAGGAGGCTTCTACTGCTAAATTCTAAGGTTTGGACACCACTGGATTTTTAACACCTAAAATACCTTGTGACTCAGATATTTTTCAGTAATTTAATTTACTGAGAGTCCTCAGTGAACAGTAAATTAGGCTCAATGAAGTAGAAAGAAATAAAGACATAGGAGTGGATTTCTTCAAAGAACTTATAACCTTTTCATGACATTAAAAGTAGAGGGTATTTACTTATATTTTCATTGAAGGGTATAGAGAGAAGCAATCATAATTTATTGCCTGAAAGAAAAGCTGTATTGTGTTAGCAATCAGTCTTTTCCTAAGAAGAGAGGAAAAGCAAAGAGCTAATCTTATACAGAGTTTAAAGAAGCAGGACTCTGAAGGATTGGCCGACTTTGAGAAGTGGTAATGTTTAGGGATTGGTTGAACTTCAGCCATGCAAGCGTGTTATTAAGTGATCTTTCTGATTGGCTGACGTTTACAAGTCTAGAGGGTGGGAAAAGGCTGTTGCTGCTTGACTGGTTCTATGAAGTATGCTGCTGAAGGAAGTTGTCATGGATCAAATATGATGGCCTTAAAACTGACTCAGATGGCCAAAAGTGATCAGTCTTTTCTTACTGCTTATGCTATGCTTACTTACTGCTATGGCCAAAAGTGATCAGTCTTTTCCTAGGAAGACAAGAACTTATTATTCTCAAGAGAAATAGAAAACATGTATTTCCCTCTCCATTCAGCAGTGTACCCAAGTCATGTTTCCTCACACTTTCTCTTTTTATTAAAACCCAAGACTAAAAAGCTAGTAGAATTCTAGACAAAAGAGAAGTACATTTAATGTATGAATTGAGAAAAGGAGTTAGTATGGTGCTGGTCAGCAGATTATTTTTCTTTCTCAGATATGGGGGCTATGAATGGAGCAGTCCAAGGAAAAAAAGAGGTCATGCCAATAAGAATGATCACATTTTTCTAAAAGTAATCAATTTTAAAACATGATATAGCTTTGGTGCTTGTCATAATATAAAGCTTTGGTTGTGAGTGTCAGAAATGTTCAAAGAAAGAAAAATAACATGGAAAGGATAATAAAACAGATTTTATTCTGGATATTATAGCAGTTTTAACAATGGCCCAACTATGTTGGGGAAATAAATTAAGAATTTCATTGCCTCACCATAACCTCAAAATGGCTTTAGGGCATAGATAAAAATGTAAACGTGCATAGCATTCATTAGTAATTCATTCGGGAGTGGAGATATCTTTAGAGAAATTAATGATATTGAATTTCATCATGTGGGTCTAGTTAACCAAATGTTACTGATGTCACTTTTGATTCCTTCACAGAGGATTCCAGAGTCTTGATTTATTGACTAACACATTCCTATTACAATTTGTTTGTCTAGCAAAGTAGATAATTCCCTTCAAGACCAGTTCACAAGAAATAACTTTTAGGCTATGTTTGTTTTGTTTTGTTTTGTGTTAGTGTTTTTGAAACCATTCCTTGCTATTTGTATGATATAGGACTCTTTATTATTTTGGTAAATCAAAAGGTCTGCCAGAATGCACACACACACACACACACACACATACATAAAAATATATATGTGTCTCTATATATATATGCACACATATATGTTTTCTATATATATATATATGTGAAGAAAAATTTGCTTAGAAAAGATAGGTTTTCTGGAGTTATGTATTTATTTTACAGGTTTTACCAGTTTGGGACACCTCAAATATTACACCAAACCTATCTATATATGTTCTTCTAGTTTTCTAATAAATTTTAACTTTTTTTATTAGATGATATTATGCACCTTTCATATATAAAAGGTTCTATAATAATTATTTTATTGTCTCCATTATAATTATAAAATAAGATTAGACTTGTTTTCTTATTATAAAAATATGATAATTATAAATCAATAAAGTGAGCAAATACATATTTATATTAAAGGGAACCACTGAAGCAGGGTACTTAATCATATGAGCTCTGCAGTCAGGCTACTTGGCTTAAAATCTCAGCTTCACACTCATTTGCTGTAATGTATTGAACAAGTCACTTTGTATTTCTAAACGTTTGTTTCCTCAATTATACAATAAAGATGATGCATGTTAAATGGGAAGATTAATGTAAAACTCTTACAAACCAGTTGAACATAGCAAGCAATCGATAAATCATGTCTGGTTTAAAAAAAACTATAAAGATACAATTGAGTTTACTCACAATTTAATTAAACAAAAATTAAAATAATAATGAATTGTAGTTTTCCACCTATCCACTGGGCAGCAACCTAGAAGACTGAGAAGTGTGCTGGGAGGAAACCATCGTACATTGTTGGTGAGAGTATGAGGGGGCGGGTATAGCTCAAGTGGCTCAAGTGGTAGAGCGCCTGCTTGGCATGCACGAGGTCCTGGGTTCAATCCCCAAAACCTCCTCCAAGGATAAATAAATAAACAAAGCTAATTACCTACTCCCCTCCTCCAAGGATAAATAAATAAACAAAGCTAATTACCTACTCCCACCAAAAAAAAATAAAAAAGAAAGAAAAAAGTATAAATTGGTTGAATGCAATATAATTCATTCTGCACAAACAGCAGAAAATAATTTATTGAGAGTTTACTGGATATCTCACTAAATTGCTGAAAATGTTGAGAGTAGTTTAAAGGCAACTCAAAATCAGAACCATGAGCAGAACATGCCATGGATTTACCCTCACAAGGACATCACTGCTCAGATCTCTGAGCACTGGATTCAGCTGCCTCCACATTAGGGACACTAGACATTTCATCTCTGTTCGAATTGTGACAGCACTGCCAACCAAACTGGATGGGCATAATGTTGTCCTGTAGCCTGCCTGTTGCTATGACTCCAATTTTTTCAGTATTCTCTGCCTTTTTGCTTTCCTCATTCCTACTTGAAAGCCCAGGATAGATCACAAAGCCTCATTCTAGTCTCATGGGAAGCTCAAAAGTGAACATTGATTTCCTTGAATGGGAGTTTCATTAAGTTGCACCAAACATGGACTATCATCCTCCTCGCCTCGGCAAATTTGCTTATCTTTAAGCAACAGAGAGCAGACAGGCCAAGAAGAAAGGAGAAGCCTAGGGCTTTAGTGGTATCATAGGGCTAGAACACAACCTTGAAATTCAGGGCTTCAGAGAAAAGATAAAGCTGAGGGGTCCAGGTTCGGAAGAAGAGAAAAGAGAACAACAAAGAAGGTAGCTCAATATTCTATACCTCTTACCTCAAGGCATTTTCTTTTTCTTTTCTTTTTTTTTTCTCTTTTTATTTGCAGGGACCAAGAGACAGGAAGGCAAACATAAACATGAAGCTAAGAGTCCTGAAAACTAAGCAGAATCTTTTTTGTCTTACAGTATTTGAGTTTTAAAAGATAGAGTACAGGGCATGCCTAGATGGGTAACTAGTAAATATTCCAGGTTTGTTGTTGAGTTCCCTAAAAAGCTATGTAATTCAAAAACAAGAAAAACAAAGAACAAAACATTCAGACCTATAAAGTCTGAATCCCAGACTCGAGTACACATATTACAATTGTCAGATGAAAATGAAGTCCTTTCTAGAGGAAGATAAAAGCTACATGTCTAACTTTTTTTTTCTTATACAGTGACTACCATTACATCTAAAACTACCAGACACATCTAAATACAGTACTAAATTATTTAAAACCAACACAAAAAATTCAACATACCATCCACATATGATTAAGACTTTGGAGTTAAAAACGTTAAGACAGCTGTAACTAATTATACCTAACAAGATGAAACTTTCATAGGAGAATTCAAGCAGAGGAAATAATAATTTGGATAATCAAAAAATAAGGAAATAAAATAGAGTAATTACTAACTCAGTAAATGGTTTTAACAGCAGAGTGAATGAGCGAAAAGAATCAGTAAATTATAATAAAAGGTCAGTACAATCTGAAGGGAAAATGAATGGATTGAAAAAAGAGCATAAGAAACATTTGAGACCCAAATGAAAGTGTCAGTTATCCTAACTGAAGTATTGGGAGAGAAGACAGAGTGGAGTGAGTCAGGGCAAAGGGAAGAAAGTTATCCAGGATTCACTAGTACCTACAACCCCAAATAGGATGAATACCAAGAAAACCATGCCTAGGAAAATCATTTTAAATTACTAAAAAAATCAGAAGATAACATATGGAAAGCAGCCAGAGTAAAAATAACTTTACCTTCAAATGGACAATAGGTTTAACAGATATATTTTCACAAGAAACACCTGAAGTTATTATATCCTTGTTATATTTCATTTAGAATCAGCTCATTAGGTATGAATTACCATATTCCTTAAGGTTTATTTATTTAAGGCAATACCATATGTATTTAAGGTAACATTTCTTTTAGCAGTGTCTTGGTCTTGAGGTGCAATCCATTAATCCCTCTTCAGAAATAAATATGTTGTTAGCCCAGCTGATGAAGCTACTGCCTGCATCCAGCACTCAGCTGTCCTACCTTATGATCACAAAGGTGATGACCCCATCCCTGATTGGTCTTCACCCAGTGATTGCTCAGCGCATGAGTGGAAATAACCTGCTTTCTCATCCCATCTTGGCGCAGCTCTGCTGGGTCATCTCCTCTCAGTACTGCCTGCAGAGATGGCAGAATGATTCTGCTGAAATTGCCTTGAAGCTTGACTTCTTCCTCTGACTGATTCGCCCCTCTTGTTCCTCATCCACAGCCACTGACCCCAGGAGACCTTCTTAACAAACTTCCTCCTCTCTTCTTTCTGCTTCAGAGTCTACTGCTCAAAGAAACCATCCTGGGACAGGTAAGTTCCATGTTTTTTTTCTTTCCTCTAATTGGGGCAGAACTTTATTCGGTTCATTTGAAATAAAGTTTGCATTATGTTTCCTCTCTCCAGCTATTTATGATATTTGTGTAGAAACTGGAATAACATTTCTATAGCAAGGTGATAATGTTAAGTCAAAAAGGAATAAAAGAAAGTATTAGAGGAACAAAGATAAAAGCTGCAAATTGGAATCTGCTCACCTGTCTCAGCCTGGTGCAGGTGCACGTCATTTGGTGAAAGAGGAAAGGGAGTTGATGTTAGAGTATCTGCATGAACGCTTTCAGGAGCTTTGACTGTTACTGAGGAATGCTGTATTTGAACTTTTGAAAGTTCAGAAATAACAGGAGTAAAACCAGTGAATCACCAAGAAGTAGCAATTAATAAGGTCTATTGTGCAAAAAGATGGTTTGTGAACCAGGCGTGCTCGAAACAACATGCAGTGAGGCTCAGAGGTATATGATTATAAAGCAGCTTATGAGGAGGCATGACTGTTCTTTCACAGTGATTGGTTATAATATTAGGACTTTCTTAAATGATATGAAATTGGTTAGTAGTTATATCACTTCTAGAAAACAGTTTTAAGTTTTGCTTATGATTTCTAAATGCACAAACAGAAAGTGACCCAGGTCAAGTTAATCTTGCAAAAGAAGCTAAATTAAGCTTTGCTTCTATGACTAAAGTGGTTTTATCTGCTCCAGGAATTTTTTTTTAAGACTGGTCTCCATTTGTTTTTGATTTTAACATGCTACTGATGTCACAGGCATTGAGCAAGTTAAGAAACACCTCTAAGTATTTTAGAATGTATTTACCTTTAATAGTGGTGCTGGCATGATTTTTTCTTCTTTAGTTAGCATTTGAGAAATACAATGTTAAATATTTTTTTCAATGAATTATGTATTACTTGACTTTTAAGTCTTTTTTTGAGATATAATCCACATACCGTACAATTCACACATTTGAAGCTTGCAATTCAATTTTTTTTAGTATATTCATAGGTATGTGCAAATACCTACATACAGTCAATTAGAAAACATTTTCATCTCCTCAAAAAGAAATGCCGTACCTTGTGACTAGCCTTTTATCCCTTCAACTTCTACATCCATCCCTAAACAATTACCTGTCTTTCACTATCTATACATTTTTCTGTTTTAGTCATTTTATGTGAATGCAATCATATAAAAGGTGGTATTTTTTGACTTAACTACTTTAACTTACCACATGTTCTCAAGATACATCTTGAATGTATCAGTACTTCACTGCTTTAATGTCTGAATATTCTGTTGTATGGGCATGCCATAAGTTGTTGATTCATTCTGCCATTGATGGGTATATGAACTGTTTCCACTTTTTTGGTTATATGTAGAATACTATTATAAATATTCATGTACAAGTTTTTGTGTGGACAAAAGTATTCATTTCTCTTGGGTATATACATAGAAGTAGAATTAGTGGGTCATATGGAAACTCCACCTTTAATCATTAAAAAAACTACTAGAGAGTTTTTCAAAGTGGCTGGAATATTGTACATTCCCACCAGCAGCAAATCAATATTCCAGTTTCTCTGCTTTCTCACCAGTGCTTATTGTTATTTTCCTATAAGACTCTAACCATCCTAATGGGTAGAAAGTAGTATCTCATTGTGTTCTGGGTTTGTACTTCCATGATGACTGAGGATGTCAAACATCTTTTCATGTGCTTACTGGCCATTTGTATTCTTCATGGAAGAAATATCTACTCATATCTTTTGCTCTTCTTTCAATTGGGTTGTTTGTGTTTTTATTATTGATTTGTAAAAGTTCTTTATATATTCTAAATACAAGTCCCTTATCAGATGTATGACTTGCAAATATGTTTCCTATTCTGTTTTTACTTTTCACTTTCTTGATTGTATCTTTGAAGCAGTTACTTTTTAATATTGATCCAATTTTTTGTTGTTACTGTCCATGTTTTTGTGTCATTTTTAAGAATCCTTTGCCAAATCTAAGGTAAAAGAGATTTGCCATTATGTTTTCTTTTAAGGGTTTTATAGCTTTAGCTTCTACGTTTAAGTCTGTGGTCAATTTTGACTTAATTTTTACCCCAGGTGTAAGGTAAGGGAACGATTTGATTTTTTGCAAGCAGCTATTTATCTGTCCCAACATCATTTGTTGAAAAGAAACTTCTTTTCTCTTTGGATGGTCTTGGCATGTTGTAGAAAATTATTTGGCCATATGTTTGTTAGTGTTTTGGATTTTCAGTTCTATTTCATTGATTTTTATCTATGTTTCTATGACAGCACACTTTTTTGATTACCATTGCTTTGTAGTAAGCTTTGAAATGAGGATGTGTGAAGTCATACACTGTGTTTTGTTTTTCAAGATTGTTTTGGATATTCTGGGTCCCTTATAATTTGACATGAATTTTAGAATCAGCTCATCCACTTCTATGATAAAGTCAGCTGACATTGTAATGAGGAATGTGTTAAACCTGTAGCTAAGTTTGGGAAGAATTGCCATTTTAACAAGGTTAAGTGTTTCAATCATGAGCACAGAATGGTTTCCCAGTTATTTATATGTGGCTTAATTTCTGTCAATATTTTGGACTTTTTCAAATTATAAAAGTTTTTACTTCCTTTGTTAAATGTGTACCTAGTGGGGTTTTTTTTTATGTTACTGTGAAAGGGATGTTTTTCTTAATTCCATTTTAAGAATATTCACTGCAATTCTGTAGAAAGATTATACAAATGTATAGAAAAATTATGCGAGATGATTATTTTTGCCTGATTAAATATTTTGTATGAGGCAGACAGACAAAGTCATCAGTATTTTGGGTAATGTATACCTTTTCTTGAGAAAAAGAATGAAACCAGAGTGGACAAAATAAGACTTTAAAGCTGGACGAGATATTGGTTAAAAATATCTTTACGGAGAAATATGAATTTAATGATTAGAAGATGCTTTGTGAAATGCATTAAATATATTTTCTACTTATTTCTTTGCTCATTCATGCAAAGTATTTAAATATTGACTAGATGGCATAATTGTAATGGTCACCAGGAATACAGTTGTGAGCCAGTTTCCTGCCCTCATGTCCACACGTGTTTAATTTTCTTTATCATTTACTAGATTATAAACTGTGTGAGGTCAGTGATTGTCTTGTTCACTCTTGCATAATAAGCACAACTAAGAATGAATGCTAATGCATAGGAGCAGCATGTAACTGTGATAAGGAGCTTTGGGGAAGAATTTACCTTGAATCTGAAAACTTAAGAATAAGTGTGGTAGGCAAGATAATGGGTCCCTAAAGATGTCTCACCCTAATCCTGGGACTCTATGTTCATGTCATCTTACATGGAAAAGGGAGTTTTCAGATACGATTAAGCAATTTGAAACTGAAAGTTTAGCCTGGACTATTGGGTGGGCCTAGCTCATTACAAAGGCTCTAAGAAGTAAAAGAGGGAATCAGGTGATTCAGTGTCGGAATGAAGTGATGTGAAAAAGGCTGGAGCAGCCATTTCTGCTTTGATGATAGTGTGACAAGCTCAGGACTGCAGGCAGTCCCAGGAAGCTCCAAGGAGGCAGGGAAATGGATTCTGTCCCGCAGCCTTCAACAGCGGTGTAGCCCTGCCGACAGCATGAGTGTAACCCTAATAGACCCTTTTCAGACTTCTGCCATGCAGAGCCATAAATCAAAAAGTTTGTATCATTTAAACCACTAGGTTATAGACAATTTTTTTTTTTGCAGTAGAAATAGAAAAGCAATACAATAAATAAAGGACAAGAAGGTCTTGCACTGGTAGGGAAGTTGTCATATGTCAAAGAATACAGAGAAAGAACATGCCATATTCCAGTTATAAAAGTAGTGAAAGACAGTTGGAGCATGTAATTTAAGTCAGGACAAGAAGTAAATTGAAAGCAGAAACTAGATTACAAAGAATATTGCAAATCTTGTAAGGAACTAAACATTTATTTAATGACAAGGAGAGCTTTTGAAAGCATTTAAAACAGGAGATAACTTGATGTGATTTTTGTTTGAGGAAGGTCATTCTGAATCCATTGTGGCTTCATAGTAGGCAGACTTAACATTGAGCTGTTATCATTCAGTCCACAAGTGTTAATGACCATAACTAGAATAGTTGCTCTTGTCATAAAGAGGATGAGAAAGATTAATGCAATAAGTGGGAGTTAGAATTAACTAAATGGTGATAGACAGAGAAGTCAATGTTGATATCATGATTTCCTCCTTGGGTAAATGGGTGGGCAGTAGAATTGTTGAATGGTGTATTAATGCTGAATGAGTAGGTTTAGGAGAACAGAAGTTAAGTGATGGAAATATCAATTAATAGATTATTCCCAGTTGAAAAATCAGTTGGCTTTATGGTTCTGAATAACAGATGAAGATTCAGGGTTGAATACATATAAGGTAATTGAAGTGGTGAAGAAAATGTTTGTATACTTTTCCCAAAAGACAGCAAAAAAGAGATGGATCTAGGACATTACCCTGGGAATGCTAACATTTAAGAGTTTTTTTTTTTTTTAAACATGAAACTTTAACCTGATTGTGTTACTTTTGCTCTGCTGCATTGCAGGCTGCGGAGTTGGAGAATGGAATACAAACCATGCTTCCATATTAATAGGTCAAATTGTTTACATACTTTGAAACTGTTTCCCTATTTTCCATTGTGTATAATAGTTTCAAATTTGAAGCTTGTGTAAGGAAAAAATAGGATATAGTATTGTAATGCCTAGCAAAATGACCGAGGTATAAAATGAATGAGAGATATAGTGACCATTTTGTTATGGTCACTAAACAGTGGCTGTTATTTGATCACTTATTAATAATTTCTAATATGATTTAATATATTTCATTGATACATTAAATGCAATTTTCTTGTTCTTAGATAATGAAATGGCAAAATCCTATGTAAAAAAAGTTTGACTCAATGGTTCCATAACACCTAATCTGTAAACTATGGAAAAAGTATTCTATAAAAATAGAAACATGAGCAATAAATAACTCAACATCTATCCATTGTTAGAATAAATTAATATTTTATATTGGTTTTGGCTCAGGACATGTTCAAATGAATGCAATACTTGAGATTAAACAAAGCATTTTGAAATTTGTTATTAAAAACACTGTAATTGATGCAGGAGCTACAGAAAGCAAGCCTAACACGGCAGGATTCTTCCTCTGCTCCTTGTGTTGGTGTGTGCTTGTTAAACGTGTAATTATCACACCTTCTCTAAAGGGTATTGGAGGTTACAAAGTGTAAATATATTAGCGTTTCTTCTCCCCAAATATCAAAGTTTCAAAACTCTCGTATAACCATTTACCAATGATTGTAGTCCAGGAGTCTGGTAACTCCCCGTTCCCTGAGTTACTGTTAAAATTTTTGTTAGACTGCAGTTCATAATTGAACTACTATGTATCCTTGTTTGTTTTCAGTTAAATTGTAAGACCTTTGGCTGTATCAGTTATGCTTTATAATTGTGTTATCTTTTAGAGTAGTAAGAACAATGCTAGGTACATAATTGATAGGTTTAGATTGATGAAGAAGTAAGCATAATCTCAGTTATTTTATTTGACCACTTATATAGATATATTGACCTATTTTTTCCTTTTCTCATTTGATATATTCAGTTTTGCAGTAGTTGTATGAAGCAGAGATTATAACAGCATTTAAAATCACCAGGAGTGTTTCACAAGAAAAGTAGCAAAAAAAAAAAAAAAAACCCAAAAACAAAACCCTGTAAAAAACAGCATTGGAGTAAATGCATTAATAACCAAGCAAATTAAAGTCTATAAGAACTGATGAGTTGTATGGAACTAAAATTTATAGTGAATATACATATGCACACACACACATGCACACACACACATCCTTCCACGCATGCTCTTAAACCTTCACACACACTTGAACACACATACATGTATTTTTTTTATCCTACTTGGCATCCAAGTGGAGACAAAGAATTTAAACCTTGATCAGCATTTATACATATATATATGTATATATATACATTTTTTCTTAAATTGGTTGCTATACAAGTTGGCAATTAAAATTTGTTCCCATAGACTCTTTCAAACTATAGAATATCTTCAGATCTAGAATTGTTAGTTAAGAAATAATTTTTATGAGGCCCAGAAAAATATTCCTTGCAGTAAATTCAGGAGTATAAATAGTGCTTTCTATTACTGTAATTTTTTTTATTAAAAATGCATACTGTATTCATCAGCCCAGGCTGCTATAACAAAATACTGCAGGCCAGCTGTAAAATATGTCCAAAAGAAAAGGAAATACCAACACCTGGATGCAAAAACAGTCTACAAATATGCAAAGTAAATGAGCAATTCATAAAATAAATTGACAGAATAATATGTTGGGTAATAAAATACCAATACTTCTTGAGAACCAAAATATTTCTCAGGAAAATTTAAAAAGAAAAAGAAATCCTTAATTTTTCCCCCTAATGTGTGGAAATTAACAATTTAGCAAGCTTTTAGCCCAGTGTGTCTCTGTTAGTAGTCAATTTTTCACTGAACATTTAAAAAAAAATCAAAGGAATTTCCAAGAGCTATTATGACTTCTGCTTAAAGATTAAAGTTGCTGTTTTCTATAAGGCTGGTTGTTGTCTGTAACTTCGTCATCTCATATTGAAATGAAGACATTTTATTTCTTGTCTTCATGTTTGCAATGTGGTGTGTAAGGTATTAGAGCATACTATTATTAAATTGTAGTTTGCCCATCCACACTATTCTTGTCTCTTCACTTTTGCTGTCATTTCTTACCTTCCATCTTGGATTTATATGTATTTGTATTTTTCTCAAGATGAAAGGAAGTTTTCCTCAGCAGGTGTGCAGTATTATTTTTGTCATGTCACCAGTGTATTATAAAAATTGCTCACTTAATGAGGATTGACAGCACATACAGAGAATATGTTCTAGAAAATCAATTTCAAGGATCACTTTTCATTTATTATCTGATTGTAAAACAGTATAATGGTATTACGCATCCTGTCAGAATTCTGGTAAGCAATTCAAATAGCTCAGTACAACTTTAAGCCTGTTCTTTACTCCTTAGTATGATGTTAAAAAGTAAAAATCGGCTGCTGTGAAAAGTGTCCAGTGTTCAAGCTTAAAGGTGAACTAGCATATTGCCAAATGTATGGTATTCTTATGCCAGAAGTACCTGAAAGTATGTGCATTTCCAATACTATCACCTTTTAAAACCCCACACTTGGATAGATTTAAATTAACCACACTCTTGAATTGGGGTGCTGAATGAAAGGTGTGTCTCTGAATGAAAATACTTAAGTTTAAAACTAATCTTAACCTGGGCCAATGATGGGCAGTTTTCTGACTGCCTTCTCTCTGACTTGAGAGAAAAACTAGGACAATGGAATTCCTTGGTAGTGAAGCTTTCTCACGTTAGTTTTTACACTTTGTGGGATGTAGTTTTCTATAAACCTTTCTTATCCTTCAGTCTGTTCACACTAATAGTGTTTTTAAACTATATCTTTTAAAGACCACTCACATTTGTGGTTTTTAAAATTCTGCACTCTTTGCAAGAAGTGCCAGTATTTCAGGGTGTCGGATTAAAGAGCGATGTTCTGTTGAAGGGGCTTCGAAAAATGTTATCATTAAATGATGTTAAACAATTTGAATCAAACTTCATAACCAAAATCTGAATTATGCTACTAGATGGAGTTTTGGGTTTTGGGTTGGAGTGTTTGATACATGCTATAGAATTTCAGAGAAAATTACTTTATATGCTTACTGTAAATATCTGCAGGTGTTCACCTGCATACTTCAATGGCTTTCTCTGAGTTATTATTAGGATCTGTAATAAAATTTAATTTTAACTTGTACTTAAAAAAGTGTCCTATACTAGGGATTAGAATAACACTTGCAAATCAGAGCATTACATTAATCTCAGAAAGGTAACATTAAACAAGATTTGTGAAACAGTGCAGGAAACTGTCGAGTTTACAGACAGGCAAGCTAAAGCTTATACTCTGGGATGACACTTGCCTTTAATTCATGGTTGTTTGAGTGACCACTGACCTCAGGATTGAAAAAGCAGTTTCATCTGGTCAGTCACAGTTATCAGCAGCTAACACATGGGCCGTATATGTGCTAGTTTTTTTTTTAACTTTTTTTGATTTATAATAATTTTACTATGTTGTGTCAAATTCCAGTGTAGAGCACAATTTTTCAGTTATACATGAACATATATGTTTTGTCATATTTTTTTCTTTGTGAGCTACTATAAGAACTTGTATATATTTCCCTGTGCTATACAGTATAATCTTGTTTATCTATTCTACATTTTGAAATCCCTGTCTATCCCTTCCCACCTCTCGCCCCCTTTGCCAGCCACAAATTTGTATTCTATGTCTATGAGTCTGTTTCTGTTTTGTATTTACGTTTTTTTGTTTGATTTAGAGTCTACAAATGAGAGATCTCATATGGTATTTTTCTTTCTCTCTCTGTCTTAGTTCACTTAGAATGACATTCTCCAGGAGCATCCATGTTGCTGCAAATGGCGTTATGTTGTTGGTTTTTATGGCTGAATAGTATTCCATTGTATATACATACCACTTCTTTATCCAGTCATCTGTTGATGGATGTTTAGGCTGTTTCCATGTCTTGGCTATTGTAAATAGTGCTGCTATGAACATTTGGGGTGCAGGTGACATTTTGAAGTAGGGTTCCTTCTGGATATTTGCCCAGGAGTGGGATTCCTGGGTCATAGGGTAAGTCTATTCCTAGTCTTTTGAGGAATATCCATACTGTTTTCCACAGTGGCTGCACCAAACTGCATTCCCACCAGCAGTGTAGGAGGGTTCCCCTTTCTTCACAGCCTCTCCAGCATTTGTCATTTGTGGATTTTTGAATGATGGCCATTCTGACTGGTATGAGGTGATACCTCATTGTAGTTTTGGGGTTTTTTTAATAATTATTTTATTTATTTATTTTTAACATTTTTAATTGATTTATAATCATTTTACAATGTTGTGTCAAATTCCAGTGTAGAGCACAATTTTTCAGTTATACACCTCATTGTAGTTTTGATTGGCATTTCTCTGATAATTAGTGATACTGAGCATTTTTTCATGCGCCTATTGATCATTTGTATGTCTTCCTTGGAGAATTGCTTGTTTAGGTCTTTTGCCCATTTTTGGATTGGGTTGCTTGTTTTTTTCTTATAAAGTCATATGAACTGCTTATATATTCTGGAGTCAAGTTTCATTTGCAAAAATTTTCTCCCATTCTGTAGGCTGTCTTTTTGTTTTACTTATGGTTTCCTTTGCTGTGCAGAAGCTTGTAAGTTTCATCAGGTCCCATTTGTTTAGTCTTGCTTTTATTTCTATTGCTTGAGTAGACTGTTGTAGGAGAACATTTTTGAGATGAATGTCAGATAATATTTTGCCTATATTTTCTTCTAGGGGGTTTATTGTTCTTGTCTTATGTTTAAGTCTTTGACCCATTTTGAGTTTATTTTTGTGTGTGGTGTAAGGGAGTGTTCATATGTGTGCTATTGACAGGAACCAGTAACTCATACTAGTTCCCTTTTCCCCTAGAAATTGATTTAACCACACTCTATAGCATAGAACTTCAGGAAAGTAGATGTCAGTAGAACTCTTAACATATCTAGGATTCTTACTGGATGGTCATATATCTGTGTGATTATGCAAAAAAAAAAAGTCAATACTGGCTAAGATGACAGGCAAGAATACCTCCATGTATTAACAAACTCTCCTTAAATAGCAGAACATAAACAGGAATGTGTAAGTGGAATTTAAGGTTAAAAGATGCTTTTTATAAGTCAGTCTAGTCCTGAAAATTTCATAGACCTATAAATCTTCAAAATTTTTGTGTTGAACTTAATCACTAATTTAAGGAGGCTTCTTAAATAATTGACTAAAGTAGGTGGAAACAGTCCCTTCCCCAAAGAGTGGATAGGCAATGGGATCCATTGAAATGGAAACTTACTTGGAAATCAACATCCTAGTGAAATGAGAAACAAATTCATACATGTTCTCCATTTTAGTAAAACCCTTATTTTTATACTTATTTCATACAGTTAATGCTTAAGTAGCAATTCTAGGATTGTTTGTAGGGCAGGTTAACAATTCAGGTGTCTATTGTGTTTTCTTCACAGTTAGAAAACAGAGTCTGGAAAGAAAGTTAAAAGCTAGCTAATCTGTTTCCTATCAAGAGAGGGCAAAAGGGATTATAACCACCTGTGGCAAGTGCCTACCAGTTCATCTCTGCTTGAAATGACCTATCTTATGAATTTGCTGAGTTCCTCTCTCTCAGAGAGAAGGTTACTGATAACTTGAAGAATGTCGAGATTGTACCATGCCTAGAGTAGACTGAAGTAACATATCAGTTGATACATTGTAATGCAAATGAAAGACACATGAATTCTGGGCCAACATTTATCTGGGCATTCCTCCTCTAGTCAGTTCTTAATTGTTCTGTGTTCTATAATCTGAGGTACAGATTCAGTTCAATCTATTATCTTTGGCCAAGAATTTGTCAAAAAGCCAAAATGTCACATTAAATATCACTCAACCTTTAAAAGAACAAAATGAAAAATTGTAAGTATGTATTTTAAAACCATGGAAATCTTCCTATACTTGTCTTAGTCTACTTTCCTGTCTTGTTTTGGGATAGATATTCCAAAATATTGATTTAGCAAAATAAAAAAAATACTTATTTATTGATGCATAATTAGTATCTTCAGGAAAATAATATAGTGGATCATGTAACTTGGGACATTTATATTCAAACCATGAATTTCTGGGCATTTCTCATGTATAGTTTCAAGAAGAACATCAATTCCTGAAATTTATTTCCTTCCTGTAAATTGCCTCCTTAGGATGCAAGCAAATGAAAACGCTGCTTCGTTTTGAAGAGAGTGACTTTAAAATGCTCTAGGTAGGATGCAAATAAGGATTTATTTAGAATGAATATCAAGAATATACATATTAAAAGTACATAATTTTTTACAACTTTGACTTTAAAAACCGCATGAAAAAATAGACATCAGAGCTGAAACTTTAGATGAAAATAATTACTGTTGAAGCATCTCAATTTCAATGTATGTATGAATAGCATGGTTAAAAGATTTGAAGTTATGACTAAAGTATACAAAAGCAACCACTGCCAATATGATTGTATGCATCATATTTTAATAACAGAATGAATAAATATCCATTTCAAAACTGGTTTAAAGTTCTCTGGCGGACATCCCTTAAAAAAGCATTTCTCAAAATTTCAACCAAAATTCTTTTGAAAACAAATGAAAACATATCAGGAGTGAATGTCAAATTATTGCTGGAATTAGATAGAAATTTTCATTAATTAGAAGATGTGGTGTCTACATAGTGTCTACCAAGTTATTCCACTTACAAAAATGCACATCTGAAATAAGTAGAAAGAAATAAGATTCTAGTTTATCGTCAATTATTTGGTCAATTCTATGCAAAATTTTTGAGAAGCTAGATTAATGGACAATTTTATAAGAAATTAATTATATGAAATGATTTCATGTTGACTAGAGGGATAATTAGATAAATAATTTTCAAAAAACTAAAAATGCAGCAAAGGCAACCCAACTAATACCATTAAATCCATTAAATTTTTAGAGCAGCATTAATAAATCTCCATTTCAGACTTTGGTTCAAAATGCTCTGGTTAATAGCTCAACGTTCCCCAGATTTGCATAGTTTTGAATAGAAGAGATTATATTAAAACTTCTAAGAAGCATTGAATTCTAGTATTTTGGAAAGTTTTGTAGGTAAACATTGTAATTAAATTTTTCTAAATTGTTTTTTGAAATCAGAAAACAATAGTGCCTTCATAAACTTAACACAATGAGAGAATACTAACACCAATTTCATATTAATACTTATGTAAAAATTATTGCTAAAAATTCAGATTTAATATAAGAATGTAAACATGATTCAGTATTAGTAAATATATTAATACAGTTCTTCATACTAATAGGTCAGCAAAAATTTCATATAATGATTTCCTTGAAAATTTATTTGATAAAGTTCAAAAATCATTTAAAAGCCTTTAATTAAATAAAAAATAATGGATCTATAAACATAATGTTAATTCATAATCCAGAATCATGCATAGTACAGTAACATAGGAATTACCATTAAACTCAGGAAGACTAATGAGGGTATGTGTTACTAATAGTCCTTGAGTATTCTACATAGAAGTCCAATCAATGCAATTAGAGGAAAGACAGAATATAGAGATTTTTCAATTGATACACAAAAATTAACTTTAAATATACTGACAATGAGTTAGAATAAAGAAATGAAAGAATAGACTCTTCGTAGCAGAAGATACAAATGGAAGCACTTTTTAAAATGTTTACAGTGGGCATGTATGACCCAAGTTTAAAATTAAACACTTCTTATAAAAAAAAACAGTAGGTAAAGGGAATTAAGAGTCACAAACTTACAGTGATAAAACAAGTAAGTCGTGGGGATGTAATACAAAGAATAGAGAATATAGTCAGTAATAGTGTAATAACTTCAAATGCTGACAGATAGTAACTTGACTTATAATGATCACATCAGTGTACATAGACATTGAATCACTGTGTTGTACACCAGAAACTAATAAAAATATATGTCAATTATCCATCAGTAATTTTAAAAAAATAGCTTTGGAAGTGAAAAACGTATGATGGCGACAAAATTTAAATACACATTAAATATTTCAGCAAGAAATCTGAAAGACTTCGATAGTTAACAATTTGTAAATCTATAGAAACTTTATTAAAAAAGCATAAAAATGGACCTCCCTAAATAAATGGAATGGCATAACAAGTGTCTGGGAAAAAGCACTCCTTATGGTAAAGATACTCATTCTCTCTAAATCAATCTGTAAACAAAATAAAAATTCTAAAATCTTAAAAAAAAAAAAAAAAAGTGAAACCTGGAAACCTGACTGTAAAATTTATCCCCCCTATCAAATACACACACATGATATAAAAGTAAGTCACTAAATAGAAAATTATTCATCTACTAACCGACAACTAGAACAACAGGGAAAAAAACTTTCTATAAAGAGAATTGATGAAGAGGGCTCATTATGTAATTCAATTTTACTACTAAACTAGTACAAATCTATTTAAAGTATAAACTCAAGGTTAAGTTTGCACCTAAGAGGATGTGGCACACTTCTGATTCGTGTACCTACTTTTATGTCATGTTGGGATGCCCTTGAGTTTACCTGTGTCTGCCAGCCTTGTCCAGGCTTCCTGCATCCAGGTTCTGAAGGGGTCCAGTTGTGGGGTGAGCTGGGAAACACCTGTCAGGAGGATGGATGGGTGTCTGAATGGCCCTTACCTAACTCCAGAATCTCTAGGACCTGTTTGGATCTCTGGGTCCTTTACAGGAATAGTGAAGCCCTAGCCATGTGAGCCTGGGTCAGGCAAGAGCTGCCAAGGCACCTGACAATGACTGGGGCAGCCAACTTTGCATCTTTCAGAGCCAGTGCGCAGACCTAGAACCACGGACAGATCCAACTTAGTTGTGGCCACTCTGAAAGAATCACTTGGATCCAGCAGATACAAAAGGCTGTCCCCACAGAGGGGTATAAAATTCTATCCACCTATCCCCCTAAAGTATGCTTTTATTCCTATTTCCATGCAGGTCCTTAATGGGCCCTGGATGCAAAGCCCAGACACCCTGAGCCGGTCTGGCTTAGGAAACCAATATGGGAACTTCCTTGAATCCAGACAACCTGGCAGACTAACCCAGTCGAGCCTGGGGATGGATGGGGGTTCCAAGTCCATCAGTCCCAGCTCTGGCTGGTTGCTGCCACTACTCCTAAATGGTTCCTTGCTAGGGTTCCTCCAGTGGTGTCCAGCTTGGTCTGCTTTGAAATGAGATGTTTCTGAAGGAATTCCTAGATCCAAAAGGCACTGAGGAAGACCCCACAGACCCTAGGTACAGACCCATTATTCTAAACTACCAGGACCCTCCCAGGCACTCTTCATGCCTGTTGATTTCTAGGGCTGGGTATAGTCAGTCTTGACTCTGGAAATGACACTAGTGTGGATCTTCATCTCTGGCTCTGGGATTTAAGACCTTTTCATTGCTGATACAGGTGGAAATCGACAACAGAGAGTTGCTGTTGGAGGTCAAGCAGGTAGTTAACTAGGTGGCAGTGGCATTGGAATTGGTGTCAGAGATAGGTTCTGCCTCTGGGAGTCTATACTTAACATGATGTATAAAATATATATTCCACTGTAATTACTGGTGAAAAACAGTGATGTGCTAAAGTTCAAAGTATTAATTCTAAGACTTGACATTTAGTTAATGGAGACAGAATCATCATAAGACATTATTGAATCTAATTCATTTAAGATATTATATCTTTTCAGATAAATAATGGTGAAATTAAATTTGCTATTAAAATGTAGCTTGTTTTTAATATCAAATATAAAAGGTAATACAGGCTTATTATAGAGAAACTACAATACAAGGTTATGGTAGTGAGAGCAATTAGCTTTCCTAATCCTTGGAGAGAAATTCATTTATTGAGATTGTTTCTTATCTTAGTGTCTATTATTTATTTTGGATGATTTGTTATATATAAAATTGTTTCATTAGCCTGCAGCTTTTTAAAAATATCTATTTTAAAATAATATTAATTTTAAAAATACATGTTAATTTAAAAATTTAAAAAATAGAACATTAATAAAAAATAAAATCATGCACATATAAATTACTTAGGGTTTGTTTTTCCACATAAATTTTTAGATAGATAAGATGATTCAATGTGTAGTAACTTTTAAGCACACTGAACACAAATATATTTTCAGGTACTAGTAAGAAGGAAATAGGGACATACTTCTAACAGTGTTAAATATGTGTCTGGTGATTTACAAGTCTGTTAATTGTGTCAAAAACATACATAATCTAAGACTAGGTCATCAGAAATCCAGACCAATGAAAACAACTTTGTTGAAGTTTTATTTTGTTCTCTTCAGCAATGATGTTTTTGTAAAGGAGTACAAGTTACTGTGGTTTAGCCCCTAAACAGGGGATTCTAAAAGAAAGACACCCATTACCATGTGAAGCAGTCACCAAGTACGTTAGAGATTTCATTTACACCACACAACAAGGACATGTGTATTGGATCACACTTCTTGGGAAGAGCAAAGAAACAGAAGCAGATGAGAAAGAACAGACAGGGTCAAACATTCTTCTGGAAAAGCCTCTTGTGTTAGCAAAAACATCACCGCACATACTAGATCTAACCTTTACTCACAGGGATGTGACAATTTCTCCTACTTTCAGAAACACTTCTTGTGTAATTGGCATCCCTTTGCATGCATTTTATAATTAAACAGAACACACTTGAGAAGACCTTTTTAGTGTCTTCCTTTCTGGTTCCATAGGACACTTGGTTCTAGCTCTGCAAGAGATGTGAAATTGGCATTATTCCTCCAACAGTGAGTGAGCGTTTTACCAATAAAAAACCTGACTTTTCTGTTTCCAGATGTTATATATAATGTGATATATATGGAAAACTATATCCAAACTATATTATATATATGTATATAAAATCATATAGTATATAGTTTGATCATATATATATATCACATATATAGTTTGATCATATTTATATCATATATATTGTTTTACTAAACAACTGGGGAAGGCATGTGTACACTATTTTAGAATTCTGCATCTCAGACATACTGTACACACACATACCCCCCACACACTTGTATATCACTTCTATTTTTGTTGTATTTGTAATTTTCTAACATATATTTTATTCCCTGATTTATTATCTCTTAGAATTTATGGTCCATGAGGCAGAAATGTTCTGTTTGGTTGCTTCCTGCTGTATCCTCTGTTACTTGGTTATGGCTGGCTCATAGGATGTATACAGTGAATATTGATTGAGTTAACAAATGAGGGCCATATAATTCCCAGTTTATGAATGAGGAAACTGAAGCTGTTTAGTAACTTTTTCAGTGTCACAGAAGTAAGAGTAGAGCTAGACATTGAATCCAACTCAATCTGAAGTTTCTGATTTACCCTTTAAACCAAGATTAGTGCCTGCAAATGTGAAATTTCCCTGGATTTCAACTCCCCATGGGCCTGAATTGAGTCTACAAATAGGAAGTGGGTATATGCACGAGCCACATCCAACAAAACATGAGTATTTCCTGCTGGTTCTACAGTGTCATTCATTGGTAATACAGTTTACTATTCAGTGTTTCAGAGGACCACTGCTCCCAAATTCCTCCAAAATCTTCTTTATATTTATCCATTTGAGATCATTAACAAGTCCTGTTTCTTATATCTATATCCATTAACAGGAAATGAAATATACATTGATACTAACTAACTGTGCCATCTTGTCAAAACTCTTTCATTGCTGTTCTTTTTTATTGTACAATTACCATATACTTAAGATGTTGAAGAGACACAGAACAGATTTAATGTGGTGTCTCCCTCTACAGAATCTTAACCAGCACACGGGCTTTTCTTTGGAAAAGGAGATACAAGATTGCAACCATTAAGAAGCCATGAAAAAAAAAGGAAAAAGAATTTAACAAACATTAAGATTCCTCCACAAAGCATTTCATCTTTGTCAGAATTTAATTAAAAACGTTTCTGACATTCAATTACTCACTGTAGACAGACTCTGAATCAGATCATCTGCTGCCAAAGCTAAATTATCAAATAGAGAGACATAAACCTGAGTGTTTTCTTCATAATGACAGCCCATAATGATAAAAAATTCTTCCTAAAGGGATCATGTACTGTAGATATTAAGAAAGAATCTAAGAAGGAAATGGAGACTTACACAAATATGTTCTCATACTCCTGAACATAGAAATACCTTGAGAAATACCACTGAAACTCTTAGATAGATTTTAATTGGATCTAAGCTTGATTTAGTAAATTTTACATCGTTATTTTGCCAGTGTCATACATTTATTAACACCCTTGCAGATTGTCTTCTTATTTATTTGCATTTTATCTTGTTGACATGTTTTAATGAATATTCAAATTGATGGATTTAAATAGATGAACAACTGAATATAACAGTGCTGCCACATACTCGAGGCAGCATTACCAGGCATCGAAGTGGAATCTCTGTTAACCACACGTGGCTTACACGTATCACAGAGGACTCAAAAGTCACAGAGAAGTGTTTCCTGAATCACAATCAGAAATTTTACTCATCCAGAGCCTTCCCTTTATATGTGTTTCATTCCCGTGGTCTAGCTGCCTATAACATTTAGGTACAAGATGGCACAGTACTAATCTCTCAACGTTTGAAATCCTTTGGGCACTTGATTTCATTTTGAATATCTTGGTTAGAGTTAGCCGTCTGCAGATAAAATGCTAATTGGGGTGAGTTATGCAACTTTTTACATCCAGGGGAACCCTCGTAAAACTGTCAGCAGATTTTTTCATGAAAACTTTGCTGGCCAGAAAGGAGTGCTTCTGTAACCAATTGCCACAAATGTGTGTCATAAGCAACACCGATATATTGTCTTACGGCTCCATGTTTCAGTGGTCCTCACTGTCTAAAATCAAGGATTAGCTGCTTTACAGTGTATCCATTTCCTTGCTCATTCAGGGTAGTGGCAGAATTTTGTTCCTTTTGGTCATATAACAGAAAACAGAATAGAAACCACTGAGTCTTACAGTTTAAAAGAGTGTACAATATGATGTGTGATTTATCCTTCAATAGATGTATCAAAAGAAAGTTGCTCAGCTACTTACTTACATGTGCATAGTAATCCATTTTGGCAGGTACTTATGTTCCAAGGATCCTTTGGTGGTGGAGTTACCACTCACGGCATTTGCTCCCTATATCAGCATCATTGTCTAACCGCTCATGTAATCACTTAAAAGTGATAATTTTCACCTACAACTACAGCACTGCTCAGCCTAGTATATGACAGTGGTCATATGAGAATGACTGGCCACAGGAGCTCAAAAGACTGTGCTGCTTCCTGATCAGATGGTTAACGAAAGCCACTTAAAAGGATGTAATGGCCTCTCACCAGAGGAAATGCTAAAACTCCTGGAGGATACATAGTCAGAACACTTTTTGACATAAATTATAGCAATTTTTTTGACCTGTTCCCTAAAGTGGAGGAAATAAAAACCAAAATAAATAAATGGGACCTAATTAAACTTATAAACTTTGCACAACAAAGGAAACCATGGATAAAATGAAAACCTACTGAATGGGAGAAAATATTTTTAAATGATATGACCTATAAGGGGATAATATCCAAAATGTATAAACAGCTCATACAACTTAACATCAAAAAAGCAAACAATCTGATTAAAATATGGGCAGAAAACCTGAATAGACATTTTTTCCAAAGAAGAGATTTGTATGTCCAACAGGCACATGAAAAGATGCTCAGAAGCATTAATCATTAGGGAAATGAAAATCAAAATACTGTGAGAAACCACCTCATACCTGTCAAAATGGCTATCATCAAAAAGAACACAAAAAACAAATGTTGGCGAGGATGTGGGGAAAAGGGAACCCTTGTACACTGTTGATGAGAATGTAAATGGGTGTAGGCACTATGGAAAACAGTATAGAGGTTTCTTAAAAAACTAAAAACAAACCTACCATATGAACCAGCAGTTCTGCTTTTGGATTTATATCTGAATAAAACAAAACAAAAAAACTTAATTTAAAAAGTTAATGCACCCCAATGTTCACAGCACTACTGTTTACAGTAGTCAAGACATGGAAGCAACCTAAGTGTCCATCAACAGGTGAATTGATAAAGTAGATGTTTAATGGCCAAAAACATGAATAATTTTTGCCATTTGCAACAATATGGATGGACTTAGACATTAAGTGAAATTAAGTCAGAGAAAGACAAACACTATATGATATCACTTATGTGAAATCTAAAAAATAAAATTAGGGAATACAACAAAAAGAAGCTCAAAGATACAGAAAACAAACTAGTGGTTATCAGTGGGGAGAGGGAAGAAGGGAGGAACAAGATAGATGTAGGGGATTAAGAGGTACCAACTGTTATGTATAAAATAAATAAAATATGAAGTTATATTGTACAACACAGGGAATGTAGCCAATATTTTATAACTGTGAACTTTTAGAAATCATGAATCACTATGTTGTACACCTGTAACTCATATTTTACAGCAACCATAGGTTTATTAAAAATGTGGAGGAAAAAAGCCTTGTTGTGATACTTTGCAAACTGAAGAGCTATAATTTATGTAAGGTATTGTGATGGTTAGAATGACAACAGTGGTGGTAATGAAAATAGTAAAATAGTATCTTAGAAGTAGAATGAACTGGAAACATCACCTTTGGGCTTCTATGTATGAAGGTAAAAAGAATGTAATTAGGCTGGCAGCTTAAAAATGGAAAAATGAGTCCTGCCTTATAGGGATGTCATGAAGATATTATTGGCAGCTTGATCTCTCAAAAATCAATTTCTCTTCCTCCATTAAAGATTCAAGGAATAAATTGTACTATTGGCATACAATCCTGCATTGTATCTGATAAATTAGATGAATGAATTTATGCATTGTTATAAATCACACAAGAAAAAAAAAAAGCTTGGTCATTCAAATGTTATGACCTAGTTATGTGACTTAAATTTTTCTTCGAGCAAAATATGGGTTTTAAAATACTACATGACTTTCAGAAGGCCAAAGGAAAAAAGGCCACGGTTTGAGAAAGCAGTTACACTTGTTTGTCCTTAGTTGTGCATAACTGATCCTCTCTGAACCCTTCATGTGATAATATGCAACATTCTACCCTGTAACCCACAAACCATTTGCAAAGCTTAGAATGTGTTTCCTGGCTCACAGTATAGGCACAGAACTCTGACATGTCACCTGCAGGGCGCCTGAAACAAAGAGGGACTGGATTTAAAAGGACTGAATAAAAGGGTATGAAGAGATATTGGTATGCACTAAAAAATTATATACTGAAAATATATGTTCCAGGAAAATTACTGTTGACTTGAGTATGAGTGGCAGGGATTTTTTTTTAAGATGAATGTTTTAGGTTGAAACTCATATTTGAAATGGTATTTAAAATGGAAGAGACGTTGAATACTTTTGACTAGGCAGTTCCTGGTCGCCAAGAACAATCAGAACGGGTCAGTTTGACAGCTAGACTTTCCAAGGATCAGTGAAAGAAACAGATGAAAATGTAACTGGCGATAATTGAGCCTGCATAGCAATTGACTATAACCAGGAGTTCTGAAGTATATAAAAGGAATGTCTGTGGAATGGTCTAAAAATGTCAAAATTTATCAAAAAGGAGTGATGTCCTTTGGAACCTCTCCAATTCCATACTATATTCTTGCTTTTCCCAAATTTTTGTTTTCCCACTAAAAGTATCATAATTGTTTTGCTTTATTCTTCCTTTTTTAAAGCAACACTTTGAACAAAGGGACATGCTTAGCATGTTATCCTGTAACCTCTGTGCAGCTAGTGTTTCTCTGTTTTTAAATTTATTTTTAGTGTAATTTCGGAAATGTCCATCTCAAGACACTCTGACTTTAAGTTTCATTTGTGCCATCATCCTAAACCTTGATTTGGCTCATTACCCCAATCTTAAATTTAAACAAATCATTTAACTTCCATGAACCTCAGTTCCCCCAGTGAGAGATTATATTTAATATGATTATAAATGTAATTCATATTATTCCATGATTGAAACATATATTACCTACTTCATGGCAAGTCCCATCTAGATTCCTTGTCATTGTCATAATGTCTTGGTACAAAACCTCTTACAAGTGTACAGTGCAGTCCATATTTGGACAGCCCTGACTTTAGCAAACCTTTTACACTGATGAATATAATACGTTAATATTTGACCATAACTGATAAATAATGCATTGATCTATTAATTGGAAATTGATGATTTATACTGATAGAGGATAACGTAAAAGTATTCAAGTTTAATTTCTGTTCTAAAGAAAAGATGTTTATGTAATATAAATAAAGTAAATACTATTGAAATGCAATGTATTATATTTAAGTTCTCTTATGCCAAAATTACGTTAAAATATCAGACTGACTTCAGACTGTATACCTTATTAGCCAGTCCGCACATTTAAAACCACATCAGTTTTCTTAGGTTATAACTTTTAAGAATTTGCTAAGCCTTTTCTTTCTTTTTTTTTTTTCCTGATTCACTAATTCCCAGGACCAGAATATTCCATGTGATTCCCTCTGTTTATCTAAGTTCTATTCCTCTGTCAATGACTATATCATTACATGCCTCTCTGCTTATTTTTTTTGCTTAAATCTGAAGAAATATCTTTTATCTTAAAATAATCACCAGTTTACTACCAAACTATAAATACTCTGCTTAGGATACTAATTGACATTTGTACAACCTAGCATGGACTTCCTTTTAAAGAAGTCAGAGTGAAGGTATTCTTGCTTCATTCTCCCTGATAACATTTGGATAAAAGGGAAAAAATAAATGCACCTTTGGAAAAAATCAGAAAACATTCAGATGTTAAAAAGCAATACGAAAAGAAGGGCTGTTGAATTCTAGAAAAATTAAACTTTGCTAAGGGAAGGTGGATGCCTTTGTAGATCATCGGAAGCATGAAGATTTCTCTTAAAAAGTAAAAGAAATCATCTTTGGAGAGTCACCTTGATGACCCAGTGTCTGGATATCTCTGCCCTCATGTCAGAGTAGGCTGCCAAAACAGACAAGATTCCTTACTGAAAACAGATGGGGGAAGACAGCAGAGCTAGTGGAGGGCAGTTTGTATGCTTTCTTTTGTGTACATAGTCAGGTTTGGAAAGGCAAGGGAGAAAATTTAGCAATAACTAGTACACCTGGATATTTGTCATAGGATACAAAACAAGTGCTGAATCACTATGTGAAGGATTCTTGACACACACGAGTGAACAGTTTGTAAGAAAGTGCCTTAGATGTCTTATTGAAATCTAAATTGTTAACTTCTCTCTCCTTTCCACCACACTCTGATTCAACATACAGTTCTCCCCCAAGTGATGCTCTCATTTAAAAATAATGCTCCTATTTACAACATGCTCTTAAGGGAAGAAACATGAGACACAAAGAAAAATTTGTGGTGGGATGCTATTTTCAGACATATTTTGCCATGAAAAAGGAAACTGAAATAAAGTCTCTTAAAAACATACCTAAAAAGGGGTGAGGGGGGAAGAATCCAACAAGAGAGGTTAAGACAGAAAGCAGAGAGAAAAACTAAACTGTAGAGCTGAAGAAAATGTGAAGGAGGATAAATACAAAAATAAACACAAGACTAAGGCCTCAAAATGGAGAAAAGGGAGTCATGAGACTTAAAAATCACACAGTGCAGGCTCCAGGAAAATAAAGCCCAATTAAATGAAAAGGAAAAGGTTTTAGGATTACAAAAAATAAAGAAGGTAGGTAAGAATCCATGTATATGTAATTGGTATACCCAGAGAATAGAAAGAATTGAAGTCAAAGATCAAAGCAAAACAGAAAAAAAAAAATTTTTCCCTTGAATAAAAGATCTGAATCTACAGATTTAAAGTAGATAGCATTAATGAAATTTCGTGGAAAAGCATGAATGATACAAACCATTCACATACTTAGTTTATGAATTTGGAAGTTAGTGTATTACTAAAAGAGTCATCAGAGTCAGGGAAGAAATAACATAATTTCAGGAAGGATACATTTTGGGTTTTTCTCAAGCCCCACCTCTTGGGTTTTTTCCCCCCTACATAGAAAAGTTATTGCTTATAAGCAAGTTCCAGAAAGTTATCAAAGAAGACAAATGAGAGAAAATAAATTTTGATTCAGGCTTTTTAGCTGGCTGAGCTGCCAATCTGTCAATCAGACCACACAAATTATATTTCCTAATCTGCACAGTCAGGAGGACTTGATTACAGGTACACGTCTCGGGAAAAATGCTCTTGAAGGTGAACTTCAGTCCACTAAGTTATGAAAGAAGTTTTTCCTGGAAAAAAGGTATCATTGTTAAAATATAGATCAAAAGTTAACTCTATGTATTTCATCACTGAACAAAATATAAGTAAAATTATTAATATGTATTATAGTAGAAATAATGGATTGGTGATTAGATAACTATTAGTATTGCATGGCTATTTAAAATTTTCTCCTTTCTCTTACAAAAGATTGAGTTTGTTACCGTGTCTTCCATGAGGCAATGTCTAGCTGATCTTCATAGTTAGCAATGATGAATTTCAAAAGTAAAAGAGGAAAAAAGAAAAAAGACAAACAAAAACCCAGGAGACGTGGAAATTTATGGAGAAGTAAAAAACAGGCACATATATGTGGCCTTGGAGAGAAATTGTGTTTTAGAAAGAAAAACAACAACAAAAAAAATGCCAAAAGTAATTGTGGACAAAAGAGGAGAGGATCAGGGAGTTTTGCAGAATGAGGTGCTAAAATAGATGTGGAGTGTGATAAAAGTTCATGGTGGATGAAGGGAAATTCAGAGACCTGCCACTATAGCCAATGAAATTATATTTAGTTTAAGCTGTTTGAAAAATGCAAATAAAAAAGAATTTCTGGAAAATTCTTTTCCACATCCTGATCCATGCTGTTCTCCTTGTTGTTTTAAATGTGGAAGAAGCACGAATAGACTAGACAACTTGAATTGTGGCTTTAATTCAACAGCATAATTAAAACTAACGTAAGAATGTAATTACATGTGGCAGGACATTGCTGGAGTAACATACAAGACCTGAATTTTCTCATCTCCTGTTTCTAGAGGGTCAATCAGTTCAATTAAAATTCATAAATTAAGTAATAGAACTTTAGGTACATTGTTTAAAGGTGAAGCTGTAATCACTAGGACTATCAAAATAATTACAGAAAGAATCAAATTAGGTTTTATTTGAGAAGGCTTAATTAGAATTATACAATTCATTTGCGGCAGTGTGGTTGTGTTAGTTGTTCATTGATGTTAATGTGACTTACTAATCTTATGGCTCTTGCCAGTCCAGCTACCCTGGCAGCTCCCACTTCCCCACATACATCCATGATCTGAATTGGAAGACAGCCTGCTGCATGGTTGCAGAACACATCCTTCATCCTCACTGCTCAGTGCCTGGGCCATGACAGTGGTAAAGGTTTTAAATAGCATGGCTGAACTTAACTTAAAAATACTGATTTCCTCATTTTCAGAAAAGAAAATCTATAAATATTCTCTAAATTTGATCAGTTAAAAATAGAGGTTTAGGAAGTAAACACACTGTGAGTCATCTACATTATTATGATGAAAACAGGCTGTTATAATTTGCAGAGCATTTTCACATGTATTGTCTTACGTGATTCTCAGCACAAACTTTTGGAAACAGTCAAAATGCATTAATAGAGCTGAGATTAGAGTCCAGATCTACTGTCCCTTAAATCTGTAACATAATCTGTAGAATACTGCTTTATTTATAAAAGGGTTTAAGATGGTTTCAATTAAAGAAAGAGGAAAGCTGAAGATGAGATGTAAAGAACACTTAATATGGGTGGAAAATATTTCCTGGTGTCTTTTATCTTTTAATGCAACAATCCTAGTGCTTGAGATTAGGTACCACGTGTCTTACTCTTTGATATTCTCAACAGTAAGTAACTCAGTAGATATTCAAACGTGTGTTGATCATTTAAAATTCTGCTTCATTTCTAGAATGATAGCTTATTTTAGCTATCATTTAAGAGAAAGCCAGCAGTAAAATCAGTGGCTTCTTGTAGACACACACAGACGCAGACCTGTTTGCCTGTTAATTGATTTAAAGCCCTCTGTAAAATATGTTGGCTGTTTGCATTAACTTGATTAACTTTTGATGTTAAAATGTATTCATCATGTGTTTTTCTGTGCTAAAACTCCAAACATATAAAAAAAAATACTTTGATGTAGTCTTTCTTAGAACATTTTGTTGAAATTAAGAATATAGGAGAATACTTCTAAATTTAAGTTATTAAAGCCACAGTAATTTTCTAGTCATTTTGGGGGGAAATTTTTTTCTGCTTTTAGTAACATAAATCTGCTTTGA
Source organism: Camelus bactrianus (assembly GCF_048773025.1). Lineage (NCBI taxonomy): Eukaryota > Metazoa > Chordata > Mammalia > Artiodactyla > Camelidae > Camelus > Camelus bactrianus. Next base: position 11,328,382 of record NC_133542.1, read on the forward strand.
AGTTCTGTAGGCATTTATTATATCATTTTTATTTATATTTGATGTCCACTGTTGATGTAGTTGTCTTTGTGTAGTAGACTGATAACAGCTTTCAACTGTTAACAAAATTAAATTTTAAAAAATAAACTTGAATGGAACAGATGGTATGGATTTAGTGAATTTGGCTAAATGCTATTACATGGCATCAGAAATAACAGTAATAGCAGACCAGTGATGAAGGCGGAACCCCTGACCTCAAAGAATGTTTAACCCAGGAACAGAAAGGATAGAAATAAAAGAAGAATGCAGGCAACTAAACAATATAGCAGAATGCAGGCAGCCCCTGTAATCTGGGAGATACTTTAACTAAATAAATTTGTATGCTATTAGGGAATGAGTTAAGAGCATAATTTAACAAAGGAGATAGCGTGCCCCGGAGCTATGTGGGGGCTGTCTAAGACCAGGAAGACTAGGACACCACAGATGACAGTGAGAGTGGTGCTAGATTTCACTTCACATGCTGCTTCTGACATGCTGGTGTTTTTGACTTCGTGGGCATACTCTACTGACAGGAGTCAGTGAAGTAGTGCTGCTATTGGTTATTTCACTGACATCTAGGAATGAGTGATGGTCATTTTCTTGCTATTCCATAATAGGACACATATTGGATCCCCAGTTGACCCATTTAACTAAAGAGATAAGACTCTGAGTAATTAAACTGGGAAGGCTGGGCAGTGTTCACAAGAAAGCAGAATTACTGATAATTTCAAAGATCATTTGCTCTTCCAGCTCTGTGGCTCTGCTCCCAGAGGCATCTCCCGTGTGTTCTGTCTCTGAATTCCCAGTGACTGACTGGGTCAGACTTGCTGAATTGCTTCTGCTTGGACAGCACCCCCCCTTTCCAAGCCTTCCTTATAAGATTATGCCAAGTAGACTTCCATTCAAAGTATGTATGTGGAAGCAATTCGAAACTGTAACACATTGTGAAGGGACTATATTGATAACACAGTTACCTCACCAGTTAGCTATTCGCTTTATGACTATTACGAGACTACAAATGTGCAGAGAATAGGTGTCAATCACTTTATAGATCCATTGCCTTTACAAAATGAGTCATACAGAGTCTCGGACACACGGTGGATTTCCATAAATGCTGAAAGAACATGAAACACACCCTGAGTATTCAGTGAGAACTCAACATTATTGCAAAATTCATGTGAATTATCCATCTAACAGTGAGATCAGAATCATCACTGTCACAAGAAAGGATCCCTTTGGGATACAAGCCTCTTCACCTCCATTTCCCACATCCTTAGGTGTCTCTTCAAAGCAAAAACTCAGTGCACCATATTGGGAAATGGAAAACGGAGGCCTCTTAGAAGTAATAGCAAAATAGCATGGTACTTTCTTTTAAGTAATGTATTTCAAATGCTCACTTCACTTAAAGTGGTAAGATACACCTTGATCTAATTATGGGTTTTTGTAAGCACATTGTTATGTCGAAAGAAGAGAGGAAAATTAAAAGCAAATATATCCTAGAAACATTAGAAACTTTTAAAACATATTGTAGACATCTAAGTCAAAGATCTGCAATTAAGATAAATGAGTCCCTGTTTGGGCCACCTGCCTTTTATGGGGAATCAGCAGACACTCTGAGCCTCTGATGGAGATGCTCGTGATTATAAAGTGGGATTTGAGTATGTGGAGGTACCATATGAAATGACGTGCATTGATTCTTCACAACCTCAGAGACTCTGCCTGCTTTCCTGCCTTCACTTTATAATGGGGTTATTAAAGCCATAGTTTTTTTAAAGGAAATATATAGCTAGCTGAACAGTTCCTGTTTATAGCAAATTTATTTTAAAATAACAGGGATAGAATGTTCTTCAAAATGGTTTTTTGTGTTAGCTCAGTATTCCAAAGAACGCTTAAATTATTTGAGATAAAAAAAAAACTTCTAATGTGACTATTAGTAAGCTGGGTTTAATTAAGGTAGTTATTAACTCCATTGTAATTACTGTCTCGCTATTGTAACACATTAACTATTGCTAAAACCAGTTAGCCAACGAAGAGAGGAAAAGGCTGATGACAGCTAGAATCTCTGTTAAATCCCCCATTGTACACTGTTGTTCCTTTAATATTTCATAGGCCTATATGTAGCTGTTAAATTATTCAAGCCACCTCCTCTTCTTGAACATCATATCTTTTTTAATGTGGGTTTTGTCAAAGGGCCTGAAATGTGGCTGTCTACAGGAAACCTGATGCCGCATTAGGATGCACGAGCTGAGCTCAGGAAGAACTGACGGCCTTTTTCAGAGCATGAAACTGGCATTCTCTTTGCGTACCTTTGCTAAGGAAGAGGAAACCAGCACGGGGAAAGAGATCATGTCCGATAAAGTATTGCTTTTCTCACAGTAAATTAGTAAAGCCTTTGCCGATAAAATCCATACAGATATTTGTGTCTTCAGTATTTCCTCCAAAATCTTTCATTTATTTTAGTCTAAATTATTAAATAGAAAGATATGTCTCCTGTGGCTGTGTATGTGTCTCCAGCAGTTTTGGAGGGTTACTCAGGGCTCATAAACAAACAACATTGAACTATGTTGCCTGCTGTAATTCTATATGTTTAACTAGAACTTAAATAAAATCAACTGGAAATTTGAATCCTGAGGGTAATCAAAGAAAGTGTATTAAAGAAGATGTGATCTGAACTCAAATAGAGTAAGTTCTTAATAAGAGTGTGCTGCACGCTCAAATAGATATTATGGTGATTTATTTGTCAAAACTGTATTAAGAAAGAGGGCTGTATAAAATAGTGAGTTTACAGATGAAGAAACTGAGTAAATACTTGTTTAACAGGCACACACCACTATATATCAAATAATCACATATACCTAATTTATCTGTCCCTGCCGCTTTCCCCTTTGGTAACCGTAAGTTTCTTTTTTATGTCTGTGAGTTTCTGTTTTAAAATAAGTTCATTTGTATTATTTTTTAGATTCCGCATATAAGTGATACCACATGATATTTGTCTTTCTCTGTCTGACTTACTTAATATGGTAATCTCTGGGTTCATCCATGTTGCTGCAAATGGCATTATTTCATTCTTTTGTGGCAGAGTAATATTCCATTATATACATACACTGTACATTATACATATAATGCACATGTATATATGTATAAACTTCATCTTTATCCATTCATCTGTTGATGAGCACTTAGGTTGCTTCCATGTCTTGGCTGTTGTAAATGGTGCTGCTATGAACATTGGGGTGCATGCATTTTCAAATTAGAGTTTTTGTATTTTCTGGATATAGGCTCTGGAGTGGGTTACTGGATCATGTGGTAATTCTATTTTTAGTTTTTTAAGAAACATCCATCTTTTTCTCCACAGTGGCTGCACCAGTTTACATTCCCACCAACAGTGTAAAAGGTTTTCCTTTTCTCTACATTCTCTCCAGAATTTGTTATTTGTAGAATTTTGGATGACTAGTGTGAGGTGATACCTTACTGTAATTTGGGTTTGCATTTGTCTAATAATTAGTGATGTTGAGCATCTTTTCATGTGCCTTTTGGCCACTGAATGTCTTCTTTGGAGAAATGTCTATTTGGGTCTTCTGTCCATTTTTTTGATTGGGGTGTTTGTTTGATACTGAGTTATAAAAGCTGTATTTATATTTAGGAAACTAAGCCCTTGTCAGTTGCATCATTCGCAAATATTTTCACCCAGTCTTTAGACTATCTTTTCATTTTATTTACGGTTTCCTTTGCTGTGCAAAAGCTTTTAAGTTTAATTAGGTGTCATTTGTTTATTTTTGCTTTTATTTCTTCTGTCTTAGGAGACTGAATTAAGAAAATATTGCTAAAATTTTTGTTAGAGAGTATTTTGCCTATGTTCTCTTCTAGGAGTTTTACAGTGTCATGTTTTAAACTGTTTTGAGTTTATTTTTGCTGATGGTATAAGAGAGTGTTCTAACTTTATTGATTTACATAAAGCTGCCCAGCTTTGTCAACACTACTTGCTGAAAAGAGTGTCTTTTCTCCATTGTATATTCTTGCCTCCTTTGACAAAGATTAATTGACTGTAAGTGTATGGGTTTATTTCTGGCCTCTGTATTCTGTTTCTTTGATCTATACATCTGTTTTTATGCCAATACCATGTTATTTTGATTATGGTAGCTCTGTAGTATTGTCAGAAGTCTGGGAGGGTTATGCCTCCTGCTTTGTTCCTTTTCCTTGAAATTGATTTGGCAATTCTGGGTCTTCTGTGGTTCCATATAAATTTTAGGACTATTTGTTTTAGTTCTGTGGAAAATGTCATGGGTAATTTGATTGGGATCACATTAAATATATAAATTACTTTGGGCATGGCCATTTCAACAATATTGATTCTTCTAATCAAAGAGTGCAGGGTATCTTTGCAGTTCTTTGCAACATGTATAATGTCTTTACCAGTGTTTCATATTCTTAGTGTGTAGGGCTTTCACCTCCTTGTTTAGATTTACTCCAAGATATTTTATTTTTGACATGATTTTAAATGAAATTATTTCTTTTTGCTTTCCCTTTCTGATATTGTATTGTTAGTGTAAAGAAATGCCACTGATTTATGTTAATTCATTTATTAGTTTTAATAGTTTTTGTGTGGAGTCTTTGTAATTTTCTCTATGGAGTATCATGTCATCTGTATATAATAACAAATTTACCTACTCCCATCCAATCTGGATACGTATTATTTCTTTTTTGTCTGACTGCTGTAGCTAGAACTTCTAATACTATGTTGAAGTCATGAGAGTGGGCATCCTTCTCCTGTTCCAGACTTCAGTGGGTGAGGCTTTCAGCCTTTCACCATTAAATATTCTGTTGACTCTGTGTTTGTCATAAATGGCTTATGTTCCCTCTATACCCACTTTTGTGAGAGTTTTTATTGTGGATGGATGTTGAATTTTATCAAATGTTTTTTTCTGTGGCTATTGAGATGATCACATGGCTTTTGTTGATGTAGTGTATCACATTGATTGGTTTACATATATTGAACCATTCTTAAAACCAACTTGATCATGATATATAATTCTTTTTATGGGTTGCTGGATTTGGCTTGCTAATATTTTGTGGAGGATTTTTGCATCTATATTCACTATCAACTTGAATTTTTTTTTTTTCTGTAGTGACTTTGGTTTTGTTTTCACAATGATGCTGGCTTCATAGAATGTCTTTGGGAGTTTTTTCTCTCCTTCAGTCTTTTGGAAGATTTTGGGAAGGACTGTTATAAGTTGTTCTCGGTATGTTTGGTGGAATTCCCTGGGGAAGCCATCCAGACCTTGACTACTGCTTGCAAGGAGTTTGTTTTGTTGTTGTTTTTGTTTTTATTACAGATTCTATTTCATTTCTAGTGATCAGTCAGTTCAAATGCTCTTTCTTCTGGACTCAGTCTTTGTAGGCTATATCTAAAACTTTGGCCATTTCTTCTAGTTTTTGCAATTTGTTGGCATATAACTGTTGATAGCATTTTCTTATGATATTTTGCATTTCTGCAGTATCAGTTGTTACTTCTCTTTAATTTCTTGTTTATTCGAATCCCCTCTCTATTCTTTTTGGTGAGCCTGGCCAGAGGTATGTAGATTTTATCTCTTTAAAAAAAAAAAAAAAGCTCTTGAATTTATTGATTTTTTTCTGTTGTTTTTTTAATCTCTATTTCTTACCTGATCATTATTATTTCCTTCCTCCTGCTAGCCTTCAGTTTTATTTGTTCTTCTTTTTCTAATTCTTTCATGCAGTAGGTAAGGTTGTTTGAGATTTTTCTTGTTTTTTGAGGCAGGCCTGTATTGTATGAGCTTCCGTTTTAAGACTGCTCTTGCTGAGTCTCATGGAATTTCTGTGGCTGTGTTTTCATTGTCATATATCTCAGATTATTTTCTGATTTCTTTTTGATTACATAATTGTAACAAATACACCATTTTAGAGAGAAATATTGATAATGTGGAAGGATATACATGCCTGGGGCTAAGAGGTATATGAGAAACCTGTACTTTCTTCTCAATTTTTCTGTAAATCTAAAACTGCTCTAAAAAATAGTCAATAATTTTTTCAGTTAAAAAATCAGTGTTTTCTATTTATCTTTGAAGAAATAACTATGGACTTGAGGTCAGAACACTTTGACTTATGTTCTGACATTGTACCTTATAAAAGTTACTTTCTTAGTTATTCTAATACAAGTGTTCTGAGAATTCATGCACTCAGCCAGTTACTTATCCATATATTCAGTCATTGACAGTGACTTTCACTTATTAACAGCTATGATGCTATGATGCTATTTTCTGGGAATATAAAAATCAATTAGACATCACAGTTTAAGAAGAACAGATTCATATGCCAACATGCTTCTTGTTGTCATCACCAGTGTGGGACAGTAAGTCCCACTGTAGGGATCAGGTGAGACAATAATTAGGAAATCACTTTCTAAACTATAAAGAGTCTTTGCACTTAATGTGTATGAATTATGAAATGATGCATTTATACAATTTGAGTTCCATCAGCCTTGCTTTGAATAAAAATGCAAGTAAAAATAACAAGTTCCAAGCACAGAGAAACTATGTTTAAGGTATATAATCAATGAAAGTTTGATTGTATACCTTAAACATAGTTTATATAATATTTACAACTAGTAATATGAATAAAAGCCTTAATAAAGAAACATATAAATAAAAGATATATGCCTATGTATATATGATAAGATTTAGAGATAAATAAGGAACACATAAAAAACAAAACTTATATATATGTATATATACACACACACACATATAGAATTAAAGCACCAATTCTTAAAAAATATAAATACTTCTAAGGCACTTTTATAAAAAATAAACAACTTACATTTTAAAATACTACTCACAATTTTATTTTCATTGTTTTCATTCATTCAGCATATATTTTGAGGGTCAATTATGAGCCACCTTTTAGGCTTTGGACATAGACATTTGAACAAATATTGGCAAGACGTCTGTTGTCATGAAAATTGCATTATGTCCATTGTGTTGGTGGTAAATAGGCAGTAATCAAATGGCAAGTCAATAAGGAGACCTTCAGATTGTAATATGTGCTATTGGGTGAAATGAACCTGTATGCTGTTGGGAAGGGGATTACTGGAGGCACGTACATGGGAAAATTATCTCACATAATGTGATCAGGAGAAGCTTCACTGATTGCTTTGTAGGCATAACTGAAGGGACTGAAGGAGCACATTATGTGGCCACCTGGGCAAGTACTGTTCCAGACCGAGGAACCAATAAATGCAAAAGCCCTGCTGCTGGAGCCTACTTTCCTGAGCAAGGCAGTAGGAACAGTGTAACTGAAGCTGATAAGGGAAGTGGAGACCTTGTTAAACTCGGCAAGTTTCCATTTGGAATTTATAAACATGGAATGCCCCTTATTCCCAGGAGACTTTAGAACAGTGAAGTGCTAATTATTATTTAGTAAACAGTTCCCCGGGAGGGGGAGAACTGAAGGGGTTCTAATTGATACCATCTGCCAGTTCCTACATTGTAAATATGATTACTATGGTGATTTTAAGCTGTCAGTATGATGGCACTGACTGTCGAGTTGGGAAGAGACATACCTAGTCAGCTCTAAAAAGCCAGTATGAGCCAGCTCCAACACACCATTACTTTTATGTCCCTGTATCTGTAATAAACATCTATAAATGCAGAGGAATATATTGCCCAATTCTGTGTACAAAATTAAGTAATTATTGACATTTTGAATAAATGAACTGTTGGATAAATCCTGTAATTGTTAGTGACAAACGGCTGAGATTGTAAATACTTATTAAGTGTAGGGCACTGAATCAGGAAGAAAGATGCGGTATTCAGGATGCATCTTTAGTCTTGTCAGTTTTGTGGGAACTGACAAGGAAAGATATTAGGACTCTAAAGTCATTATCTTCACTGAATGACATCAAGTATACTTCACTTTAATGGTCACAATATGACATGGATCAACTTTAATGAGTAAATTTTATAGCAAAAACTGGCTGAAGACGTGAATAGTAATTCAGTTGATGAATAGATGTAAATGATTGTGACAGCAGTGGTGATTTTTCTAGCCTCAATCACTCATTTTGCTTGAACTCATCAAATGTGTCTAGTTGTAAGGAAAAGTTAAAAAATATGACAAAACATAAGAAATGCTTCATGGCCAAAAATACCTAAAGAGGCAAAATATTTTGAAGGAAGAAAAGGGACTTTATGTTTCCATTTAGCTTGAGAATCTGCTTCAGGAAGGGAATATTCTAAAATAATGTCAGTGGAATAGGGTATTTTAAAATATTTTCAGGTTTGGAAATTTTAAAACAGAATTGCCAGATGCTCTTTATCCTCATATTTACATACATATATATATATTCATGATCAAATATATATGTGTATTATATATGTATTATGTTATCTATAAATACACTGATACATACTTAGACATGGATATGTGATTTTATGTGTATACATAAACACATCTATATAAATTTCTGCCTATATATCTATTTATATTAAACAAATAAGTTCACAATTATACTTCCAATTCCAATTGAACATGATAAGGCTTATTCTAACCTTCTGCCTTTCCATGTGTATAATTCCCTTCTCCAATGGTGAGAATCCTTGCTCTCATTATCCAAAATATACTTAGTTCTGGAATACAGAGTATTTCTGAACTGTTCCGTAGGACTGAATATATAGTTGAAACGATATGTTTAAAATTTACCTAGATAATTTCTCCCTTTCTACAGTTAGTTGCATTTGTTTTATTCATTTGTATTCAATTTTGTTGGATCCATACTGTCCTTATTAATTGTTCTTCTCTTTTGGTTAAATAGGAGATTACCATGATTCTAAAAGTCAGAAGTATACAAAAAGTTACATTCCAGGCATAATCCTTCCATCCTATTCCTCCCCCCAGCCCACCCATCCTTTCAATGCCATGTCTTTTCACTTCTTACATGTACCAACTTCATTATGTTTTTATTCACTGTTTCTGTGTTTCTGGCACAAATGAACAAATACTATTTATTTTTTTTAAATTTGCTTTTGTACTTTGGGAAAAATAGCAAATCATATATATGCTTTAATTTTTATGTACTAAGACCACATAGTGACTATTGTCAGTATCCAAATATGAATTATATGTTAGCAACAGTATTGTTTCAGTGTTAATTGTTTCTTATGGAACTTTGTGGTTATATAAAAGAAAATACTCATTTTTAATTGGAAATATATACTCGATGGTCAGGTAGTAAATGGGCATATGCCTATAGTTTACTTCATTCAGAAAATAACATATCAATATAATTTATACATTTGGACAAAAATAAAAAGAAACTACAAAAACAGTAATTGAGGGAGTTTGATATTTGCAGATACTAACTACTATATATACAATAGATAAACAACTAATTTACTCTATATAGCACAGGGAACTATATTCAATATTTTGTAGTAACCTATAATAAAAAATATGAAAATGGATATATGTTATTTCCTTCTCCATCTTAACAGTATGTGTGTTCAGGTATGACTGAAGCACTATGCTATAAACCAGAAATTGACTGAACATTGTCAACTGACTGTACTTCAAAAAAAAAAAAACTCAGCCACCATTTTCCCTCCTAAGAGGGATAATTTAGTGTACTCTTCTGTAGGCTGAATAATCTAGTTCTCATATGATATCATTTCCACATCTTTCACCACCTTGGTCACGCACCTGTAGATTTACTCACAGTTATTAAAAAAAAAAAAAACTCTTAAAGCATGGTTCTTATACCCTGACCAAGTATAATATATCAGGAATATCAGTTCAGAGTATAAATCATTTTAGCTCAACATTAATAAATCTATAACTATAATGTATAATATAAAAAAGCTAAATAAAATGGATCACATGATTATTTCAATAGATTCAAACATATGTTTGATAATTTTACCCTTTTAATAAATATATTAAAATAAATATTAAATAGCTCATGGTGAAAAAGAATATGAAAATGAATATATATATTCATGTATGAAACATTATGGTGTACACCAGAAATTGACACAACATTGTAAACTGATTATACTATAATAAAAAAAATTAAAGAAAATTTAAAAAATAATTATTGAAAATGACAAGGATGACTCACAAACAGAGGAATTTATAACAGAAGTTTACTCTGCACAATTCTAGCCAGAAAGCACATTTAAAAAAAAAAAAAAAGATTAAACTCTCCAAGCTTTACCTCTGTAGAGACAGAGAAATCTAACATGGCCAAATCCCATGCTAAAAAGAGACACTACTAAGTAGATTTACAAAATCTAAATAAAAATAATACTGTTGTAGAAATCAGGGTTTTTTTTTTTTAATTGTACTCGAGAGAAAGCACCATGCTCAGATAATTTTGCAGGAGAATTTTTAAAGATAAAATCATCATAAAGCTACTTAAACTATTTCAGAGCATAGAAATGGAATGAAAATTTTCACATTTGTTTTATGAAGTTAGTGCATATTGATCCTAAAATATGAAAAGATTATGCCATAAAAGGAAAATACAAGCCCAAACTCACATGAATATTGATGCAAAATCCCATGAAAATATTTGAAAACAGACCAAGAATATACTAAAAAGTTTGCATACCATGACTAAGTGAGATTAATTCCATGAAAGCAAGTGTGCCTCAATATAAGAAAGTATTCTTATAATCCATCCCACTATTAAAGATAAGGAAAAATATCAAAAATATCTTCAGTTACCTTTCAGGTGTTTAACGTCCAATGTCCAGAAATGTTGGAAGAAACTTTGAAGAAATAAGAAATTGATAGAATTTCTTTAACATATGCATAATACTTACATGCAGGCATACACTCATAGCAGCTTATGGGCCAGCATGTTTCTTAACTAGGAGCCACTAGAGGTTTTCCACTCAAGTCAGACACAAACCAGGATTTCAACTGTCCCCAATTCTGCATAGCATTGTGTTGTGGAAATTGACCAGTATTATTAGATAACAGAACACATCCCATCCAGTATCTCCAAACCTTCACTATCTCCCTAATGCTTAAAAATGCATTGTCACTGTGCATCTGGCAATTTCCATGGTCTGCTTTCGATCTGCTTGGATTTCCAGCCAAATTTTAAATTACTTTCTTTCACCTTCCCCAAACAGTGAGTGATGTGTTAACATCTTGAACATTTTGACCATGTCTCTACATTGGTTCATACTGTTTTCTGTCTGAAAATACTTCTTCAGTTTTAGTCTTTATTTGATGAAACCCTTCCAGTATGGCAAGGTCCAATTTTCTACATCAGAGAGGAGGGACTTTTTTAAAATACCCTAGTTTCTGTCTTTATTCTTTATATGCTTGTTGCTTTCTGTAGTACTATTCATTTCATGTTTCTGTTTTCTCTTACTCACTAGATTTAAAGTTCTTCTCTGGGAGAGTGACACCAATCGATTACTCTGACCAGACATCTTTGACTTTATATGTATAGTAATTGGGAGTTTCACAGTAGTAGGTAAACCTCACTAAATGTTGGGTAATTCCAAGTAACAGGTATTACTCTTGTGTGTTGAGACAACATCATTTTTCACTGGAACCACTGCCCACTGATTACATTATGTCTTCAGCAACAGTAGAGAGCACACTGAATCATTGCTTTCATTCTTGGGAAAACTGGTTTCTCAATAATCACCAGTCATATTTTGAGTATAGAAATATATTAATAACTATGTTATTTATTAAAATATTTTAGTATAGTATTAAACATATTTATTCATTTAAAACAGACTTTTAACCTCAGAAACATTAATCTGAGAAAAGAAGGCAGCCACAAAAGAGTGCATATTACATGATAAAATTTTTTTGAAATTCTAGAGGAGACAATAATTTATCATAGCATAAACCAGATCAGTGGTAGGCTAGAGTTGATTGCTTACAAAGGGGCTAAGGAGATAGTCTAAAGAGAGTTTGGAGTTGTAGTAAACAGATGAATATATTTGTTATAACTTAGTGCCTTGAGTATGTAAAATGGGTACACTTTATTATATGTAAGTTATACTTGAAAAAAGTTTGTTTAAAAATATATCAAAGCAAATTGCCTTGTTTTCATCCTTGAAGACAAGGAGTTGCTATGATGAAATAATTAGTAAGTAATAGTTACCTTTAAAGTAGGTCTTTTAAAGGAAACATTCTATATCTAACCTCAAATTACATGAAAAATATGTAAAATAGTTTGTCTTAATTCAGAAAGAGATAGATATTTAAATATAGTAAATTAACATGAGAAATGTATGAAATTGGTATAAAAATAAACTTTATTTCAAAAATATCTTAGAAATACAGTTATAAAATTAACATTGTTGTGTTATTCTTGGATATATTTAATTTAATACCATATCATCTGTGGGATATTTATAGCCTATGTTAATATTGCTTCAGTATGTCATCCTATACATTACTTTGTTGGCAGGCAACAGAAGCTGGGTGTCCTTAGAACAGTGCAATTATCAGTTCTAACTTCACAAATTTATAGTCTATAAAATATTTAAGAGATGCATCAAATTATTCAATAATAAAACCCAGTAGGTAGTAAATTTTTATGTGATTATATCAGATACTGGCTGGAATCTTAACGTGGGATAATCTTACCTATCTGGAAACATAAAAATAACCCTTCCATCGTACTTTCTAGAATGCATTAGATTTCTAAGAATGGGATATTTCACATAAGAAAAAAAATTTGCAAGTGAGTCAAATGAGACTGATATTATATTTACTAGATATCAAGTTAAGGGGTTATTAGCAAATCTACAGCCATCTAAACTATTTTGTGATTTGGTAAAATAACTAACAGGTTGTTCTACTGCTGTGCAAATCAGGGATATGAAAAAAGATGAATAAACTGAACACAAATCCTTTTTATTATCACGAAAAACATTTAGCTAAATTGAGATAGATCCAATTTTAGCATTAGTTGAAGAGCATCAGAACCAAAACAAAACAACAGCAAAATTCATATTTTATCCAATATGGCAACTGGTATTAAGAGCCTAACTTAAAAGATAGTTTATGAAGATGAGAAAGAAAAACTACCAGTCTGTCATACCTGCAATAAAAGCAGGGGAAGTATTATTTATACATGAGTATGTTACATGTGAACATCTTTAATGTGAGATACATCTGAATAGAAGATCTGAAATATTAAAAAATGGGTATTTCAGATATATACAGAGAAAAAAAAATTGAGGACCTCTCTTCCTGGCCATGGTGAGCTAGGTTGTATCAAATTAATTCTTTTACAAGTATAAATAGAAAAGATGGACATATGGTTAAGAAAAAAATAGTTTCATGATAGTAGAAAGCTAACAGACCAAATTTTAAGGGATAGGGAGGTGCCTGAAGGTAACATAGGTGACTTTAGCATTTGACACCACATCTTCCCTATAAAACAATGTCCGCTTTAACAGTCCTGTTATGAGACCTTGAGCAAGTGATTCTGCACTTCCGTACAGGTGAGGAAACAAATGCTGAAGTACATAACCTGTCAAGTAGCTGGTAAATTATGCTACATTTTTAGCAAGGGCCTGGAAGAGGAATGTTGTACAAGTAACTGTGAAATAGACCATTTCTCACAATAACTGAAAACCAGCTTAGAATCATTTCAATCCTTGATTGATTTAAGGTGATTTTCACCTAGTCTAATTTCATAACTATTTATCTTTTTCATAAACATAAAAGAATATCCTTCCATGAACTTAAATGATGTATAAAATTCTTCATATGCTATATTCAACAACCAGTGAAAGAATTATGAGACCCGCAAGAGAACTTAAATAGAAATCAAGAAAATTGTAGTAATTAAAGTCTCAAAGGAAATAAAGCTAGTGGAGTTCAGGGATGCATGCTTTAAAATAATGTGATCAAGGAAATAAAATTGATGGAGGATTTCAGGAGTAAAATGGAAACTATAAAGATAAATCAAATGGAAACTTGAGACCTAAAAAGTAACTTTATGTAAAATGTGTTTAATAGCTTTTTTGGCATAGCTAAAGAGACAATTACCCTTCTGAAAAATATGTTGGAGGAAAATATTAATATTCAAGCAAATAGAGAAAAAATATGGAAATACAGACAATAATGTAAGAGGAAAAAGTTAATGTGTTTCATTCTTTTCCTTCAAATCTTCTAGAGAAATTAAGAAACCCCAGCCAAATCCATAATCCTGAGAATTGCTTTTAGCCTTAAATCTGTAAATACCAGAACTTCTACATCACAAGTATTTGCTGTTCCACTTGGCATTCATCACTGCGCCCCAAGGTGAATGTCTTAATGATAGTCTTGTGACAGGATGCCAGGTGTTGTTGTCACCCTGACTTCAACCAGCAGGGTGGCTTTTGTTACCACTTAATGATCACAACTCCAGAATCAAATATCCAGGTCCTTTTTCAAAGCCAATTTCCAGAGCTGGCTGCTCCAGTCTTGATTCCTTCCAAACCAGACACACAGACAGGGACTTGCATGAGGTAGATTACTGATGACACACAAAGGTGAAAATGAGAGAAGGAAGAAAGCAAAATGAATAAAATTTACAACCTCTGAGTATATGTGTCACAGCTCAGAACTGTCCTTCAGGAAGACAAGAAAACTGGGGCATTTACCTGATAGCTTCTATTCCCCAGGGGCTGAAAGTTGCCCCAGCAGTGTAAATTGCCATCCTTCTGGGGTTGTGTCTGCACATAGCTGTGCAGGGCCCCTCAGTGGCACAGAAAGCCCTCTGGTAAAGAAGTAATACAGATTTTGGTGCTCAAGCTAAGGAGCCTTATGCAAACCAGAGACTCTTGACAGACACAGGCAAATTTAGGTGGCCTGAGGGGAAGTAGAGTAGGTATATACTGTTCAACAGCTTAAATGTCCATCAATAACAAACTGAGAAATAAATTATGAAACATTTGTATAGTGGAAAACTCTACAGAAGTGAAAATTATCTATGCTACCTGCAAAAAATATCGATGAATCTCACAAATGTAATATTGAGCAATAGAAGCTAAACGTCAAATAGTATACTTGCTTCTTTTTAATTTATATGAAGTTCAAAAATGGGCAAAACAAATCCTGGCAGTGAAGGTCCAGAGAGTGGTTAAAGCTTGAGGGAAAAAAAAAAAGACTGGTAATGATAAGGAGTGGATACAAGAGGAGCTCTCTGTTTTTACTGGTGACATTATAATTCTTTAACTGGGTAATTGATTTATGTATGTGTTCACTTTCGGATAACTTACTAAGCTGCACGCTTATAACGTTTGTAGTGTTCTGTATGTAAGTTATGCTTCAACAAAAATTTTCATACATATATGTGTCCAGCTTTTAAATTTGTCCTTAATCTCTTTCAGTCTAATATCTAGCTTGTCAGAATAGAGATGTCACCCTTTTTGAAATTCATGAACAGCCTAAAAATTCCTAAATTCAGTACAGATTTCTCCATATCTCTCCCACTGAATTATCAAATGCATTTTGTTGCTTATAATTTCTCCTCTCCTGATGTCTATCACGTTTTACTGATTTACTTCTGATCACATCTTTATTACTGATAAAATATCAATTTTTAAAACCTTCTACAAAAAAAGGAATATATGCAAGCTTTCCACAGAACCCTTCCTTCATTTCCCCATGGAGAGTATTCCTTATTCTCTCCTGTTATTGTAAGATTAGTTATTTGGATACATTCTGGGTAATGAAAAATAACAGGTTAATTCTTAATTGAGTGAAGCTGCATGCATCTAGTATATAAGCTGCATGCGTAATTACAGAAATACATAAGTATGTACTTAAACTCGACCCTTTAACAATATGGGTTTTAACTGCATGGGTCAACTTACACATGGTTGGTTTGTTTGTTTTTCAATAGTAAATAATATAGCACCACACAATCTGCAGTTGGTTGAATCCTTGGATGTATAACTGCATACAAAGTAACCTTGAATGTGGAGGGTCCAGTATAATTTATACACAGACTTTTCTGCTCTGCTTAGGGTTGGAGCATCTAACCCCTGCATTGTTGAAGGGTCAACTGTATGATGACTGTTCTATAAGGCGATACTGACTATTTCCCAATCTCTTATTATATATTGCCAAGAAGAGTTGTTCAAGTTCAAATACCTCCTTAGATATTAATGAAAGGCTTTATTTCATTAGGCAACCATATAAGGCAGTACTTGTGAAATTACTGAATTATCAAGTAAAACTTTCATTTTTTAACATATTTTTATTGAAGTATAGTCAATTTACAATGTTGTGTCAATTTCTGGTGTACAGTACTTTAGTCATATGGGAATATACATATATTTGTTTTCATATTCTTTTTCACCATTGGTTACTACTAGTTACTGAGTATAGTTCCCTGTGCTAGACAGTATAAACTTGTTTATCTATTTCATGTATATTAGTTTCTGCAAAACTTTCATTTTGAAATGAATGGTCTGTATATAGTCAATAATTCCTACACTGTTACATATTACTACTTTATTATGTTTCAATGAAAATTCTGCATTTTTTTATACTTCGAAATAGTACCTTAGTTTAGATCTAGATAATTATATTTATGGAGACAAACTTTGTATAGTTTTAAGTGTTAAGTGAAATTTAACAGAAATATAAGAGAAATGGATGAAGGGAGTCAAAAGGTAAAGAGAAAAAAGTGTTGATATATTTTACACATTTACGTAGTCATCAGCTTTAATAATAACTTTTATAATATATAATTACATTTGCAACATATATAAATCTTATTAAATTACTGAATGCAATATAAATTTAAAAACAGAAATTTGATATAAATTTAACATAACAAAACAGTTATATATAAAGATATCAGTAGGTACATATAGAAAAACTAATGTCAGTGTTCCACACCTGCTAGTTAGCTAAAAAGCAGAGCAAAACTATTACAATGAATTATTAATTTTCACCTTTCTCTGTGAAAATATTGATAATATCTGAAGTTGTCATCAGTGTGGAAGTGGTGCCCTTTCTTGTGCTATTAGTAGGAGTATAGGAGGTTTAAGCTGTTCTATGGATATTTTTTCAGTCTATCTGATTGTAAGTGCATTTTCTTTTCTTACTAAGCTGCATGTCTTCTAGGTGTCCATTACTAGTTTCCAGAGCTCATTCTTAGCAGATGTCATGCATGTGAAAAAGAGAGAAATATCCATAATCTTTTTCTGGCTTAACAAAGAAAATTTGCAACTAAGGATAAGTTCAGTAAACAGAGATGCCAATTTAAATATTATTACCATGGCAACACATTAGTGGGAATTACAGACTTTTGGAGATTAAAGGTTATTTTGATAGAACATAATCATTTCTTCAGGCTAATGTCTTATAATACTCCCTGTTCATCAGTTTTTTTTTTTCTAAGAACAATTTTATTCTGAAGAACAGTACCTACTTTTCAGCACTATCATGAAATAGAGAATTTTTTCAACTTCTTCTCTTGCTAATACTTCTCAACCATATAGTAGAAGGCCTTGCAATTTTAAGACTAAGTATTGAAAAAGGATCACTTAGAGAAAGAACTAGACTTACGAAGCCCTGAATTTCAATATGGAAAGTAAAGTGCAAAAAGAACATTTGAACAAATAGAATGTGGATCATGTACACTGTCCTGCTGTGATGTGCACATAAGTACAGACATTGATAGAGATTCAGGCTTAGGCATAGATGCTGACATAGACACATGTCTATCTCACACACACACACACACACACACACACACACACACACACACACACAGTAGTTCATTGTAATATGTGAATTTAGATGAGCCACATCTAAATGTCCATCAGTAGAGGGTTGCTTACATAAATTATGGTTTGTCACTGTGCAGTCAAAACAACAAAGCCTTTTTCATATGCATGATGCATTTTGGAAAAAATGAAAATACAATGCAGAACACCAAGAACATTTTGTTTCATTCAATCTATTACACCTCTAACAATACCGATCATCTTATCTCTGTATTGTCAACCTGACATTTCAGTCATATCTCAACACACTTGTTTCCTCCAGTACAAAAATTCTCACATCTGCTAGAATTCTGGCTTACAGACATACTTCAACTATTCTCAACTGTTTGGTCTTCTTGCTTTCAAATTTTCCAGCTAACTATCAGCATCATGACATAGTATATATGATTTAGGACATGAGAAGAGAAAGACTGTAAGACTGTATGCTATATATTTATCTCATAATCTTCTTGCTTTGACTAAGGAAAAGATTGTTATACTACATACACTATCTATCTATCAAAAATGAAACCTGAAAGAAAAGAAAAAAATGGGGAACTGGATCCCTTAAATAAAATAAGAAGCACTATTGTAGATGGAAAGACAATTATCTTTCCAGAACAGGCAAAACTGGTGTGCTAGTTAGAAACCATTGGTTGAAAAGACTTTAAAGTGTAGGTCTATAGTGTTATATGTCTGTTCATGTATAACTGAAAAATTGCAGTTTACACTGGAATTTGACAAAACATTGTAAAATGACTATAACTCAATAAAAATGTTTAAAAAATATAGTGTTATAATAGATATATTTCATACACAGCTTTTCTTTTCAAACTACTCATGATACATATGTATATACACACACAGTACCAACTTATATGTGATAGTTTATGTCTGTTACTACACAGATATTTTATAAGTGTGTAGTATAAATATTTAGTATCAAATTTAAAAGAATCCAAAAGTATTTGAACTCTACTTAGTGAATTAAACATTCCAACATTTTCTAAAGTTTTAATTTTCTTCATGAGGCAAATAGTTTTAAACTATGCGTTATTTTGAATAAGTATAATGGCATTATTCAATGCTCTACTTAGGCATTTTAATTAAAAAAAAAACTGCAAACACTCCTGCCTGGCTCATTAAGGATCCTGGCTCTTCCACTTCAGCTATTTACTCACCAGCCCAAATTGATTCCCATGAGATATGGTTGAGCTGCCCTTGGGAAATATGCACATTCCTAGTTGACTTAGCTGTCATGGCAGATTCATATCAAACAAAAAAATGACCATTAGCTATAAATATTGGAGGCTGGGCAGGTTGAAGTTGAGCTTAGCTATGATAAACCACTTACAAAGTTCTACTGCCTTAGATTTATCTATATTCTTAATAGTCATATTGTCAACTGGATTTTAAAGAGAAGAATGAATGAAATATTCTTTTGACTATGTTTTCCATTATTATTCATGAAACAGAAGATGTAATGAAAGGTGAAGAGAAATGCTTTACGTCTCAAGTGTTAAATCTTACTGGAGTTTATAAAACAGTGTAGTATATCCAATTGAGATTTCATGTTTGCATTTGTAAGGACACAGTTTTTATGACATTTTCCAAAGACATGTTGTAGGAATTAAGGGAACAAAGCAATCCAACATTGTCTTTTTAAATGAGGAACGTATACAAATAGATTAACATTAAGTATTGTTAACTTCAGAATGGACCAGAAGAGGTATTCAGTTAATGTCAGTTGATTGATTAAAAGGTTATAGTCTACTGTTGTAATTCTAAACTGGTACAGTATAAAATATGTTACCAGGAAAACTGTTAAAGTAGAAAACAGCTGGAAATTTTTTGAACAGCTAATAGCTTTAGTCATTTTGAAAGCCAATGGTTAAAAAAGTATGCACTAGTTACTATGTGAATTTTTTAAAAGCAATGTTGTTGTTAATCCTTTGGTTTCTGTTTCTAATAAAGTGAGTGAAATGTAAACTAGATTGAAATTTTGTGGAAAACTAGTGTATAATCTTAACCAGAATACCTTGAATCCAGTATGTACACATGATAAGGAAAGTAAGAGGCTACAGCAGAATTGTTTTCTAAAACCAGAAGGTCAAAAATGTGACTGCGTGTGGTGTGGGTGGGCAAAAGGTAGTGTGAATTTTAAAGAATCAGTATTTGAAAAAGTTGAAAGCAAGGGTTTTGGCTGAGAAAAAATACTGAAAGGTAGAATTTATTCTGTTTCATTGGGTCTTAATTTTATCCCACTTCCAAGCATTCACAATGACTTCGAAGTCTTCTAAATCTCTTCACACAGGACTGGGTCCTGTCCTCTACATTTAGCTTTTGCTGGAAGAAGGGCATGGTGTGTGGCTTAAGTTGGGGAGGAAGACATCAAGCTAAGATATACATGATGACTTGGTTCAAATTTGGAACAAAGAGGAGTGTAAGAGTGCACAATGTTGGTGTTGGTGAAGCATGGGGTGAAATGAAAAACTAGCAACCAATATGATAGCTGTTGCCAGAAGATCAGCCCCCATCCCTGATGAGCCAAATAACCCAGAGACAAGGTCTTGGAGCTTAGAAGAAAAGAGGTGGCTTTATTGCTTTGCCGGGCAAAGGGGTCTCACAGAAGGCTAGTGCCTTCAAAACTTTGGACTCATCTTGGGGATGGGGTGGGGTGGTTATATAGCCAGAGCTCAAACAATAAAGCATGGATAACAATCAATAGAAGTATTTTCTCATCAGAAGACTCAGCATGGCGTCATGGTGTCTCCAGGTGACGAAGTCTATAGAGGCTAGTGGATGTCCCTCTTTCGATCTCTTTATCTTTTAAGTGCCCAAGGTGTGGTCATCTTGGTAATTTAGGCTATTTTGTAAGGTTACAGTCCCGTGACCTTCTCCGCAGAGAACGACTCAGAGACTGAGCATGATTGTTACTTTTGACTACTGGAATAAAGCAGAAACAGTAAAATCAATAGCTTTAGTTTTAACGATGGGCCGGGAGCTGTGAGTGGTAACCAGTTGGTCAGGTTTGTTGACCGTTCTAAGGGCAAGCATAAGAATAAGCAATCTGTAAGCCTAAGTGTGGCCATTTTATTAATTCTCCTTCATAGCCATGCTGAAAAAGATTAAAAGGGAGAAAACTAACAAATGTTTATTTGGGGAGTAAAGAAATTTTCATCTTCAAATTTCAATTTATATAAGCAAGGCTTATAGAAATACTAACTTTATAGTTTGAGAATTGAATGACTTTCATTAAATTAAAAGCATAAATCTAAAATAACATGACATATCCAAATGTGGTTTTCAGAGATTGAAAAGTTAAATCAAATGCTAATCAGAATTGTTTAAACTTACTTTTTTATTGAAGTATAGTCAGTTTACAATGTTGTGTTAATTTCTGGTGCACAGCATGATGTTTCAGTCATACATACACATACATATGTTCCTTTTCATATTTTTCTTCATTATAGGTTACTACAAGGTATTGAATACAGTTTCCTGTGCTATACAGAAGAAACTTGTTGTTTATCTATTTCATATATAGTAGTATCTGCAAATCTTAACTCCCAATTTACTCCTTCCCTCTTCTTTCCCATCCTCCATAATCATGTTTGTTTTCTGTGTCTTTGAGTCTGTTTCTGTTTTGTAAATAAGTTCATCTGTGCTGTTTTGTTTTGTTTTGTTTTGTTTTTTGTTTTCTTTTTTTTAGATTCCACATGTGAGTTGATACCATATGGTATTTTTTTCTTCTCTTTCTGACTTACTTCACTTAGAATGGTGAACCCAGGTCCTTGCATGTTGCTGCAAATGGCATTATTTTATTCTTTCTTATGGCAGAGTAGTATTCCATTGTATCTTTATCCAATCAACTGCCAGTGGATATTAGGCTGTTTCCATGTCTTGACTACTATAAATAGTACTGCTGTGAACATTGGGGTACATGTGTCTTTTCGAATTAGAGTTCCCTCCGGATATATGCCCAGAAGTGGGATTGATGGATCATATGGTAGGTTTATTTTTAGTTTTCTGAGAAATCTCCATACTGTTTTCCATGGTGGCTGCATTAAATTGCATTCCCACCAACAGTGTAGGAGAGTTCCCTTTTGTCCACACCCTCTCAAGCATTTATCATTTCCAGTCAGAATTTGAACCAGGCCTTTCATACTCCTTGGAATACTATATATTTCACTAATTTGTCAATAAAAATGAATTCCATATCACCCAATGACTAGAAGCCATCACTATAAACTCAAATTTCCTCTTAATGATACTGTATGGATTTTGTTAACATTATAGTTTGCTTTCCTTTGATGAGAAAAATGAAAAATGAAAAAAAAAAGCATTAACATGTCCAAAATTGATGCCCTGAACACTAGCCTCCAAATGGGAAGGAGAGTATTTGAAGAACAAGATCATTTGAGAACTAAACCTTGGCTTCATGGAAATGGGCTAGAGATGAGTGCTTGAAAGAATAATCTTTGGTGAATGCTGAACTGGCGAATCAGAGATGATCATCACTAGTTTGACAAGTCATAGGGCTAGTATTGGAAAGCTTGGACCCCAGCCCAAGCTAGGAGAGAGACTGATGTTCCACTAAACATTAATGCTAAAGAGGAGATGCAAGGGTGTAGGACAAGACTGGGACCACCTTACAGCAGAACCATAGAAGTAGTCTTGGAAGCCAGCTTGCAATCACACTGGGGAAAGGAATGATGTTTCCCAAATCATTTATCTTGTTAACCCCACAGCCCAGGGTTAAGGGCTCAACTCACAGCATCTGACATTTAGTTCTGCTCAGTATTAACATCATGCTACCCCTTCCACAAAGTGTAATGGCAATAATTCACCACCTCCTGTTCCCACCTCTGCAAATTTCTCTTAATAAACAATGTTTTCAATCTTTTACTTCTTACTTTTCAGGGTTTTCTAACCCTTAAGTCTTCAAATTCCTAGACTCTATGAATGTATTTTCATAGTGGCTTTGAAACTAGTCATTCTTCTCCTGAGCTCATCTGTTTATTTTACAACCCTGTCAAAAGGCTAAAAATCGCCCATGCACATTAAAACTTCATCCTCACTACTTTGCCAGAAGATGCCAAATCTACAGTCTTGAGGCTTACTTCCTAAGTTGTCACAGGCAATGATTTTTCCAAATATTTGCAACTCAAAGACATGTATCATCAACATTATAGCCTCTAAACTCAAGTTTCTTGCTGCCCAATAGTCCCAAATCCCTACACTTGATTTTTTGTTACACCAGAATTCCAATAACTTTACCAATTTCTATATTATTTAAGGTATACAATGTTAGCTGCTGCAACAAACACTCAAATTGCAGTGGCAAAACCCAACAAAGCATCATTCTTTAGTCCTTTTACTGACCATCCAAAATGGGACAGCATATATGTTGTAGGTGTTAAGGGCATCTCCTGCAAACATTAATTCAGGGCCCCATGTTCTCTCAAATTTCGACCTGCAATTTCAAGGTTAACCTAGAATTATACAGTCAGTAAATAAGCCATGAGACAATGGAAAAGATGTCTGTCTTTGATCATTTTACCCTGGAAATGATACTTCATTTCTATTCTTACTGCATGGCAACATTTTGTCACATAGATCAATACAGAAGCAAAGAAGCTGGGAGAAATGGTCTAGCTGGTGACCAAGATGAAAAGGAAGCAGGGTTGAAAATATCTTTCCTTCCTGAGTTTACTAAAGTAGTTGGGTTGCTAGCAATTAGATGCCATAAAGCATTGCAAACTAGACTTTAGAGAGTTGTCAGTTTCTGCTTACTGGCAATCTCTCTTTGGAGATACCTGATTGGCCATGTATGGAGTCTTACTGTGTGATGGGGATGATCATAGGCAGACACCACGTATAACATCATTCAGAGATAGAGGCCCTTCACCTACTTGGAGGGAGACCAAGAGAGACTGAGGCATGGACACTGAAGCTTCCTTTACCAGCTTCCAGGTGACTCAAGCCCCAGAAGCCATCTGACTACAACCAGTTAAGAGACCTCAAACAAAATAGCCAACTTAGCTAAGTCCAGTCGATATACAAAACCATAAGGATAATAAAAGATTTGTTGTTTCAATACACAGCTTTGGTGGTGGTTTGCAGCAGTAAATAATCAAAACAGTAAGATATAAAATTAAAATGTTACTATATAAAATAAGAAGTCTTACTATTTTGAGGCTATTGGAATCACCAAGCTTACTCTAGCTGCAAAACTAGCTGGCCAGAAATTCAGGAATCTGGATACCAATCACAAATAGAATTGTACATGAATATTCACTGTCACAAAATCTTACTCTTCTTAATATTGAAACAAATGAAAGCAGCAGGGAATATTGAAATAGGTGATGTGCAGTCTCTCAAAGCAGCATGGAAGCTATTTTGCTATAGTCACACATCCCAAGACTATTACATTATCTTCCAACTCAGAGTCCAGTCATTGTCTATTGTATCTTACTAATGTTTGAACTCCCAACATTTCTTAGCACATTGCTTTATTTACTTCAAAAGAAGAGTGATAAATTTTGATCCTTAAGGAATAATAACTTAATTAAAGTCACCCACATTGATTAATGTTGTTTGAATATATATTTCCAATGGGATCAGATTTGGGAATGAAGATTAATTTCACTTGGACTAAGCAAGAACCTTCTCAGTGTAGTTTCTCATTACTGTTTTCTGATACATATTTATTTAAATTGCTGGTAACTAATGGATCTGTGACAAAAGCAAAATTAAGCCACATCCTATATCCTTATTAAAAAACATAAAGAACATAAAAAACAACCAGCTTAGTCTTGATTACTGCATGCTCTCTACCCATCCCATAATTCTTTGATTCTGTGATTTATAGCATAGTTGTTAATCTTTGGAGTTCATCCAGCTAAGTGTGAGGCATTTGTTTTGAACTGAAGAACCCCTGGTTCTTCAAAACCTGATCTTTCCTTTTCATACCTATTAGTGCAGAAAGCTAGTCTCTAACAATTATTAGATGCAATTATCACCTTCCCCAGCATAAAAGGGTACTGTTCTGAGACAAACATCAAAAGGATAAGGACAAGGTGTCCATCTATTCAACTTCATGCTTTATTATTGACATAATTTGCTTTATACTGCTGACCTCTAAGGTCCTCCACTTTGTTTAAAGATCAGATTAAATTAATTTGCACTTGATTTCTTGTTTTCTCTTTGTTAGTAGGCATTCTTCTGACATTAAACCGGGGAACTAACACAACTGATGCTTCACCAACATCTATGAAGGATTTTACCCACTCAGAACATACCAACCCCTGTACTACTGTCACTTAACCATTCCTATGAAAGTTGTATCAATGGCTTATTGTGTGGTAGACATCAGAAAGATAGACTTTTCCTTTAGTGCCCACATCTAACACATCGACACAAAAGCAAGATGTAGTTCCAAATTTTGAAACTTTCTGACTTCCTTCCTAAAAGAACATAGAATTAATCAATTTTAATTTGTTAGTATCTTTTAAGTTAATGCACACCATCTATTTGAGAACTGTTTAATAGCTGGATTTAAATTGATATTTACTCCTGATCAATTTTTCCAGGGTATATATGTGGAAATTGTCTAAAAAGATAAATCTGTAAATATTATTCAATATTTAAATACTAATCTTATATAACAGAAATTTTGTGAAATGACAGAACAGATGGTTTTTAAAATTATATTTTATGTTCTTGTGTGTTGAAATGAACCCCTCTCCTGTTCAACAGCTCTAGATTAATCACTTTTATTTTTTCTTTAAGAACAAATATATTTCCAAATAATGGAATATGATATTCTTTCATATATTGCCAGTATCATGTGTACTTTATCAATTCTCCTGCTAAATTATTATTTCTTGTGTTTTTCTTTAAGATATATGGGAGAATTTACCAGATATTTTAGTCAGTTGTAATGATCACTTTTTTCATTTTCCAGTAATATTTTTTATAATTTACCATTTTTAAGTTTTTATCTTTTATTTTTATATACCTTTAGATGTACTTTTTGTACAAAAGTATCTCTTCCTTTCTTATTAAGAGAACATAGATGTCAATACATTTTCCTTTCAATGACGCTTTTGGTCATTTGGATTTAAGGATTTGGATTGTACTGTATTCTCTGATTACTGAGGAGCTGGCTCTTACGTAGTAGACCATTTTCAAATTCCTTTGTGCACTAATTGGTATGTTACTGTGTTTAATTCAGAAATAAAACCTTCTGATGCTACGGAACAAGAGAGTGATGATGAGTAGTTTGGGATATGGAGTTGGTTACACCATGTTCTCTGTTTCTGCCTCTAGCTAGCTTGGAGGCTTACTGAAGTTACTATAAAAAATGGAAAAATGATATGTATTTTGTCACTTGCTGTAACAATTTAAGGACATATGTAAAATATACCTGTGTGCCTGGCAAAGAATTAATATCAAGTAATGGGAGTTCTCATTCTTTTTGAAATCACTGGTAAGGCTACAAAGATGATATACATGGAGAGCAATGTTATTAAGAAGAGTATTCTCCATTACCTTAATTTATCCAACTTCACAAACTGTTAAGTTTCTCATAAATGGCATAATTTAAGTAAATATTATATTTTTTACTTTCTGTGATTGATACAAACTGATAATAGGACTAATTACCTTTGTATCTAATAACGTGTGTATCTAATTTGGGTTTTGTGGGGGATTTTGTTGACTTGATTTTTTTAAAGCAGTTTTAGATTCACAGCAAAATAGAGGTGAAGGTCCTGGGATTTCCCATTCCGTTCTTCCACTGTCTTCCCCACTGTTAACATCCCCCACCAGAGTGGTACATTTGCTACAGTCGATGAACCAACATTGTCAAATCCTAGTCACCCAAAGCATACAGCTTACATTAGCTTTCATTATTGACGTTGTACATTGTCTAAGTTTGGGAAAATGTATAGTGACATGTATCCATCATTCTGATATCTTACAGGGACTATTTGCACTCTGTGACTACTTCTAGTAGTCTCACTGCTCTAGAAAGCTTGTGTGCTCTGCCTGTTCACCCTCCTCTTGTCCCTCTAGCCACTGATGACCACTGATATTTTCACTGTCACCATAGTGAAATGACTTTTCCCAGAATGCATACCTCTCCTACCTGGAATCACACGGTGGCAGCCTTTTCAGATTGGCTTCTTCACTTGGTATTATTCATTGAAATGTCCCTGTTCTTTTCATGGGTTGATGGTTCTTTGTATTTTTAGAGATGAATAATATTTCATTCTCTGGATGTACCAGTTTATTTATTCATTGATCTACTGAAGGACATCTTGGTTGCTTTCATGTTTTGACAGTTATAAATAAAGTAACTGTAAAGACCCATGTGTAGGTTTTTTGTGTGTAAGTTTTTGATTCCTTTGGATAAATAGGTGTACAATTGGTGGATTGTTTGTTAAGAGTATGTTCAGGTTTTTTTTTTTTTTTGAGTTTTCTTTTTTTAACTTTTAATTTTTTATTGAAGTACAGTCAGTTATCATGTGTCAATTTCTAGCACAATGTCCCAGTCATGCATATGCATACATATATTCATTTTTATATTCTTTTTCATTAAAGGTTATAACAAGATATTGAACATAGTTCCCTGTGCTATACAGAAGAAATTTTTTAAAAATCTATTTTTATATATAGTGGCTAATATTTGCAAATCTCAAACTCCCAAATTTATCCCTTCCCACCCCATTTCTACGTTAACCATAAGATTATTTACTATGGCTGTGAGTCTCTTTCTGTTTTTCTGTTTTGTAGATGAGTTCATTAGTGTCTTTTTTTTTTTTTTAGATTCAAAATATGAGTGATATCATATGGTACTTTTCTTTCTTTCTGGCTTATTTCACTTAGAATGATGATCTCTGGGTCCATCCATGTTGATGCAAATGGCTTTATTTTATTCTTTTTATGGCAGAGTATTATTCCATTTGTGTGTGTGTGTGTGCATGTGCATGTGTGTGTATACCACAATTTCTTTATCCAGTCATCAGCTGATGGATATTTAGTTTGCTTCCATGTCTTAGCTATTGTTATATAGTGTTTCTATGAACATTGGGGTGCATGTATCTTTTTGAATTAGAGTTCCCTCTGAATATATGCACAGGAGTGGGATTGCTGGATCAAATTGTAACTCTATTTTTAGATTTTTGAGGAATCTCCATACTGTTTTCCATAGTGGCTGCACCAAACTATATTCCTACCAGCAGTGTAGGAGGATTCCCTTTTGTCCACATCCTCTCCAGCAATTATTATTTGTGGATTTTTGAATGATTGGCATTCTGCATGGTGTGAGGTGATACCTCATTGCAGTTTTGATTTGCATTTCTCTGATAATTAGCCATATTTTGCTTTTTTTCATGTGCCTTTTGGCCATTTGTATGTCTTCATTAGAGAATTGCTTGTTTAGATCTTCTGCCCATTTTTTGATTGGGTTATTTGTTTTTTGTTATTACGTTATATGAGCTGTTTATATATTCTAGAAATTAAGCCCTTGTCAGTCATGTCAGTTGGAAATATATTCTCCCACTCCGTAGGTTGTCATTTTGTTTTCCTTACGGTTTCTTTTGCTGTGCAAAAGCTTATAAGTTTAATTAGGTCCCATTTGTTTATTTTTGCTTTTATTTCTATTGCCTGAGTAGATTGCCCTAGGAGAACATTGTTAAGATTTTTGTCAGAAAATGTTTTGCCTATGTTTTCTTCTAGGAGGTTTATTATATTTTCTCTTATATTTAAGTCATTAAGCCATTTTGAGTTTATTTTTGTGTATGGTGTAAGGGAGTGTTCTAACTTCAGAGATTTACATGGTGCTAACCAGTTTTCCCAGCACCATTTGCTGAAGAGACAGACTTAAGAGTATGTTCAGTTTTTAAGAACCTGTCAGACTCTTTCAGAGAGGCTGTACCATTTTGAATTCCCATCGGCAACTTATAAGAGTTCATGTTGCTCCAAATCCTCCCCAGAATTTGGTATGTCGGTGTTCCAGATTTTTGCCATTTTAATAGATATGTGTCATATTTCATTGATTTAATTTGCATTTCCTGATAATATATGCTTAGGCATATTCTTTAATATACATATTTGCCAACTTGCATTTATCTTCTTAGTAAGGTGTCTGGTAAGGTATTTGGCATATTTTTATTCAAGTTGTTTGTTTTCTTATTTAGTTGAGAGATATAGAGTGATGATTTGATATGCATATATATTGTGAAACAATTATAACAGTAATGTAAAGGTTAGTTAATCCATTCATCACCTCACATAACTACATTTTTTTGGTATGATGAGAACGTTTTAATCCATTCTCTTAGTTACTTTACAGGTGATAATACTGATTACTATAGTTTACCATGCTGAATACCTCCAGAACTTATCTTAAAACTGGATGTTCATACCTGAATGAAATCATTTCCTTAATTTTCGAGGGCATTTTGTCTTTTATACCTTATTATATGTTTCCTAAATTAGTATTTTTGTGAATTAAATAAAAAAAAAAGAAATGAGGGAAAATGGCTGCTTTAATTCCCTGAGAAATTCCCTTGTAAGCATGATCTCTTTTCTCTCTTACGCATTTCCAAAAAAAAAAAAAAAAAAAGAGAGAGAGAAAATATATTCTAGTCTCCTAGTGTGATAAATTACATATTATTTCTAGTATTTAAATCTTGAGCATATTTAGTTTTTTATTTTGACATCTACATTTTATTCTTATGCATAAAAGGAGTTTTCTATTTAGTATCCACTCTTAATTTCTTGATTGATCGTCTGTTAATTAAATCTTTCTATTATCTATAGATTAATTTTCCTAAGTCATAATCTTTTGTATTATTGCAGTTTTTCCCTTTCTTCTAATTTTTACCTTTGATAAAACTGTAAGCCAGATATTTACATATCAGTGATATCTATATTTTGTGCATTATTAATAATTAATTATTGCCTTATGGTTAGTTGTGCTAAACTTTTTATACTGATACTCATCTAATTTCATTGAATTTTTTTCCCCATAGTTTCATCTGAGATCGTTCTGGGTGTTCTATTAATTGTACATAAAATCTCCTGTCCTCTTACTCTGCTCCCAGGCAGAAGTGGTTGAATATTTGTTTCTGACGCTGCTGGGGAGGATGTAGTTGAGGTTAGATGTTTCACAAATATGTTTTCTGAATTCTTTAAGCACTTTTTAAATATGCAAAGCCTACATATTTATTCTTGTTGCTCCCCTTTTAGATGAATTCATTTTAGAATTTAGTTTATTATTTTACATTTTTCTGAATATTTCATAGGTTTTCAGTGTTTAACTTAAGGGGTTTAGGCATATTTTCAGAAACCTTCACAACTGTCTGATTCATTGAGAGTCCCCAGTGTCATTGTGACAGTGCTATTAATGCTTTTAGCAAAAGCAATGCAAAAGAGCTGAAATGCCTCCTGACCATTCTCTAAACTGATTTATCTAAAAGCCACACCAATGAGCACCTTTCCTAGAGAAATCAAGTTTCTTATAAGAGACATCTGGCACTGACGTATTATTCAATAAAACTTAAGTACTTCCCGAGGCAACCTGTCCAGAGCATTCCTCAAAAGGAGTATGTTACAACTGCTGAGAGCCCTTCTGAAAGTGAGCAAATCCACAAAACTGAGAATAGCAGTGGGATCGTGTCCCTTGGCAACTTGTTTTCATGTTAAGATTAAATGTACAACATTATTTTCAAAAATTACAAGTATATATTTATGTGTTTGAGTGCATATGGTATTATAAATTAGTTCCAGTTTCCTGTGACTAATTTAGGAATGTAAACATCATCCTTGTATTTATTTTTTTTAACATTTTTCCCTAATAGAATATATTTGTTTCATATGCTCATCCATTTTTCTGTCAAAAATTAAGAATGTAATTTACAGTAAGTAAATAGCTTTCCAGTAAATGTTTAAAATTATTATCTTTTGGAAGAATGAAAGCTGGTTTTCATCTTACCATGTTTTAAAAATAATACAGTGTCCAGTATTTGTAGTCCGCTTTACAAATTAAGAAGAAAATGCCACCCTAAATACAAAACAGTGTTTTGAATTTAGTTAAGGATATGAATATTCAATATATATAATATAGACAGAGAATGGAGACAGAAAGGAAGAAAAAAATTGCTTAACCAAAACCTGGTGCATGTTATTTGATTGCTAATTTTTTTTTTGTAATTGAGTTGCAAGTGTACTAAACTATGAAATGATTTCTCAATACTATGATTGATAAAGTGAAATATTTCCTAGAATATTAATGACAAACTGTTTTCTCCCAAGAATCTATAATTACATACTACAGGAATTTGAATGTTTAATAGGAATTAAAGTGCTTCTCATCTTTGACATGAAATTAGTAGCATTTGATTTCTGCGAATGCCTGCTTCTTATATAAAATATAATATATTGAGAACTCAAGAACCCATACAGTTCTTTCTTTCTCTTCCTTTCTCTTTCTTCTTCTTCCTTCCTTCCTTCCTTCCTTCCTTCCTTCCTTCCTTTCTTCTTCCTTTCTTTTCTTTCTTTTGTTTTCTTTCTTTTCTTTCTTTTCCTACCTGGTTACATGGAGATTCCTCTTGTAGCTTCACTTGTATAAGATCTTCTGCCAGAGTTCAGTAGGTGTTCTGTGACAATTGTTCTACATGTAGATGCATTTTTGATATATTTGTGGGAGAGGTTGAGCTCTGAGTCCTTCTGTGTAGATTAAAGAACTGAGGTGAGAGAAAGCTGTAAAGAATCAGCTTTTGGGGGATTGCTGAGGAAGCATTTCGAATGGCTGTGTAACACAAGCCATTGCTCCAACAGTGTCCTCTGTCTCCCAGCCCAACAAGACCCTTGTCTGTACAACCAGAGGAAGGAGAAGGAACCTTTAGTATCATAAGTTATCAATATAATGGAAAGACAAAGAACTGAATTTCTCTTTTCTATCCATTTGCTGTAAGTTAGGAGAATGTCTTTCTTTCTCTCCAAACCATCTGAAATGGATCTATTCAAAGGAAAATTTTGGAGCAGCTGGGGGAGGGGTAACCTCAGGAGGGGAGAGGCTGACCTCTGCTCAGGCAGTGGGGGTGAGCAGGCTGGAGCCAGGACAGGCATATAAAGGTCTTGATATTTCATCCCTATTGTCTTTCAAGTTAACCTGTTCTTTCTTCCTAACTCCATCCACATTGACATTTACATTGGGATCATCACTTCTGACTTAACTGAAACCATGTGTATAGGACTCGGATTAAAGCACTGGAGGAAACGTACTTGTGTATTACAGCTGAAGTGTACCAGACCATCTCATTGTGTAAAACAGATACAAATTAACAGCGCTGCTGAAGTTGAGACTTCTCTCTGCTCATCTACTTGTTTCATTTTCTGTCTTCAGAAACATAATGTCTGGAACACATACATCTAGAGTCAATGCTCTGTATTATTTGAACAGAAATATCAAGTGAGAATTTCACTACCGAGAGGATTTGTCACCCAGCCGATGTGGGATTCTCACTAATCTAGGACTTTAACTGTGGCCAACTATGATATTTCCTAGTAAAACACTGCTAAGAAGCATATTTTGAAACAATAATGTCCTAGCTTTCAGACCCTTTGACATTAAAGGGAAAAAAGGGTATCTTTTTTATCCTATTTTTCTATTCCATTTTTTTTTCCTGAGTGCACACTGTATAGTCTTTCTCACTTCTAAGGTATTGAATGAATGGAAAAAATTTTTTCCTCTAATGATGAGTTGAAATAAATTAATTTTGCACTTTTCATATGTCAATCTTGATCTTTTACTTTTGAGAGTCCTTTTCTTTCCCTCTCAATTTCAGGAACATATATCTTGATATCCATAGTCATTGGTAAATATGCACAACAGAAGAAATAGGTTTCTTTGAATTCTGTCTCACACATCTTGGCTACAGTGAGAGAGCTTAGCTCTTCCCAGCAGTTTGACTTTTCCATTGTCCCTATTGCAATCAATATGAGAAATGGCATGATTCTTGCAGTTTTTGCCCTTATTTTTGTGGTGTTTTTCAATAATATTTTATGTAATGAAACCTGAGGGAAAACTCTGCCTTTTTTCTGTTTTATTTAACATTGAGTGTGCTTTAAAACCTCAGTAGATAATTGGTATTAACTCCTGTAAGATGGAGTCCCTCACATGGAAATAAGCAGCTAATCAGGGTTGTAAATGGTGTATGATACCACCATAGTTGTGAAGTTGCATCTGTTTTAAATTAACGATTATGATCCATTAGACTTCTAAGTTTAAAAATTGACTTGAACCAAAAAATAGATTGAGAGATAGAAAGTAATGGAGAAACAGAAAGAGCTGTAACCTAGAGTGTCTAATAAGTTGTGTTTATATTTCAGAAGGAACATTCAGGTTAAGACCTAGATACAAACACACCTTTCATGAGACTATCTTTCCTCCAACTTTACACAATAACAAGATCGCTGGACGGGAACCTCCTCAGCTCTGTCCTCCGTCTGTAACCGTGTCTGCACTTCTACTTACTATTTTCTCTCTCCGCTCATTTATGGTGGAGTGGAGGTTCTCACACCTGCTCAAAGCAGCTTCATCCACGTTTGTTGTCCGCTCAACCTCTAGGCGAGATTCTTCTCTGGAGCCTCAGCTTCCCTCCTGTGTAGTACTCATCTTTCTCTCTCTAAAATAAATCTCTCATGTGGTCATTTAAACATACTCAGCCCTCTCTCAACCTTGAAGGACTTCTTTAAACACCCTCCTGTTCACAGCTGCTGCACTGGCTAGCGCCTCTCCTCACAGCCAGCATGCTTTCATACTGATGGTATTTGCTGTTGCTAAGTCTTCACCTCTCACTTTCCTCTGCAGCTGTTAGAACTGGATCGGTGGTACTTAACTCAAATTGCTCTAAGACCGTCAGTGCCCTCTTGACTAGTACAACCAAGAAACTTTTCTCACTAGTTCTCTGATCTGATCTGTCTAGCGTCAAATACCGATTACCATTTCTTCATCAAAAATGTCCTTTTCACCGGTAGAACTGATCCTGTAATTCTGGCTGTCAGTTTGTGGTTTTGGTTTCTTCTCTTTCAGTGAACTTTTACAGACTCCATTTCCCAAACATCTGTGTTAAGTGTCCATCTACAGTGTTCTTTGCAAGGTTTAGTTTCATCTTACGTGATCTGGGTGCAGTCAGTCCTTGTCATGGTGGCTGCAGTAATTATCTGTACTCTGATGACTTCAGATCAGACTGTAAGCATCAGCTAGATGTTCAGACACACAACTCTAGCAGCTCGCTGCCAGGTGCAGGTGTGGGTTATACAAACTGTGAATCATGATTACAAAAATGAAGTTTCCCTTTGCAAAGGTGCTCCTATCATTAAGTACCATCTTTCTGTCACTTCCATTCACACCAGGTTTTTCCCTCACCACTCATACCAGCAAGTCACAAAGCCCCGCTTTCTCATCTCCCATATATTTTTTCTGAAAACATAGGATACTCATTTAGGCCCCTGCATTAATTCAACAACATTCTAAATAATCCCACCATCTCTGGTTTTCCTTCCCTCTAATGCACACTTCACACTGAGATCAGAATCATCTTTGTAATTGCAAATGTAACCATGTCACTCTGCTCCAGGAGACTTTTGAAATGACTCCCCACTGTACTAAGGTAAAAAGCACAAATTCTGATGATCGTTTGTAAGGTTTTCTGTACACATATCTTTTCAGTTTACCTCTCATAACTATCTCCTTTACAAATGGAATCATACTAAATGTTCTTTAGATCTCTAAATGCATCCCACTTTCTTTCAAGTCTGTCCCATTACTTGTAAGTTACTCTTGTTGAAAAAGCCATGTCCCTTCCTTTTACAGGGTCTACCCGCCATGCGTTATCCTAGTTCTCTGTTGACCCTCCACCTCAGCGTGCAGTGCACCGTAATGTGATTACTGCTTCATCTGTTAACTCTAAAATATTCTATTAACTTCATGATTTCAGGGCCATGATTTTCTTGTTGTTTATTTCTTCTGCCCAAACTATTGTGGTGTCTGGCAACAGTAATTGCTAAGTAAATACTTTTTGAATAAGAGAAAGAAAAATACTTGATCTTTGAAGCAGAGGTTGGGTAATTGAAAGTTACATTTGTTTTTCTATTTTAGATTGTTCAGGGTGTGATGGAATGAGTTCCATGTGTTGGGAAATGAGTCTGTATGGCATCTGCTCTTTGGAGTACCACCACATTCCGTTGTTATCTCTCCTGGGAACCAAATAAGACCACTTGATTGTCGCTCTTGTTTTTAGGTCAAGTGTGCTGTGGTCTCTGAGCTCTAGCTCAAAGGTTTCCCTCTTTCCTGTGGGTAGTATGAATGGTCAATATCTCAGTCTGAAATGAAGAGTATTGTTGTGTAACTACTGTCAGGTCAAGAAAAGGCCTTTGTTCCAAGTTTCTCCTAGAAAATTTTACTAACTTTCTTTTTGATGGTAAATTAAGGAAAAACCTGCAGAGAAACATCTGAAAAATATAAATAAATGTGTGTGTGTGTGTGTATGCCTTTAATTTCCAGCCTGAGGGGAGAATAAAACATGTTAGCAATCAGCCCCTGAGCTAGCCTCCAGCCCTGGTCCCTAACAATAATGTCTGATGTCACCTTGTTCCAAATAACAGCTGAGATGTTTTCTGTGCCCTCATCATTGAGTAAACTGTGCCAAATCCAAAATGTTCAAAGGTTTCCACCTCAACCAAAAGGATGAGTGAGATGGAATAAGGAAGAGTGAAAACTTGATTAATCTCATTCTCTTGCTATATCACTGTTTGTTTTATTCAGTAGAAGTTTTTTAAAAAATCAAAATTTATTCTGACCCAGAAAGAAGAGAGAGACCCAGTTTCATCATACTCCAAAGTGGGAATGCAAATCTCTTCTTTTGCCAGAAAGTCTTTTAGATATGTTATTTTTATTCCATGATAATTTTCACAGATATTTTATTAAAGAATGAGGGTAAGAGACATTCCTCATTTTTTGCTCTCACTCCCAAAAAATAGAATATCTGTCCTCCCACCCAGTTTTAACCATGGAAAGCCCAGAATATGGCAAATGCAGTAATTTAATAATGCAAAAGTTTAGCTCTTTGATAATACTAAATTCCAGTCACAGTGTTGGATCTTTGTGTTACTGATATAAACAGACTATTCTGTTTGCCATTATGGGGTTTCTAGTACAGAGGGAGATTTTAGTGGAAGAAAGCAAATTGCAGAATTACAGCTTTAAAAATGTCAAGAAATACTATAGTAATGATTATAGGTGACTTGTTGAACTCTAATGAGGCATATTATTGGGGAGGTAAAAAGCTGTGCTATCAGCTTTCAGTTTCAAATTGTGGCAAGAAGTTGATGTTTTATAAAAGTACTAAATATTTGGTTGCATTATCACTTTGAATTCAAAGCCAGAGAAATATGCTTAAAGAGGATAAGTGGTGTGTTCAGTGTCTTGCAGAATGGCAAAGCAGAATTCTAGCCTAGGAAGACTTAACATAGATCATCTATTCATCTAAACCACTTTAAATACTTAATCATCTTAAATTACTCAATTAATGTTCATCAGATAGCTTTTTTGGTAACAGTTTGGAAGAATTTTACCTCAAGTTCTGAACTTTCTTTACTCTTTCATCATTAAATGTCTTTAACATAGCAAAAACATGACTGTATTGTATTTGTCTGCTAACAGAGATGACTTCATCTAAATTGTGAGTTACCAGACAGAATTACATCTAATTTATTTTGACAAGGCAACCTCACATGGCATCTGATATAAAAAGGCTTCTCAATAAATGCCTGGTGGAGTGGATCTGAGACTCATTCCCCATTCCCTTGCTTGACACCCTGCAATAAAATCCTAACCTTCCTGCAGAAGGAAAAAAAAAAAAGAACTCTAATGATTGCTCAAAATGCAGTTTGTGCTTCTTAATCAGCCCTAGACATATAAGAGCCAGGACCTCCTTGTGAGGATGGGTGGTGTCAAAGGGGAATGGGAGGAATGAGATGAAGATAACATCATGAAACAGTTTCATTCCTTTACTTCCTTTGAGCCCATAATGTGTTTTTAAGCTTCTTACACAGTTTACATGTCACATCCTTTTTCTTCTGTTGTCCCCAAGGTAGACAAGAGCATGACCCACAGAGGGACCACAGTAGTCTTCCTGGTAAAACATGAAATAGTCTATTTTTAAGCTGTTTATTATTACATAATAATAGGAGTGCTGTATTTAATAACTTACCTAACAGGATGTCAGTTAACCAAGCAGAAATGTTTTCCTAGTCCAGCCACAATGACCAAAGTATAAGAAGGTGGTTTGGAACTAAGCAAATAGCTCATCAACTCAATTGTATGTAATTTTTAAACAAAATATTCTTTTATTTTCCTCACCATTATGTTAGCCTGTACATTTATGGAGACAGAACAGTATTAGTGTGATCTCATTAAATATCTGGAGCAATTCATCATGTTGTCTTTGGAAAATTTGGAGCTTTACTCTATCCATGGCACCCTAGAAACATTATAAATATATTCTCTTTTTACACATCTCCTGTCATAAGCCATTTTTTTTTGATCAACCAGGTTATGGTTTTAAATTAATATAAACATTAAAAAGTTGATTGATTTTAAATACAAATATTAAAAATGCATCACATTTCTTATTTCTCCCTTCATAATATAAATCAGATCTTTGTAGGACAGAATATTGAGTTGCCAGTGTTAATTTTATTATACCATTTACCCCCATTTGGCATTATTTTCTCTTTATAATTATTTTAGAAGTTTCATTTTGTGAATATCTACATTTTGGCACATAACCTTCACATCTGGTAAAAAATCCATTCAATATTTTAATAGGTAAGAAAACCCAAAGTGTTTGTGATTAAAGAATTATATTCTGGTCTGTTGGTGATTCCCAGTACATCATTCATGTTTAACCTTTGTTTGAAAGAGAACAGTATTTGTTTATTAATGAGTTAATTAATTTAAAATGATTATTTTCAAATTCAATCATGTTCTTGCTGTAGGGAATCAATGGTACATCGGGGACTGGGGATTCCTTTTGTATCTATGCAGAGCATGCGTTTCCTCCAAATGTGCACTTGTGAGAATTTTCGACTGATGCAAATACTGGGGTTTAGCAATTAGTAGAGCTGGTTCAATTATTCAATTAACTATGCTTCTGAAGGTTTCTAATGCACTGTTCTGGAGATTTGAGACCTTCAGTCTGAAAAATGAACCACCTGTTTTAACTGGAACTCAGCAGAGAATCCATACTATTTCAAATTAAAGAAACAACCATAAAGAGAGAGAGAATGACATATAGTTTACATTGTAAAAGACACATAACTGAAGAGTTATAGAAAATGAAACATAAATATGTATGGTGCTAATTTGACCTGCCACTGCAGGAAAGAAATTGAAGCACGTATGAAGTAGTCACTAACAATGACTTTAGCAAAGCATCCTTACTAAGATAGGAATCCCCATTAACATAGTAAGTAAAAGGAAACACAGAAAGAAACATCGTGTGGGATAAAAGACTAATGAAAACTGAGAAATGCATTAATGGCTGTCAAGTAACTCAGTAGTTGAAAGACTCATATTCCAAATTTAATCCTAGAGCCATAATTCAAAATGTGGCTAAGTAAACATATAAATCATTTTTAAGGAAAATAGGATTAAATATATGACTGAAAGTTTTAATTTCAGTTTTAATTGCAAAAGTAATTGAAAGCCCAAAGTAATAGGTACAATTTCCAGGTAAAATAGTCAAATAACAACAGTATTGTTTTACAGTAATGCAATTAAATGCATACAAATAATTAAAAGCCCAGCAAA
This sequence comes from Camelus bactrianus, assembly GCF_048773025.1. Classification (NCBI taxonomy): domain Eukaryota; kingdom Metazoa; phylum Chordata; class Mammalia; order Artiodactyla; family Camelidae; genus Camelus; species Camelus bactrianus. The sequence goes on from NC_133542.1 coordinate 11,367,052, forward strand.
ATCTTCAACAACCAAAGATGACAAAGAGGCACTATCTTAAATAATAATTTTCTAAAACTAGAAGAAAAGGAAATCTGCTGCTTGAGTCAGCTTCTAATCCTGTCCCCAACATCCTCCATGTGTCCCCTGAAATGGATATATTCCTTAAGTGGCAAAATCCTGAAAATTAATGGGTATATATTTCTATTTGTAGAGAAACAGAATGAGAGATAAGAAAGTAGCACAGTATGAAAATAATAAAAATCTAAAGAGTAGCTTCTCTCACCTAGTTTAGAATCTATTCATGTTAATGCCATTTGGACCAATTAAAAGTGCAAGGAAAACTGACAAGAAATTCACACTATTCATAGCAATAAAGAAAACCTAGGTAATATGACCCAATGGGAGAAAATGGGAGAAAATGGGAGAATGTCTTAAAAGGAAGTAGGAATTTAGGGAAAAAAAGGACATCAATATCTCCCTCCTCCTTCAATGATAAAAAAAAGTCAGAGACTCAAAACTCCAGTTATTAATTTCATATACTTGTTTTGAGTTTGAGTGAGAATGACTGCTGATGTACAAAAGGTATTTAAAGTTCAGGAAACTGTTGCTGAAGCTGACATGTTCCCGGTCTTCAAAGTACATGGGCTTCCCTAGAAGAATAAAAAGTACTTCTTTTAGGGTGAGTAAACCCTAGATGCCCATTTAATAAAACCTGAGCTTAAAGAATACATAGCAAGTCTACCAACCAAGATTGATCATTGCTTTAGCTGAGTTTGCCTTTCCTTCAGACGACCTAGCAATAAATACGGTATATACTCTTCAACGTTTAAGCAGCAGTTCTATGAAGATAACTTGCTCTCACAGTAGTGGGAAAGTCACCCAAAGTCAAAGAAAGTCACCCCAAATGAGGTAATACTTGACAGAATTCCCTTCTTGAGCAAAATGGAGGCAGAAAAATAAAAAAGAAATACAGCAACATTGAAAGATATATTCTGTGTAATAAAGGAAAGAATATAAGGAAGGGAAACCTACGTACCAACAGTGAGAATTAACTGTTGAGTTAAATTATCACAAGGAATAGGAAATGTACATATGGCTATCCCCAGGCTGTTGCTGAAAATAATAAGAACATGAATGTATTGAGCATGTGTGTATAATCAGTGTGTAGCAATCAGTGTTTACTACCAATCATACATACACTCTAGGACACATATTCAGTGGCTAAAAACAGTAATCTTGTATTTCTTATCTGTTTGTAGATCATGTGCAGTGTCTTTGCTGATATAAACTGACATTGGTTAGATCATTCTAGGTTAAGTTCAGATCTGCTCCCCAATGTCTTTTCTACTTCCTGACCTAGCAGGTGAGCCAGGGCCTGCTTGTTTCATGGCAGTGGCAGGAACAAAAGAGAGCAAGCCCAAGTGTGCAAGCAGATCTCTAACCCTTCCCTGGCATCACACCTATTAAGAGACCATTTGAAGAATCAAGTCACATGATCAAAAATATCAAGATGTTTGGACGTGTATGTCTATGAGATACACAGCAAAGTCATATAAGACAAAGGGCTTGGGAAGGAGGAAGGAATTGTGGATAATAATGTATCAAGTAACAAAGATGTTAAATCAAGATTATGAGAGCTCAGGTAATTGACATAGGCAAAAACAAATCATTACACAACTAAAATATCCTTCTGGAATAACATGAAATCAAATGGAAGACTGAAAACTAAATTGTACATGCAAACATATTTTAAGATACAGTGGAATCCAAGTAAAAGGACAGTTAAAATCATTGGGCATGACTCTATGGAGAACGAAGATTATCCAGTAGCTATAAACAGTGTTGATAAAGAGGTAAATTAATATATAGTATTGAGAATGTAACTAAAGTTTATATTGGAAGGAAAAAAATCCATTTAATTAGTTAATAAGAGAATAACAAATCCTGCAGATTTTAAAGCACCATTGTACAGAAGAAATTGATAATGAATAATAATTAATGATGAATAACAAGTTGTCATTTAGTTATGAAACTTCAAAGGTAAAGACATACTTGTGTAGAGGAATTTTTTTTTTTAAATCTTTGCATTGGTAACAAAGAAAGAGGGTTGCTTCAGATAGCTCAATAATGACATGAAATTCCAGAATTTAAAGAGATAACACTTGTAATTGATGTCTCATTTTAGTGTTAATACTTTCTCACTGTGTAGTTGTATATTTTCTATTAAAATTAAACAGGATTGTTTTTAGATGATAATGAAAGAGCATTTTTATTCTAATTTTTTCTAAATTATAGTACAAAATGTGACAATGAATGTATATATGTTCATGTATAACTGAAAAATTGTGCTCTACACTGGAATTTGACACAACATTGTAAAATGACTATTACTCAATAAAAAAAAGTTTAAAAAAATTATAGTACATTCCCAGACTATATACTTGTTTGTTTGTTTTTAATTTTTTATTGAAGTGTAGTTGATTTACAATGTTAGTTTCAGGTGTACAGCAAAGTGATTCAGTTATACATATACATACATATATAGATTTTTTTCTTTTCAGATTATTTTCCATTATATGTTATTATAACAAATTGAATAGAGCTCTCTATGTTATGATCTATGTCCTAAACAAGGACTTTTATTTCTGATTATGGTAAGATGATTAGTATCAGATCAACCACTTTGATGAAGTCAAAATTACAGTCTTTGGTTTCCAATTCTGAGTAGGTTGTATAAAGACATAAGGGACCTTCACTCCTAAACTAACAACAAGCACAAACTGGATAAGCCACAAAACAGTAATTTTAAAACCTGTACCCATCCGAGAGCTGAAATCATAAAGAAACCTAAGTCAGCAAAATCCTTGAGGTACGAAGCCAGGAAATGACGAGGAAAACCAGTAACAAAGAAATAGATCAGGTCACTGAAACTCTATGATACATAGTATTTTCATCTGTTAAATGAAAGATTGAACTTTATTAGGGCTCTAAAACCTCAAAAATATATTTCAAAATTGTTTTCATAGTTAGCAAATGGACAGTGTTTTCCTCATTTATCAAGTCGTCATATAGGCATGCACTCTAATGTGTTTTCCTTTATGGGCTGAAATACACAAAATCTTATGAAAGAAAGACACAACTTCATATTTTGACAGATGTGTGTGTTATATTTCATTGCTGTCATCTTAAAAGTGTAATTTTTCAGAACAGGAAATGATTGAATAAAGACTTTGCAGAAACGACCATGTTAAGATGTAAAAATTTCACTTCAATAATCTAAACAAACAGAAACTTAAGGAGGCTTACTAAAATTTAATAAAGCATATTTCTGGTTGAAGCATCATGAGTCTTTTCAAGTGAAATAGAATTAATTCAGTGAATCCAGTCTTCCAGGTCTGTAACTTAAATTGAATTATTATATTAAAGTTGCTTAAGTTAATAATTTGCTTCATGTTTTGCTCAGAATAGAATATAACTTATCTCATATGGTTCTACCGTATCTCATGAAATTAGGGAAACATTAGGTGCTTAATGAAATACCTACCTTGGTCAAGTTTAAAGATCATTAACTTTTGGGTGAAGCTACAATTTTAATGGCATAGACATTAGCTCATCTGTCATATACTTGACACTTGAACATGTTCATTACACTGAAATATCATTACCCATAAAACAGCAGGGTTTGTTTTTTTAAAGGCTTATTCACCAAGTTTCAGTTACAATGCTATTTTTTGTTTTAGATAGCTTTGATATGCATATATCTATATATATCTATATCTATGTATATCTATATATATGTAAAACTTGCTTATTTCCCATCCAATGATTGTGTTCCAAGCATCTTAACAATAAATACTCATTTTTCTTTTCGTGAACTAATTGAGATTTATAGAATCACATTCACCAGTTAGTTCCTTCATCAGCTATTGTTACTGAAAACTTACAGAATGATCTCAGAAACCTTGTTATAAAAGAATGTGAATTAACAAAGGCCAATTTAATTATTTCTGCCCCACATGTTTTAAAATGACATTATGGAGTCAACCATGAATAGTTTAATTTTCTGTCTGATAAAATGTATTTTATACTTTTTTTTTCCTCTTTGTTACTTTAAGTCATAGGCAATTACCATTGTTATAATTCAAAACTGCTGAATATCAACATATTCTTATGGTTCAGCCTGATACCTTTTACTATGTGAATTCTTATATTGTAAAACATAAACAGTGTATATGATATGCATAAAAATGGGAAGGTAATAGTATGAGCATTAGCAATGACTGTATCATATCATAAAATGAAGGCTAACTTAAAAAATTCCTTTCTGTAATACCCATGTTTCTAAAATGAATGCATAGTACTTTTGTAATCAGAGTGTCATCACTTTTTACTTATAAAACTACTCCTGAATATGAAGCAAATAATGAAAAATATCATGTATAGGTGCTCCTTTTATCCAGTGCATCTCCGAACTCATAATTATTCCAGAACTTAATGTGAGCTTGAACATACATTGTTTAGGGTTTTGTGTGTATAAAAGTTACACATCATGTTCCCAAACTACACTTAGCAGTCTGTGAGCTGTTTACCTTTACCATTGTAGTGAAGGCTGCTGTTCATCACAAAACCATATTTCTTCTTCCTGACCATGGGCAGAGACTACAGTTCCTAGTCTCAGAATCAGATGATTATAAATCTGTGAAGGATGGTAAAGCCATATGAAGAAAGAAGCCTCGGTAAATACATTACTATATAGAGAAGAGCCCCCTGCCAATGAGAAACACCTAACTTAGTTAAATAATCAAGAAAACAAACTGTCATTGTTATTACAGCCTAGCCTACCCTTTCTAATACAATCGTTCATCTAATGTGTACCGGGGAAGGAAAAGATCTCTTCAGGAAAAAAATCAGTTATGAAGTGATAAAAAATGCAAGATTTTTTTTAAATATTAGAAAGGTTTATATAACAAATTATAAAACCATAAGTGAAATGTCTTTTGAGTTAGTAACTGTGCTAATTATGGACACCGGTATCTCCTCTTGTTACCACTATGATACCTCACATGACATCAGGATGCTTTCCTTTAGCATTTTTAGCGGTAGTGAAGCTCTAATGTTAAAAAAAAAAAAAAGACTTCTTTTTCTTTTGAAATTTCTAAGATGCCTTGCATAGTTTCTGAAGATAACTGGATTGTCATTCTTTATTCCTATATACACATTCTTTATTCCTATATACACAATGTGACTTTTTTTTTCCTGGATAGTTTTCAGAATTTGTTAATTTTTTTTTTAATAATTTCTATTTAGGTTGTGCCTTGGTGCAGTTTTCTTTATTCTGCTTAGTTTTGTTGAGCTTCTTGGACATACAGGTTACTATTTTAATGAATGTCAATTATTTTTTATAGTTTTTTTTAACATATTGTATCCTTGGACATTTGAAATTCTCTGTTGATGTGGGTCTGGAATTTTTTCTCTCCCTCTACACAGTACTTGAAGGGCAGTTTAGATACTGCATTCTTTAAAAGCTTTTTATACTTTGTAAGGATGGGTTCATAGTAGTTTGACTCAGAGCTCCTTTATACCTACAACCAGGGCTTGACTTTGCTTGGTTCTCTGTTGGATGCCTCAACTGTGCAACAAGGTCGCTTGACTCTGCTGATTGGAACCCAACATCTGTCTGGTTTGCATGAGCTTTAGAAATTATTTAGATATACAAATCTCAAGAAACTTTTTTTTTGGCCTGGTCAAGTGGAGTTAAATCCTATCTGTGTGCCCCTTAAGATGTATCCAAATCCTTGAGGGACCCCTGTGCATATTTCTGGAGTGTTAGTTACATAGATTTTTTTCCATTACTTTGCTCCTAAAATTCCATCTAGTTTGATCTCTCCAAACTTCAGTATCTATCTCCTCAGTTCAGCAAGGCTGCTGTGTTGTTCTGCTTGGGTGTCTACTGCCTGTGTCATAATCAAACAAGGCAGCTTTTTTTTTTGGTGGGGGAGGGTATAGCTCAGTAGTCGAATATGTGCTTAGCATGCATGAGGTCCAGGGTTCAGTCCCCAGTATCTCCATTAAATAAATAAATAAATAAATAAACCTAAATACCTCCCCCCAAAAAACAAAATTGGTTTTAAAATTAAAAAATAAATAAATATATGAAATTTAAAAGGCAGGCCTTACCTTTTTAGGCAGAAAACCAGAGAATTGTAGTCTCATCTTTATTATTTCCTCTCTCTCAAAGATCATAATACTGCCATGCCTGTCATCAAATATCTGAAAAACAGTTCTTACATATTTTGTCACATTACTAACTGTTTATGTTAGGAGGACAAGTCAGGTGCCTGATACTCTGTCATGTTTGAAGTTTTCTGTAACTGTTAGCAGATAGAGCGACCCCTGATTGGAAAGCCCGCCAAATGTGTGGGCAAGATCCTCTCCTTAAATGTGTGGGTCCTTGCCCCCTAGCTGAGAAAGAATTCTCAGTGGAGGCAGAGAGACAAAGTGAAAAAAGGAGCTGCTTTACTGCTCAGAGAGAGGAAGTTTTAAAAAAAGCAAAAAGAAAACACTCAAGAGGGAAGTGCTCAGCCAGGGAGCAGATCAGGACGGCTCCAGCCCCTGTCAGGCTGGGGTGTCCCTTAATTGGATGCCTCTGCCATCCTTACCTTCATTCCAGTGGTGCCAGTCTTCTGTTACTGGCTCTTTCCTCCCATGAAATTCAGCCCTGAAAAAGAAACTTCGGCTGGAGAAAGGGAACAAAGAAAGAGATACTGGGGCATGTCTGTGGGAATCAGTGCTGCACTTGTGGGACGCAAAATGTCTCGTATGGCTGTGTCCTTGGAACCAAGGAGCCAGCTGAGGGATGAGAGAGACAATCTGTTTTTTAGCAGCCTGGCATTTCCCTTCCCTTGTTAACCAGCCAGGGTCAGTAAGCCTGCCTCATCACTCCTCTCATAATAAGGGTTTGTTTTTTCTTTTTTTTTTTTCCCCAACGTGAAGTCCATTAGCCTCAAGATGCATTTATAAATTTGGATGAAATAATGGGTACATTTAAAGTTGCATTTTTCTAGGAAGAAAGTCTGTAGCTTTCATCTTTCTCAGAGATCCCAGCCTGTATGAGTGTGCAGTAGTGGTTTTGTGATCTCTGCCCTATTCTGGGTTGGTGAATATACAAAATGCTAAAAAGGGGGATTAATTGAGTGAAAGTACTGTTGAGTGATAGTGAATAGATGCTCCAGTGGCACTTAGCAGGTGAATTGCAAACCTTTACAGCATAAGCCTATAAGCTAATGGAATGTAGTGGTGTGTGTAAGTGGGGTGTATAATAGAATAACTTGTTCATAGTTCTGAAAAGAAAGTAAATGTTCGGTAAGTACAAAACAAACATATATTGAACTTTGTACGGAAGATGCTGGTGGAAGTAGTGGGAACAAACACAAATGTTGAAAATTGGTGGCACTTCCTCTCCAGTGATCACAGACCACATTTGATTGATGTTGTTTGCCCTGTTTTAATTACCTTTGGCTATATGTAGAAATATCAGTATGACATATAATTTGCTCTTCTTTCATATGTTCTACTTTATGTATATAGCCCACAGATCCTAGAAACATTTACCGTAAATACAATTGTTAGAGTTTTGATGAAAATAATTTTAGTTGAGTCACATTAGGGACACCTCTTTCCTAAGATAAGCTTAAAGATGATGGTAACTTAAGATTTTACCATTTATTTATGTATTTACTGATAAATGAATGGAGAATATGATTAGTATTAGCAAAAAATATTTAAAATCAGATTTTATAGATATTTAGCAATATAAATACTATTTAAGTCTCAAATTTTAAAGAGTAGCTTTTTTATCTCAGCTTTGTTAGAGATAAATATTTAGAGAATAGAGTTTATGCTTGTATGATTTAAATATTTATTAGTTTGAGGATTGATAAACCTACGGATATTATCTGCTCTTATATTGTGTTGTTTTTTTTTCTGACATCACCAATCTTTAAGCCATGTCCATTGGGAATGTAAATTAACAGTATTTTGAAGTCAGTAGGCAAAAATGATAAATATGAGAATTTGGGGGGGTGGAGGTAATTAGGTTTCTTCATTAATTTATTTTTTAATGCAGGTACTGGGGATTGAACCCAGGACCTCATGCATGTGAGGCATGCACTTCACCACTGAGCTATACCCTCCCCCTAACAGACAAAAATGAAATGTGACTCTTCAAACTCATCTGTTTAGGATCTAGATTTTTTAATTTATATTTTATAGAAATCGGAGGACAGTTGTTCCTAGTGAATTTAAGGAAATGGCTCCACTTACTGCAAAATTTTGCTGTGTTCAGAATGAAGAAATTTAGGAGAAAGTTTTAAACTCCCAATTTTTAAATATAAAAGGTTATAATTTCAATTTCCAGTGTTCTTAAATAAAATGTTAGTATACTTTAGCTTACACCTACCTCCTCCAACTTATGTTCACTCTACCTGTATGAATACGTACCTTCTCAATATTTTAATTGAGTTGCTTATGAGGCATTTGGCTTTGCAGATATGTAGATCAATTACAGCATCCTACTAGCTTTAGGGGGCCCAGCAACATAGAAATCCCATTCATTTAAAGAAATATTACATTAGCAATAAAAGTTATATATGAAGGATATTGAAATCACAAATTTCATAGCTCTCTACAATAAGGGCTGACTCTAATCATTCCCATATCTGTAAGCTCTGCTGAAACAGCAAAGCAGCAGGATTTTGGAACTGGCTGTGAAATTAGATTTTTTCCAACATGAGCAATGAGAGCTGTCATAAGTCTGATCTGTAAAGGAAAAGAAAATCCAAAACTGTGTTATCATGGTATATTTCTATCTCCCCTGAGTATTTTCTCTGATCATAATATGCAAACAGTTGTGTACAGACTGAAGTTGAAATTTTGGGAATTTAGATGTTTTTAGTAAGATTTGAGTTCTAAAATTCCTTTCCTCTGACAACACTTTATGAAATATATGCCTAATAAAAAATGTGTAGATGAGTCTTAGATAAAAACTAAAAACTTCCCCTGTGTTCTCAAAACACTTTACATTTCCCCCAAAGAATTACTATTTTGTTATTGATAGAATTAACTATTATGGAGCTTTCTAGACTGTGCATTTTCTGATTAGCCACAATAATTTAAAAGCATTCTCCTCACTGTGTGTCTTTCGTTGTATCAGTGTTCAATATTAGTACAAGCTCATCACTTACATATGTAAATCAGAGTTGATCTCTTGACGTTAGACAAAAATTGAGTTCAAAATTTGACTTTGTGTCACATAGTTTGTTACTGGGCAGGTTATATAAAGTCCAAAAGTCACTGCATTGGCTTCTTTAAAACAGAGATAATTATACTTCCTTGCTGTTAGGATTGTTATGAAGATTAAATAAAATGGTTTAGGTGTGCTCATTAGAAGAGTACTATGTATGGGCTTTGTAGTTACTCATTGTTTCTGCATTTCTTTTTATCCCTTTTGGTGGACTAACCAGGACCCCTGGGCTCTGGCTGCTCAGAGGACGAGAGCAGATATTCTTAGGCACATCTGGACCTGGTTCACACTAAATAAACAATCCTGGAGCATCTGAAGATTGACATCAACCTCACAATAGAACTTGTATCTTAGAAATAATCCAAAGAACCAAATGGGTAAGAGCTCCTAGGACAGGTTTTTTAATTATATTTGTCTCAAAACAATTGACATAGACTTTCTCAACTTGTCACTAAAATAATTATAGAGCCATATATAAAAGAGTGTGAAATCAGAGAAAAATAGAGGAATGCTAACAGAAATCCCAGAATCTGGATAAAATATTCTCTAGCTATAAAACTGATAGAATGTCTTTACAAAGAGCAACCATTGTACAGGCATTACCAGAACAGAGTGGGACAGTTGACAGAGAAGGACAAGAAAGTCGCTTGGCTCCCACCCCAAAGTCCTCTTTCTTTGTTTCAGAAATGCAGTGAGTAGCAGGTGCTCTTACCATGGGGCTGCTTGATTTGGTGGAGGAGCAAACTGCTGCCCATCACTTCTCATCCTATTATTTCCTTTCCTTCTAAATCTATTCTGTTACTGAGACCACCAGAAATGAACCAAGGGAAACCATTTAGTGTGCAGATTTAACATGCAGAATATAGTCAAGGAAAAAAAAATCAGAAGTGATCGACATCTTGTTAGAGTCTAGACTCTAGAGATATATTTTCAAGTTAGAGTATAAGAAAGTTTCCCTGCCACCAGACAGAGAGGGGAAGAGAGAGAGAAGTTGAGTGAGAGGGGTTAACAGTAGGGAGAGAAAAAGAAGGCCTCTCCTAGGCATCCTTGCAATACTAAATACTAGACAAAATAGAGAAAGTTATATTTAGTTTTGAGGATAATAACGATAATTTGGCAATGAGATCAGCTGTCTTACATGTTTGAAAACAATGGAAATATTTTCTACTTTAAATTGGAAAAAATTGACTTTATTATAATAAAGCTTTCAGGGGACTGTATTTTGTGAATTTATGCAAAATATCAAATCACAGTTGCCATATAAATTTGGTTTACTCTCTGTTTTGTCGTGTTAATGTATTTCTTACCGATTTTCAGGCGACAGACTCTGTAATATGATTACTTATCCTGATTTTGCAGTGATATTGGCAATATTAACTCCTGATTATAAATCTGAAGAGAGCAAGGGTTCACAGGTCAGACAAGTATGAATCCACCTTGAACCACTATGCCTGGGTGTTCATTCCTTGTGCTGACATCTGATACCATTTATTGTCTGTGTGATGGGATTAGTGGTTAGAGGTGTTAGCTCTGAAGTCAGATTACTTGGATTCAGATTCAATATTCATATTCACCAGTTGCAGGGTATCACAAAATTGTATATTTTTTCTGGACTTTGCTTCCCTTTTCTGAAAGAGAGAAAAATATGGCTGACATCATTGAAATAATAGAGTAAAGTGCTAGGAATACTGTCCAGAACATAGTGAGGATTCAGTTAACTAGATATTGTATATGTGTTTATAAATGTAGTATCTTTGTATGTAATTAACTATTAACATAATGGTCAGGAGAGAGTAAATGTTCAGAGAATGATAGTATTTATCATTACTGCCTCCTTTGATACCAAAGAAGGCTATTTCTTCATATTTTTGTGTGTATATGACAAAGTTGCAGTGACATGATAAAAGACTTGAAAGCAAGGATCTTTTTTTTTTTTTGTCCTCAACACTTAAATTGTAGGTAATTATTAAATCATGTGATGTGCTAGATTCATCTTGTGCCATTATCATAGGTGACTGAGCACATCTCTTCTCATCCTCAGCTTCTTGTTCAGTGACATCATCCTGTTGGCTTCAAATTAGCCATGGCAGGGCTAGTTACATCATAGAAATTGACAGAATCCCACAAATTAGGGTCTCCTCCTATGCCTGAGAGGAGTTTGTGAACCATTTATTAGCACATCTCTGATTAATATCCATATTGATGTGAAACCAAGGCTCCATACCCATCTTGGTGACTCTTGGCCAAGTTCACGTATGAGGGTTATCTGTATTTTTTTAATCTTGTTTTGTTTTGTAGCGAGTACCTCAGTCAGTTTTGTATCAGTGTGGAGCCATGGTTGGTACTGACCTAATTCAGAAAAACTCCAACTGATTCCCACAGGAGATGCTGTAATTATGCATTAAACACTATGTTGCATCAATCTAGGGCACTGAGATTAAGCACATCAATAATCATTTTCACATGGATATATCTATATTTATATTTTTAAGACATTTTTTATTGAGTTATACTCATGTTACAATGTATCAAGTTCCAGTGTAGAGCACAATTTTTCAGTTATACATGAACACACATATATTCATTGTCACATTTTTTTCTCTGTGAGCTACCACAAGATCTTGTATATATTTCCCTGTGCTATACAGTATAATCTTGTTTATATTTATATTTTTTTATCTATCTCCTCACACATAATAAAATGTGTGAGGTTATTGATTTCTACTTGCACACTTATGAAACTCCCGCTAATCAATACTGGGTTGAGATCACCGACTCTTACTGTGAGCGTACGAGCATGTTCTTAATCGTTTTGGAGCTGAAAACTGGAATACCTACAACAGCATTTCCCCCACTACTTTGTTTACAAAGAGTCATGTAGGATGCCTGTAACAGTTCAGAGTCCGCTTTTATTCTAGATCTGTTGAGTGAGCATCTCTCGAGGGTGAGCTGGGATCTACATTTTCAGTCAAGAGTCTCGATGGTTTTTCTGATCTGGCAATTTTGGGAACCCATAGCTGATAGAGACTAAGTAGGTGGCTTAAGTGGGTGAAGCAGGGTGAGGGAGGCATGTGAGGGTCTGAGAGGACGCCTTGGCTGCAGGGTGTCGTGCCAGCTACCTTCACATTTTCAAGATAAGCTAGAAATATGTAGTTACATAAAATACTCTGATTTTTAAATATTGACAAATTACTCATTGTCTTTGTATTGTTACCATCCAGGCCGACTTAAACCTTTTAACATACTAGTGGTTTAAAAAACATATTTACCATCCCTCAAAATACTGAGAAAAGGTAGCAGTGCCTGAGAAAAGTCAACTGTGGTCCCACCTCTTCTCTGTCTTTTTTCATCCTCTGCCAATCCCCTCCACACTGCTCTCCACTGTTTCCTGTTCATAGTAAAGGAACATTCTGCAGTACCAGGAAAGGACACTTGTATCTTTCTCCTATCCCTGGCACACAGTAGGTGCTCAAGTGATAGTTGCTGAATTCTCCTGAAAGTTTTAAAGAAATATTTAGGCATTCTCTATAGAGAAATGTTTTTCTTATATAAGTTTTTAAATAGTGATTCTACTATTTGGGTATAAAAAGTGACTTGGATATAAATAGGATCATTTCGTGTAAAAGGGTGGAGTCAATGGGAAGCAGTTAAGACATTGACTTCTTGGTGATAGAAGAAAGAGTCTTAATATCTACCTACCTTTTTATCTATTGCTTCTTTTTTTCCTTACATTCCTCCCCAAAAATGCAGTGTAATAATCAGATACAGAAATTACCTGTAGTTTATAAGCTCCAAGAGACAGAGAACATGTCAGTCTTTGTTTTCATCGTACCCCTAGTGTCTAACATAGTGCAAAGAATGTAAGATTCCCTCCATAAACACGTGTGAAGTGGGAGAAGGAATAAATGAACCAAGTGGTGAAGCCCTTCTCACACTTGCTCCTGTTAATCAGGCTGTTGTCATATCAGTTTGATTAAGCACATATAGACCGACTTCTCTGATAGGCTCTGCTGTGCTTTATAGAGTTACTACAGACTGGCCTTATGCTCGAGTTATTACAGACCATGTGCAAATTCATATGATGGTTCTTGGAAAAAACACATGTACACACGTTTACTGAAATGGAACTCATCCTTTGCATCATGGTTAGTGTGGCTTGTCTGACAGTCAGGGAAGCTACTTGGCTCATAGGGAACTACTGCTCTGTTGGGAGTTTAAAAAAAAGTTATCAACTCTTTCTTTGTATAATCCCTGGAAAGAGAGATAGAGTGAGTATTGGCGAATTTAAGGAATATATATTATATGAGGAAAGAGTAGAAAGTGCCCTGTTTAGATAGGTTCAAGGATGCCTTCTGGGTGCAAACCCCAGTCCTGCTTCTTGGTAAGAGACTGAAACTAGCATGTTAAAGTGGCCGTATATTTGTATTGCTTTTACTCAGCAATCTGATTTTACTAAAAAACATATCTATTTTTGTATGTAAAGTTAAAATATATAATATATTTTTAAAATTTTCTGGTCCAGTTCCCAGATTGAGTCATACATTTTTGTAATAAACTATTATTTTTAAGGTGTAGAGTTGTTTCCGTTTTCCCTTTATAGCTGTGTAAACTCACTATTATTAGAGTTTTCTATGGTTCTGAAGTATTTCAAAAGCCATCGTATATGATAAATGACTCGTTTCATCCAGCAAGATATGGGATAGAAAATATTAGCCTTGCCATACTGGAGATTAGTTTAATACTTTAGGCTATTTCCACATGATCTCATTTCAGTGATATTATGTATACAAAATTACTTTTCAAGTATTCTGATATTTTCATTGGTTCCTACTGTATCACTGTAATAATGACGACACTGTCTAAATCATAGATATTAAATGTCTTGAGAGTGTTTACTCTCAAGAAAGTAACAGAAAGCCATGCATTTGAACTGCAAAATTGTAGAACACCTTATAAAGTGAATGTATTAGATTTGCTAAGGGAAGCATTAAAAGGCAATGGATATAAATTGAAAAACATGACTATTTCACTCTACTGAAACCAACACATAAATAGATATGTTTTTCAAATAAAACTATAAATGACATTGTAATAGAACTTACAAAGGAGCCATCAAACATATGCACGTATCAAAATGAGCTTAAGCAGCAGCATTAATATGGGAAAGAAAGGGAAGCAGAGGCAAAGGGAACAGTTTGTGAAATACAGCTGGTTAAGGACTGCAGCAGAACATTCAGGTTATCATGCTATCTGGGTTGTATCCGTCTTTTGCTCCCTCTTTGAATCATTCTTTCACATTCTAAATCCATATGATTCATAGGAACAATTGAGCCCATTGGGAGTTTCCCTAGCTTAGTAGAATGCTATGTTGGTGCCTCTAAAAATATTGCTTGAATGTCTTATTACCTTCAACTGAAATTGTAAACATATCTAAGTTACAACAAATAGTAAAACTAGCAAAACAGCAAAGCTGCTTTTCTTAAAAGTGGGAAATGCGATTTTGCTTTGTTTTTGTAACTGTGTAGTAACTAAAACTTGAAGACATATCCTGATAGGTTTCTCCATCTTTGTTCTTTATGGTTTGGCTTTTCTTCTCACTGCTACTCAGTGTTGCAGCAGTTGACAGTGGGCTTGAGTACTGCCTGGTTTTCAAATCCTGCCCCTTACTAGTCGTGTGACTTTGGCTTAGTCACTTAACTTTTTTGAGGCTCTATTTTCTCAGATATTAAAGGAACTTAATAGTGTATCCCTAATAGGACTGGTATAAAAAGTAAAGAAGTTTTTTGAAATGGATCAAATACTTAAATAGTAAGACTTGAAACCATAGAACTCCTAGAAGAAAACATAGGGAAAAGTTCCTTAACATTGGTCTTGGCAGTCAGTGTTTGTGGATATGATACCACAAGCACAGGCAATAAAAACAAAAACTAATAAATGTGAGTCCAAACTAAAAATCTTCTGTACGGCCAAAGAAGCAATCAACAAGATGAAACAGTAACCTAAGGAGTGGGAGAAAACCCTTGCAAATCAATGGGTGCAGTGAATGTTGATAAAATTTAACACCCATTCATCATAAAAATTCTTACCAAAGTGAGTATAGAGGGAACGCATCAACATAAAGTTATTTATGAAAAACCCACAGCGAACATCACACTCAACAGTGAAAAGCTGACAGCCTGCCTGCTAAAACCTGGAACAAGACAAGGATGCCCACTCTCACTGCTTCTATTCAAGTGGTGGAAGTCCCAGCCACAGCAATCAGAGAAGAAAAAGGAATAAAATGTATCCAAATTGGGAGGAAAGAGGTAAAACCATCACTATCTATAGATGACATGATACTATATATAGAAAACCCTGGAGATTCCACACAAAAACTACTAGAAGTGATAAATGAATACAGAAAGGTAGCAGAATACAAAATTAGCCTACAGAGATCTGTTATATGTCCTTACACTGACAATGAGATATCAGAAAAGGAAAGCAAAAAAAAAAAAAAAAAATTCTTTTAAAAACTCATCAAAAAAAATAAAATACTTAGGAATAAACCTGACCAAGGCAGTGAAGGACCTATGTGCTGAGAATTGTAAAACACTGATAAAGGAAATTAAAGATGATTCAGGGAAATAGGTATCTTCTGCTCTTGGAATGAAAGAATTAACATTGCTCAAATGACCATACTGCCCAAGGCAATCTACAGATTTAATGCAATCCCTTTCAAATTACCCAGTACATTTTTCACAGAAATAAAATAAATAATCCTAAAGTGTATATGGAAGCACAAAAAAAAAAAAAAAACATAATTGCTAAAGTAGACCTGAGGAAAAAGAGCAAAACTGGAGGCTTAACCCTGTCTGACTTCATATAATACTACAAAGCTACAATAATCAAAACAGCATGGTATTGGCACAAAAACAGACATGTAGATCAATGGACCAAAAAAGGGAGCCCAGATATTTATTTATTTATTTATTTATTTATTTATTTATTTATTTATTTATTTATTTATTTATACACGTACACACGTACACACACACACACACACACACACATACACATATATTTGCATCACTTTACTGTATACCAGAAACCAGTATAAATTTGTAAATCAACTATACTTCAATAAAAAAAAAATGTGGATATTCTAGCTACTGTTACTATGATGAGTGGTAAACTGTCCTTTATCTCTGACTCAGGATTTTTGTGCCATCTGCCAACACCAATAAAATTGTAGCAGGCTATCATAGTATCTTGAAATTGAGGTAAAATCTCAAATATTTACTTAACAACTGTTAGTAAATGTATTTATCCATTATAAGTTATATGTGTTATTGCCTTTTCATATTTTCTGTGTAGGGAACACATTAAGTTCAATTTTATTCAAATTTATAACATTTACTATGTTTGGGGGACTACTGGGCAGGCATCAAAACTCAATGCATTTGTTCAAGGAATGGGTTAATCATTCAATAACAATGTGACTATAAGTCTGAAAGCAAACATTCAGTTCTCAAAGATGTATGGCTATAGGTGCTTTTGGTGACCTATATGGTGGAAAGGAACGTGTTAGTAATAACCTTTAGCTATAAGGAACTTTTTTAGATTAATTTAATAAACATGGACATTTCTTGTCTACATAGTTTGCTCACAGTGCCCCTACTACTTCAGCTGCCTTCCCTACCTTTACAATTTCCATCCATCTTTCTTGGTCTATCCTCTGTAAATGATTCCCAGATTATTCAATCACATGAAATCTCACATCCCTTTGTTTAAGTTGCTCTTGTCTGTAGCTCAATTACATCACTTACTAACACTGGCCTTGTTTTACATGCTTTTCTTGTCTCAGTAGATTGAGTTCTGGACAATACAGTTATGTCTGATTGATCTTTGGATCACCCACTGTGCCAGGCACCGTGTGTGTAATTGGAGGTCAATAAATATCAATGTAATTAAATGGAATGAGGCGTTATATTGTACTGCTAACTGATTCTCATTTCTTTTGCCACTTTCTTCCTGATCTCTTCCCCTTTACTTGTTTTCAATTCCATTGGTCCTTAAGTGTGTTAAAGCCAGCAAATTCTTTCCAGAAATTATTTCTTACAGACATCTAGACATCTGGGGGTGCCACATTTGTTGTATTTGAGAAAAACAAAAAAGGGGAAATACAACTTAGTAGCATTTTAATATCTGTGAGAACAATGACGTCCAACAGCTTTTCAACCAGTTTGAACGTGCACATGGTAAAAAGAGTGAAAGCCAGATCTTCTCAGTTCCCACAGATGGAAACACTAGATGTTGAGAACTGCTGGGAGTTGACAGTTACATCTCTTTAGGAAAGTGGGAAAGAAAAATGAAAATAGAAAACCTTATCAATTGAAATTGCTTCAGATCAACATTCAGTGTGAAGATTTATTATAAAATGTGATTATTTGAGTGACAAGAATAATTGATTTTTTTTAGTGCCACCAAAGCTATGCCAGATAAGCCTTTATTAAAAATGAAATATTTTGACATAGGAATTCCACTTGTGTCCATTTCTGTTCAATACATATGTTGATTAACCTGAACTTGCCTGTTTACTTATAACTGAGAGGCTGAAATTTCAATATTTGGACTGATTAGAATGGCAGCTGTCACATCAAGTGTAATTTTAGATTACAGCTTTAGAAAGCAGTTACTGAACATTGTTGAGGATAGAGTACACATGATTTATAAATTAGGTTAGTAACCATCATTTCTTTCATTTCTATTTATAGAATCAACCAAACATCCCTAATACAAATTTAAGAAAACTTTGTGCTATTTTGACATCCATTAGATGAGGAAGAGTAGGCAAAAACAAAATCAAACAGCTAGAGATGACTGTTTCCAGGGAAAGAGATGTACCCATACCTAGTCCTCTGGGCCTGCCATCAAGGAAAGATGCCTTAGTTCACATTCTTAGTAAATCTACTTGTGCTGTAACTGAGCAGCATTTCAGGTAATTCTGTTACATTGTGCACTTTTAGATGTGCTGAGTGCCACTGTCTTATATAAGGAAAGTTGTAGCGGAGAACAGCTTTCTCTAATTTGTGAACTCTCAAATGAGAAGAGGCAACATCAAAGTTTTGGATGATTTTTAATAAAATGCTATGAAATACCTTTTAAAATCTAAGAACAATATAAGCTAATGAAATAGCCATTAGTTGTATAGTGATCATTAATATTAAATTAAATGGATTTATCTCATTTTAGAACATCTTAAAGACACTGATTTCATGGGTTGTTTGTACAGAAGATACTTTGCATTCTTTTCTAGCATTTAAATTAATGGACTTTCTCTTTTAGAGCAGTTTTAGGTTTACAGAAAAGTAAGTGGAAATAACAGAGACTTCCCATATACCTCCCCAGCCCAACCTCAGTCAGTTTCCACTCTTATGACCATCTTGATTCATTTCAGCCTGTCTCATTTGTTACAAGATAGGATGCACTTTGATTTTTAACTAGTAGAATTTGGGGAGGTCCTAACACTATATCCAGTGGTAGACATGATTGTAAAATACTGCAACTAAGTAGGGTGGTTATTAACATTATGTAGAAAATAATTTCTAGTAACCACATTTTTCTTCTTCTTCCATTTGTTTTGTTTTTAATCATAAAAGAGGATCTTTTACTCCTTTGAATTCCATTTTAATTTCTCTTATAGGCTTTAGCTGACATTATGAGCCTCTGTCTCCATTCCCCATGCCCTCGTACCTCACTGAGGAAGAACGTTGGTAGCAAAACACAGGGAAAAAAATTAGAAAACAACAATTATGAAAAGATCTAAGGCTAAATACTGACCAAGCCAAACTGTCACGGGCAGTGAGAAGCAGGAAATTTGTATAAAAATAAGGCCTGCTTAGAAATACTACCCACATTTTATGTTATGTATATTTTGAACAAGTGCATATTGAAAAAGAGTTTCTGCAAATTAGTTATAAAAGCCTTCATAGAAGAAACATAGTTCACATCGTACAGATGAGGAAATGAGTGTAAGACAAATCCTAATCTGACCAGAAAGGATGCAATTCCTTATTCACTCCTAGCTGGAGGCCGTACTATTTCTAGAACAGAAGAACTGGAAACTTATAAAATAAGCTTTTACTGCCTATTATCTGTAGATTTATATGTAAAATTGTGCATGCCGACTATTTAGTAAGCACATATAGCTACTATTCTATCATGTTTATTTGAACTTTCTCAATAAATCGTTTGAATTATCATCATAAATTTCTAAAATAAAGAATTACCATGGGTAGGTATAGTCATAAGTGGATATCGATGCAGGTAGAATCCTTTTGAACATTGCAGATTCGATTCTGTCTCCCTGGGAGGCACACTATGTTAAATTCTGCTTCAAAATCTTATCCTTATTTGGGTATAATAGAAATTACATGTGTACCACAAGATCACATTTCCCTTCTTTGAATTTTTTAGTCAGATAATTGAAGAGCACTGTAATGTTCTAAACAACAATAATTTCTCAACAAACAGCTAATTCTTATGACTCCCAATATCCTAATGTTGCTGTAAGCTGACGTCTTCATTTATTTGTAAATGTTACTAATGCCCATTAGAAGTTTTGAATTAAGATTGTCTCAGAGACTGTAATGACTTTTTTTTCATTGAACTCAATTTATATTGGATTTACCCTTCTAAAAATCCCCTTTCCGAGTTCATACAATACAATTGGTTGCAAATAATGAACTAACAGCATTATTCAGCATGTAAATATGGTTAGTAATTGGATCTTTTTATTGTATTGTGTTCCAAGAATTGCAATTACCCTGTACTCATACAGGATTTTTTGTTCCTTGTTTAATTTCCTAACAATATCTATTAGACCTAAAATTGAATTTAAAATTCCAATTAATTTGGAGACTGGATGGCAGTCATTTTTGATGGCAAAATTTACTTTCTAAGTCTTCCTCGCTCCATTTCCTTTACTTATTCTTATATTGATGTACATCTTTAAGAACACATGAATTTCACTTATGCCATTTCCCTCACTCACCTTTATTTGTGCCTATGGTAAACTGCTGGGAAGACCTTTCCCAATTCTGTGCAAGTTCAGATTCCTGAAATACGTTACATAAAGCTATTTTAAAAAAAACTTTTATGAGTATTTTTCAGCAAGCTGTAGACTAACAGTATCAGTGAAGAGGACTCAAGTCTCAGGAAGTCCATGGCTAATTTACTAGCAGTGACTTACTTCTTACATGAAAGAAAAGAACATTGTTAAATCAGATCCCAAGCCAATAAACTAGTTAGTGAACTTTCGACTCTGGTTACTAATAAATGAGTAATATGTTAATTCTAAATGAGACAGGTAGAAACTAGATAACACATTACCATTTGCATTGCAATGCTTGTACTGCTTGTTACACATGCGATTATATACCTCTGTCCATTTATGCCCTCATCCATTTTTTATAAAAAGACAGAAAAGAAAACAACAATAACAATGGTGTGTGCCTCCCCTGTGTGAGTTATAGGAAGAAATATAAGATTCTCTTGAGAAACCTAAAACACTATAGAGCATAAGATGATCATTGACTTTTCAATCAATTGATCAGATTGCTCGCAAATGAGTGCGATTGACAAAAATGAGGTATCTGTGACGTTAAACTGACTGTCAGATGACTACCTGTTACTCAGGCGTAAGTCATCAGGGCTTATGTTAATCCTTCTACAGACACCAATTTTTCAAAGTTCTAATCACTGACGGAGCCTACTAGAGAACTACTAAGTCTAGCATTCTCGCAGTATGAAAACAGAGAAACCACATTCTTCTTATATGCTGACAGTAATTTCTTTAATGCTCTTCCTGTTCGGCATAGGACATAGTTTACTCTAGGCAACCGGGGTGGACATCTGTGGGTACAGGGAACAATTCCTTTTGCTAATGAGCACTGGTGCCTTCGTGACAAACAGATGATGTCTGCTGATGGTTTGTCCCCTCCAACTGCCTTGGCTGTTCAATTCTCCCAGATTTCTGTACAAATATACTCCATTTTAACACACTTCATCACAAATTTCTCATATTTTTGGAAAAGCCTCACCTAAAACTGCTTTTCCCCATTACTTCCAAAAGCCTTTGGCATTTAAATATTTCTTTTGACAGAGGTGTAATTAGGATGGAGGGGGTGTGTGATTGTGTGGTGTTTGCTACATAGACTGATATAGTTAATACATTCAGCCCCACTTTCCCTCTAAGATTACATTAAATATTGCTATCCTTTTGGCTTATTTCGGTGTAAATATAACCAAAAAATGAAAATGACAATCATTTGTACCTTTCACAAGAACCTTCTGGATTCTCAAGAATAGTTCACACATACATTCTGAACAATAATGAATCAGAGGTGATTAAAAAGGGGGAAAACCTTTTTCTGGATTTCAAATGTTTTCTTTGAAACCTGTTATGGAATACCCATCCATTGTATACTGGCAAATGCTAATTTACTGAACTGTCTTAGAAACCAGGCCCTTTCTGCTTCTTTCTTACATTAAAAAAGAGTAAATAATAGCCAGTAAGCTGACATTTTTCATGGTTACTAGAAAACATGACATTCTCCTTTGTTTTAACTTTTAAGTTGCTTCAAAGTACAATATTTGCTTCCTGTCAAGCTGAATATGTCTAATACATTTGCTGTATCACTGCTGCTGATGCACAGTACCTTGAATCTCCCTGAAACAGAAGGTTATGTTGATGTCAATCATTCATTTTTCCTGTCTGACACAAGATAAAATCAGATTTACTAATAACAGATGCACAACTCCTTGGCAAGCTGTCATGGAACCAGAAAAAAAAAAAAGAAAGGCAAAAATATGTCAGTGAAATCAAGTGGAGGTTAAATGAGTTGCCCCGTGCAGTGTCTTGTACCCCAATTACTGACGTGAGCCCTATAATGATTCCTGACATTATGAGAGATGTTGCAGTTGGCCAATGTTCTACTGTGGCCAGCTTTGTTGACCAGAAGAATCTTTCAGTTTTGAAGTTCTATATACACATTGAAAATTAACCTTAGACATTTTCAGGGAAAAATCAAGGGGAAAAAAACAATATGAGGTCTACATTTTTTTCTTAGAAAATTTTATTTTTTGGTAAAAGATGTTAACTTTTATCTTTGTTAAGCTTCATTATACTTTCAGCATACGGGTTTGCTTATTTTTGGCATAGGCTAGTGCATTCTACTGTTTGTCACTGAATATATAAACTTTCAGTTTCCCTGCCATATTTATTATTGCCTCTAATAGATGGGGTGAATCTAGCCTTCCAAATGTCTGTAGTTTCTGCAGTGCTTCCAACTCATGATGCAGAAGCCTCAGTTCAAAAAGACGGATGGATGGATGGATAGATAGATAGATGACTAAACTAGAGTCATCTTCTCTATTTCCATATTTTCCCTATCTTAGCCTTGCTGTTGTATTTTTCTTCACTCATGAAAATTTCTTCAAGAGTTTATTTTCCCTTTCACTTCAGTACAGTAGTCTCATTCTAAAATCTAAATTGAGCTGAAAATTCTGCTGCAGATCTAAGCAAATAATCCTCCTTTCTTTAGTGCATAGAATTTATTGTCAAATCTAAACAACTAAACTTTCCTTCATCTTGAGCTTCTAGCTTATGGTAAACTGTATTCATGTGGTAATAATCAGAAGAACTTACTATATTCCAACTGAAAATTAATTTTAAATAAGACAAGGGAACAAAAACATTCTGATGGACTCCAGTGGCTGCTCCAACTTAATCTTATTAGAGTAAAAAATTTAACCCATTTCAATTATGGTAGATAAGCTATCAAAACAATGTGAGATATCTATTTAAAGCTCAGATAAAGTATTATGTGGGTATTTGGATATGCATTTCTGGCATTTAGGGGAGAAAGCTGGGCTGAAAATGTAAATTGAGTAGTTTCCATCTTCTGTGAGGTAATTTAAAGACAGGCAATTGGAGGATGTAATGAAAGAGTGAGTATAGACTGAAAGGGTGTCTAAGACATGATCTTCAGAAAGCCTCGTGAATCAGCATTTATTATGGCTTTTTCAGTAGATGAGTAATTGGTCAATTGCCTAATCACTTTGTATCAAAAATTAAATACTAAAAGAATATGTTTTAGACTAGCTAATTTACTCAGTAAACTTTTTTTTTTTTTTTTTTTACCAGTTGGCAAATGGTTCAGAAGGGACTACAAAGGTGATTACAGGTATGAGAAAAAAACTTGTGGAAGAGATAAATGGACTTCGTTCATGTGACTCCTTTTGTCAGGTCCACCAATCATCTTTAACTTTGCATTTACCATTTCATACAACTGATTGGTCCCTCTTCCTCAATGTATTCTCTTTATTTGATGTCCAAGATACCAAAATCTTATGGTTATACTGCTACCAAGCTGGCCCCTTTCCTTTCCTTTTCTTACTCTTCTCTTTTCTCCATTCTCCTAACTTGTAGAATCCAAAACTCAATCTTTGGATCTCTGCGTATACTCAGTCAACTCCATTGGTCATCTCTGCTAGTCTCTTGACTGTAAATGCCTCAGATAAGCTTAAAAATACAGAAATTATATCTTAAGCCCAGGTTTCTCTTTTAGATAAACAATAGACTTGGATATCTAAATGCTCACTCACATCTTTACTTGAATTCAAATAGATATCTCAAACTTAACATCTAGACCTTCCTCGAACACTTGATCCAAGGGAAAACTTTTTCCCTTTCTTAGTTAATGGTAATTTTATTCTTCTGCTTGTTCAAAACAAATATATTTTAATCATGCTTGATGCTTTATTTTTCTCTCATATTCCACATTTTTCTGTAAGAAAATTCCCTGGGTTCTCCCCCGTCTGAATAAAGCCTGACTCATCACCTTCACTGCTACAAGCCTGGTCCAACTGCAAACATTTCCAACACAGTTTTAGCACTGCTTTCCTAACTAGACTCACAAATGACAAACTTCAAACTCTCTCTCCCTTCCCACTCTCTCTAAGAAAACCTTGTGTATCCTCAACCCAGCAGCTAGAGAAATCCTTTCAAAATATAACTTACTTCTCTACACAAATGTTACTTCTTAAATGAGAATAAGTATTTATAAGGAAATTCAAAGAATTCCCCCCAACATTTTTTACTATTCTTACCCCAATGTAGTTTTTCTATAGTGCTTATGATCTAGTATAACATATAATATACCTATATGTTGTTAGTACTATTTAGTTGTGTCTCTACTCAATAGAACTTAAGCTCCAGATAGACAGATGTTATAATAATTTATTCATTGTTGTATAATAAATGCATACTTTTATTCAATCTTTGTTGAATGAATAGATGAATCAATCACTCAGTCCATGTCTTGAAGGATGTGCAGTGTGTTTTTGGGAGCCATTCACCTGCTAATGGTTAGTCTGACATTTTGCCAACTTGATCTGCAACGACCATCTTCATGAAAGCACAGTCTCTATGAATTAGGCAAAAATGTTAGGTGACAACATGAAAGTGATGGTCCAACTAGTTCTCAGGAAATTACAGCAGGGGTTCAGGAAATGCCAACTTTGGTAACAATCGGTTGCAAGGAATGTTGAGAAAAGCCTCTGGTTGAAATTAGACAGATCAATATATAAAGTTTCAAAGTTATTGTCAAGTGAACGTTTCTCCAAATGGCTGAGCGGCTACCTTGAATGAGCTAGGCATTTACAGTAGTTACGCTGCATGCCTCCTGGTAGCGACATAATAGGGCAAACTTTGCAATTCTCTGATGATTCTATGCAATAATATAATCAATCAAAAGTGTTTGTTCCTACATTCCTTGTAATATGTACATAGTTTAGCATTGTTATTCAGTAACTAGGAAAAATGAATTTGTGTAGAAGCATGAATTCATTCAGTTTAAGAAACTTTCAGGGTTTTATACATGCAAAATGGTTATCTAGTACACTTCACAAAAGCATTAAAGTTTTATAAAATATAAATTATTTGAAGTTTTATAATATAGCATAGAGCTTTATCATTTAAAATTCCAATTAGATATATAATATTTTTTTGTTAATCACAAGGTTTCATTATGAAACAATTCTTTAAAAATAACTAATTAATATTGCTGCTTTGTGTTTATACCATCCTTTTCTGGTAACAGTAAAAGACTATTCCATCAAAGACTGAAAAAATATACATGGATTCATTTTTATTTAACTACATTTAGTATGGCAAGTAAAATGAAATTTTATTTCAATACATAAAACTTAGATATTTCTTCTCTGTATAAATTTTGTGAATGTTTTTAGAACCCACACAGATAATCCAGGATAATCTTCCCATAACAAATTCCTTAAATTAATCACATCTGCAAACTTCCTTTTCCCATACAAGGTAACATTAACAGGCTCCAGGATCTAGCCATCTTTGGGACAAACATCCCAAAAGAAAAACTTGATAACCTCAACAAAACATACTTGTAATTATGTTCTTATATAACCTTGCCTATAGCAGAGATGATGATTACTTTAATTTGATAGAATATTTTTAATCTTGTGTTATTTGTGAAAATACCTCAACAAAAATTTATAACTTTATTACTGACTTTGCCTCAAATGGAACATAAAACTCTTCAAGATTAATTTAAATATATATTTCATTTCAAAAAGTATGATTTATTACTTTGTATAAAATACTCAAAAATAGCTGGGCATAAATCAATACACAATGTCTCATACTAATATAAGTTGCTATGAGATTTAATTTGGCCACAATCTCCAGAACTCTCAATAATAAATTTTTTTTTCTGCTTAGTACAAAGATTGGATATTACATGCACACATATTTTTAGCCCATATCTTCATCTTTTAGAAAGTCTGGTTTGCTCTGGGAGAAAAAAAAATATCCAATTTTAAAACCATCTGGTATTTTGATTTTTGTTGTAAATTTAAGATTTTAATTCCTTACCTCTGCCTGCAGTTAAACAAATAAAAGAAAGCACAGGTTTTCAATTGAGCTTCAGCCTTTGTATTATTCTTTTCAATCAAAAAAAAAAAAAAAAAAGAAAGACAGAAAGAAAAAGAAAAGGAAACCATCTGCCTTTGCCAGCTGCTGGGATGCAGAGAAGATAATGGGATTCCTACATATGATATCTTTTTGTTTTTCTGGTTGAAGTTGTGACATTTTCAACTGTTCTCTTCAGGACACATCTGCTTCTCTAAGAGAACTGAAGCCCGTAGATGGTAAAAGGGTTGTCAACCTTGTATTAACACACAACTTTGAAAGCCTTCCATGGACATGCATAGCTGTATTTAAAAGTCTTTACACTATTTTATACTTTACATTTTAAATGCTATAGAAAAGAAATAGAAAATTACATAAAAGTGATTCATTTTATTTTAATGTCACTGCCATAAGCCATGCTCATTTAGTAAGCAAACATTTGTAAATACATTTACAGAACAATTTTCTTCATACCATAATTTTAGGGGGAGGATCTCAGAACCCTCAGAAGTTGTCTCCAAAACATGTTGATGTTTTCTGTATTTTTAAAATTTCTTTTTCATTTTTTATGGATGGAGATAATTGTTATTCTGAAATTGTTCCAAACCATAAAATAAAGTTTTGTTTGAAGGTGTGGCACTCTGATTACATAATTTTGAACCCTGATTGTTAAAATGGTACCACCCATAAATCAAATTTGTATATATTTTTTCATCTTTAGCATAGAAGTTGCCTATTATTTCACAATAGTCATGAAAAAAATTACCTTGATGCAGAACTTCCTTGTTCTTTTAAAGTTGCTTCTGGAGAGTTTTTCTCATTGTTCTGTGTACTGCTAATAGTTTCAAAAGATCTTACTTCCTTTTGGATGGCAACTTTTTGTTACAAGGAAGAAAAGGAAATGGAAGTTCTTGGTCCTGATGGTTCTGGGTCCTTCTAGAGATGGATTACTCTTAGAAGTGTCTTTGAACATGAGAAGTGATGGCTAATTCTGTGGCATCAAGGATATTAGGACATAAAACCCTCTGAAACCAACCAAACACTGAGGGCATCCACTTGAATAATGCTGCTGAAAGACTCTCTACCTCATTCCATAATTGTAATCTGAGTAAGAGACTGGGCCATCACCATTGAGCACTGGAACAAAATTTAGGGAAAAATTTCCTTTGTGTAAGTGACTCCCAGGTTTCCTTCCATTGCAGAAATTAGAATATACAGGAAGAGCACAGCAGTGCTTTGCCCCAGAGTCATCAGGTATAAGAAACAGAACATCAGCATGGAGGAACTTTCTCTGAAATGAAGAAAGAGTTAAAAATCAGCAAAGCTCTCAAACATTACAGGTAAATAGAAACACCACCACCAAAGAATAAGGGGAAATCATTACCTTTTCAGAAACATGCATTGTGAAAAAAAAGAAAGAAAAAAAATTTCTATTTAGAATTACAGATTCAAATGTTCAATTTAATCAAGAGTACATTAGACTTATGGAACTGGAGACATGATGGCAGATATCAAGGTAATTGTATGAAGAGAAAAATACTACTGAACTCAAGATTCTCCTGGAGGCAATAAAAACATTCCAGATACTTAGTGAAGAGGAAGCCTGATTTGGGAACTAGACATAGGAGAAAAAGGATAAAACAATCCCCATCAAAGTGTGCAAAGAGAAAAGGTAGACATATATAGTAAGAGGATAAAGATATATGGTCAGAACGTATATAAAGAAAGATTTAATTAACATAATTTAAAAAAAATAATATTCAGGTCTTCCTGGTAGCTCTTGTTATTTCCTTCAAAAACTACAGAACAATCAAACAAGTAAATTTGAATTAACTCAGTATAACTTAATGTCATATGAGGCTCAAATATAAAAATACTTGAAAGTAAATAAAATAACACCAAATCCTAGCAGTCCAAGCCTCTGTGGTAAGCAGAGGCACACTGAGAAACACTGCAAGGAACAGAGAATTGGAGATCTAGCAATAGATTGTAAGATTAGAAGAAAAAATGCACTCCTGTGTGTTTCTCCTTTATTCACACATTCATAATACTTCAGATGCCAAAATGTGTGGGTATTTTCCAAACAGTTTTGTGCAAGACCAGCAAGGTATCCTACTCTCAACTCAATTCTCACAATATCTACCTGGAAATAATGTCAGCTGCTGCAGGTTAAGTGCTCAGTATCACGAGAATGCCCACCTCCCATACACACACACAACTCAGAGGTCAATCATATATCCAGTTGCCTCCTAAATTGCTGGCTGACCAGCTATACATGGGGTTCTCATGACCCCTTCATTGGTTTCTTATTTGCCAGATAGTCTCCTAGAACTCAGGGAAACCCTTAAGTTTACCAGTTTATTATAAAAGGGTATATTTGAAGGAATGAACTGGACACACAGATGGAAGAGGTGCATAGGTGTGAGGATGTCAGGTGTGAAGGAAGGGGTGCAGAGCCTCTGTGCCTTCGCCAGATAAAACACCGTTTCAGTACCTCCATGTGTTCAGCATCCCAGAAGCCTTCTGAAGTCTGCACTTCTGCAATTTTATGGAAACATCATCGTGTAGGTGTAATTGATCATCAACTCAGTCTTCCATCTCTCTCCCCTTTCCAGAGGTGGTGGGATGGGTAGAAAGTCCCACACTACTAAGAATGGCTGGTCTTTCTGGTGACCAGCCCCCATCATGAGGCTATATTGGAGTGCTCACCCATATAGAAAGCTCACCCCATTAGATCAGAAGACACACCCTGGAAATCCCAATGGATGTAGAAGCTCTGTGCCAAGAACTGGGGGCACAGACCAATACTTACATCTGTTATTTCACAGAACCTCACTGAAGGGATTGTGGGGGTGGGGAGTGTTAACCTAAGTATCTTTGAAATAAATGAAAACTGTAAATCTAAATAAGCTGTACCAGTGCCCTTTCCTGTACTTTGTAAAGCTTTTTCTCATGAAGGTATGAGCTAAAAATTCTGAAATTATTGTATATGTATAGTGGGATGGAAATATTACAAAAATTGCTCGCAGATGGTGGAAGCCAGGTTTCTCACCATTGGATCAGGAAGTAATAGGTAAACAAGACGGAAAGCCTAGAATAAACCAAATCACATTGGAAGATGTAGATATAGTATGAACTCATGTTTAGTGTAATACAGTAATTTCATTGTTATAGTAAATTATATAATGTAATTTTATATGGTGAAATTTAAAAATAATATGCAACTTTAAAACCAGAAGATATAATCTCCTACTTCCTATAACTTTTATTCTAGTCAGAGGAGACCACAAGTCATTGGATTAGATTTTTCCTTAAATGAGCCTTCAGGTAGATAAGATTATAGTTAAGCTCATGTAACCAATGACACAAAACATACCTTGATATATTCAATGATTTCTCTAGATCCTTAGAAGTGTATCTTTTCTCTTCACACAAGAGAGTGATTTAAAATAAAGAAATCTTTAGCAGCAATCTAGTTAAACTTACCCAGATGAACAAATGAAAGTCCAAAGGAACTACAAGTATGACTTGTCCTTGGATAAACTGATCAGTGTGCTTAGTCATCCAGACTTTATTTCCTCATCTGTAAACTGGGAATAATATTAACCCTTAGCATTTATGGAAGCTGTGAGGATTACTTAGGTGGCATAATTAAAGTGTCAAGAACATTACCTGCTACAAGTTAATGCCAAATAATCTGTTTATTGTCTTTCTTCTTCCATTCCCAAAGCCCTTAATGTAACAGGCTAAAAATAATACTTCTTCAATGACCAGTATAGTGTATCTTTACAGAGAGATCACAACCACTGAATCTCCAATGAAAAATTTTAAAAAGAAAATAACAAAAAAGATTGTATTTCATTATCATTGCAATAATGTTTGCAAAAATAATACTATGGTTATATAATACGTGGAATGTAACAATGAACACAATGTCTTTTATCCATGGCAGTAAAGATTGTTATTTTCTTCCTGAAAGTGAGCACTAAGTCTGGTTCCTAGACTCGAGCTCACCCATCATGTTTTTTCTTAGCAATTGATACTTGGATATTTTTAGATTGTTTTGAAAAGTACTAGAAGACAGTATGCAGTGGAGTCAAGATTAGAAGTTGTCTGTCAGGATAAGTAGATGTCAGTTCAATGGATAAAATGGAACATAGTCCCCTAAACTTGAGAGCAATAATCCAGAATTATGTGGAGTCTGGAGAGATTTACCCAGAGCATTATGCCTTTAAATACTCTAAGAGCAGAAGATTGCCATTTTGTTTTTTGATCTTTCAGTTGTCATGACTTTCTTTGCTGTTAGCTTTTACTGGGGCTTATAAGAGGGTGAGTATTAACTGCTGACTGGGTTGCTGCTTTCTATTGATTGTTTCAATCTGTGACTCTTCCCTGTGTTGAACCAACAAGGAATGCAGCATTACGATTCCATGTTTACCAAAATTGCTTCTCAGCAGTTTAAGACCCTGGTTTGAAAAAGTCTGGTAAGAAAACTGACCTTCTTAAGTCTGGCACTGTCCAAAGACTATCACAGGCAGCTCTTTAACAGGGAAGAGGAATAAGATTGATTCTTCTATTAAAGAAAAAGGATCTCTGTTATCTTAAATCCAATATATTGTACATTGATGATATAGCAGATTTCATTTCTACTAATTTTATCTTCATCGAAAAAGAAGAAAGCTAAATTCTTTCCAAAGTAAATGAAACTGAGTCCTCTTTAAAATTATCATAGAAAAGTTTAGGTTGTTTTAATATAGCACAATGGAACATCAGATTCAGTAGTCCTGCCACAGGGAAAAAGTGTAAAAGAACTACTTATTGAATTAAAATGCTTTTGGTCCATGGCCTCACAGAACTCAGGAATTAGCTTGGACTTGTATGACATTTTATGGTATATAAAAGAATAGTCGGAATATGTACATTTGATTTTCATATTTGCAATCGAGATTTTTTTTTACTTTTATCAAGTTTTAGTTCCTTCATCTGTAAAATTGAGATAGCAACATCTACTTCATCATTTTGACTTAGAGACTGAATGTGACACTAAATATTTGAGTAAACTAGTTTACAGAAAGCACTAAATATGTATTTGTGGAATCTGAATCTGAAAACGGTGAACTTTTTATGGCTCTTTGTGGATATCTAATATTAAGCAGATTCATAAGTCCATATGCTATGATCCTTTTATTTCATGTTCAGTAAAACTGTTGATTCCTTGCACATTGATATTTGCATGCAGTGAATGTGGTATGTTGACAACTTGCTCTCCAAGCATAGTCTCTCCTCTCACATACAGTATTTATGAACTTATGAGATTGCTGATTAGATATCTTATCAATAGTTATATAAAATACTCTTTAATTAAATTAGAACTCTGCAGTTTAGGAAAATGTATATTATTCTAGAATCCAAGCTCCCATATTTATATTTTAGGTAATACCTTATACAAATCATGAACCTCTCTAAGGTTCAGTATCCTCACCAATCAATTGGAAATAACATCTAACTTAGTACCTTCACAGGTCTGTTGATAGGATACAATGTTATGTTGTATATCAAAGGAAATGGTGAATTATAAAAGAGTACACAAATACTTGGGTTATTATCATGATATAAAATTTAAAACTCTGTCTCAATGTAGATTTTTTTTTAAACTTTGTAAGATGGTAATTTGGGGCATGGATTTATGTATAGAATTCCTAGTGAAGGCTTCCAACAGTGTGTCTTGACAAAATTAAAAATTGACATTTAAAATGGTCCAAGAAAAGTGCTAGCCATTTAATCAGCACCAGAACACATTAGGGAAATAAAAATTCCAGCTTCTATGACAATGGTATTTATAAGACAGAGCAGCTCACACTTGCCAACAGGATCAGCGATGTTGAGGAATTACGTGTGTTCCTGCTGCAGAAGAGTATTGCAGATCCGCTACCATGTAAGGTGATGTTGGCAGTTCAGGGAAGTAAAAGATTAAAATTTGCACTGGATTATAAAGCAGCCAAGGAGTGGCCCCCAAATTAGCCTGGGGCAAGAAAAGGGCAAATAGGGTCATTGATGGGAAAGAAGAAAGAGGATGGTAGTTAAAAGGAGTTGTTGAATCCAATAAGAATCATTATTAAAGTTGCCCCTTGAACACTGAGTTTGAACTGGTGGGTTCACTTACACATGGATATTTTTTTCAGTAGTAAATGCTACAGTACTACAAGGGCTGTGGTTAGTTGAATCTGTGGATAAAGAGATCACACCTCAGATTTGGAGGGTGGACTATAAGTTATATGTGGATTAACCCCTGACGTTGTTCAAGGGTCAACTGTGTTATCATCATTATAATCATTACTTTAATAAGGAAGAGATTGAGCATGTGCCTGGATAGAAGGGAGAAAAGGTAGAGATAAGGATACCCATGAGGAATCAGGAGGCCAGTTACAAAAATAATCGAAAAAGGCAAATGCTGGGTTTCCAGAACTTGACCACCTGGAAGAGGCGATGTAGAAACAGAAACCTTGAGAGTCACACACCCATTACAAAATCTCATTGCTGAGAAAGGAGGTGGGACGGAAGGTATCACTGATCCTTGTGGGCCACAGGGAAATAATAGCCCCATGGGAAAGCCTGGTTCCTGTTCTGTCAGGAAGGAGCATCATGCAACATCTGGTGGGCCAGAAGTGGTGGGCACATCCCTAGACAGTGAACTTGGATTTCCAGAAGACACAGTTCAAAAATACAAGAAGAGAATGGGTTAGCTAGCAGAGTGGGACCAAGATATAACTGCACGTTTCTGTTTGGATGATGACACAGAAGCACACAGAAGGAAGAGCATGTGAAGATCTCAGGAGAAGACAGCCCAATATGGTGGTCATCTGCTTGTTCCTCTGTTTTCTAATCTTAGGAATCCTTTTTAGATATAAATTACTTTTGATTTATTTATATATCTATATCTTTATATTGTGCTAGAAACTAGATGCGTTTTATAGTAGTGTCTTGTCATTTGAGTTTAATCTAGCATTTGTCCTCTATGAATTCTCTTTTATATATTTAATGTTAGATATGTCTATTTAGTTTGTTTTCCTCCTTCATTTGTTCTTTGTTCATATCTGACAGTTATATTTGTAACTTATTTATGCTTTCTTGATGATATTATTTTTTATCACTGATAATGTTTTTTTAATCATATTTTAGAATCTTTGAAGTTTGCCCACTTATTTTCCTTTCCTCAAGGGCAAATCATTATTGAATGAGTTGTGTGTTTGTTATGATATTTCGTTTCCTTGTTTTAGAAAATTCTAGCTACTACCTGTCACTCACTACAGAAAGACATGGGCCATCAAAAAGTCCACATGAAGGAATAAGGATAAATATAATGAAATCACAATAGAAACAGAACAGTAAAAGTACATGATATCAGTGTGTTTGTTTTGTATTGCTTTGTAACAAATTACCATAAAATTAGCAGATTGAAACAGCACACATTTGTTGGCTTGCATTTCTCTAAGTCATAAGTCCACTTGAAGTGGCTGAGTTCTCTGGTCAGGGGACCACAGGTCCAAAGTCAAGATGGTAGCTGGGTGGAATTCTTATCTGGAGGCTCTGTGGAAAAGTTTGTTTCCAAGCTCTTTATTGGCAGATTTGTGCTCTTTGGGGCTGTAGGACCAAGATCTGTTTCCTAGATGACTGTCAGCCAAGCGCTGCTCGTAGACTCCAAAGACTACCTGAATTCTTTGCTGTATGTTCTATCTTCAAGTCAACAAAGGCACATTTCAATGGTTTGTGGCATTGAGTAAGGCACACCTAGATAATTTTCCTATTTTAAGGTCAACTGAATTGCAGCCTTAATTACATCTGTAAAAATGCCTTTACATCAATACCTAGGTTTGTATTTGATTGAATAACTGGTAGAATTTGTGTTAGCAATTTTGGGGACCATCCTATCTGCCATAATTAAATAAAAAGATAAAAATCTTCAACTGTACTTGTGATACATACCCACTTCTGTTCCCCCACCGAAACCACACAGCCAGCCTGCAAGCAATGACAACTTGGCTGCAGGAAACTTCTCAGGAAACTATCAACCCAAATTCTACAGTGAGTTTAATTATTACTTAATTTCAGGGCATATAAAGATATTTCCAATCCTATAATAATTAATGGAAGGCTTAGACTTAAGATAAAACTGAATTTCCTGTGGAAACTTTGCATTCCCTAATTAACCTCAAATGTATGCATCCACATTATGGATACATAGCAAAATTAAATACAGTGTTCTTATGTTTAAAAAGAAGAAACAAGATAAAAATGCAAAATGGAACACACATTCACTTTTTTTGCATCCTGAAACTCCAACATGATAATGGGGTGGCATTTTTTTTTTTAATGCATTACACCACTAAGACTTTGAGAACAAGAAAATTGATGACAGTGGCATTATGGAAACTACAAAGCAGATAGACTAAGAGGATTCATAAACAAAATCTGTATCTGGCAGAGGGGAAAACAAAGAAGGAGCTTAATTTGTATCTCAGAATGCTTGTAAATAGTAAGAACCTGGCATCTGAGTTTGAGGATAGGAAGTAAAGAGCTAGAAAACAGAAAGGGTGTTTAATTCTTGTTCAGAACAGGTTAAACCTATAACAGGTCAGGCTCCCTAGTAAATAAAAATTGACAATAATGTGTCTGAGTTGGTTCATCAGTTGTACCAAATATGGCACACTGATGAGGGATGTTGAGGATAGGGGAGTATATATGTGTGGGTGGGGAGGGCTATGTGGGAACTCTCTGTATTTTCTGCTCAATTCTACTGTGAACCTGAAACTGCTCTAAAACAATAAAGTCTACTAATGAAAAAAAAGAACCTGAGATAAAAATTTAGGTGCTGTTGATCTGTTGAGGAATTACAGCAGAATAGCAAAAGGAAAAGACTAGGACAAAATTGTGTTCTCAGGTAAAGTTTAACACAGACTGCTTCAGAGTTATTCTCCATTGAGGCAAGGGTGCCCACCTTTCATGCCTCTAAACAGTACCTGACACAGATCCATAGTTAATCAAATAGAGACTTCACTCTTAATGAAATTCAAATCATTATTGGGCAGACAAGAGCAGAGGAGTGTTCCAGAAAGAAACAACAACATGTGCAAAAGAGCAAACGTTAAACCACCTGTAGTGAATTTGGGAGAGTGTAGAAATTGCCTCAAAGATGTTACAAAGCAATATGAGATACAAATTATATTTCTAGTTGCATAAGATTCACTTTTAATTGCTTTGAGAATTGCTATGTACTTAAATATTATTTAAATGTAAAACAATCCAGAAATTTATTTAACACTTCCACTTGGCAAATATTTTTCTATAAAGTCTTATTTTCAAAGAAGTTATAGAAGTCTCATGAATGAAAAACATACTTTTTTGTCTATGCTGCAGTGTTTAACAATGCTTAACTTGAAAAGAGCAGAAAAAATATACTTAAAAATATAGATATCTAAAGGTTAGCTAAAGGCCACGCTGACATATAGAATGTTCTTATTCTGCCATTTTGACTCCACACTTTGGATTATACTATCTTGGGGAGATACTTCTCTCTTTCATTGCTGATTTTTGTAGAAATCAAGTGAAATTTAGCAACATCACTGTATACCAGTTCCTGAACCCATTTCTGTTTTAACATTTATTATTGATTTACAATCATTTTACAATGTTGTGTCAAAGTCCAGTGTAGAGCACAATTTTCCAGTTATACATGAATGTACATATATTCATTGTCACATTTTTTTCTCTGTGAGCTACCATAAGATCTTGTATATATTTCCCTGTGCTGTACAGTATAATCTTGTTTATCTATTCTACAATTTTGATATCCCAGTCTATCTCTTCCCATCTCCTGCCCCCTTGGCAACCACAAGTTTGTATTCTAGTCTGTGAGTCTATTTCTGTTTTGTATTTATGCTTTGGTTATTTTTTTGTTTTTTTTTTAGATTCCACATATGAGCGATCTCATATGGCATTTTTCTTTCTCTTTCTGGCTTACTTCTGTAACTTAGAATGACATTCTCCAGGAGCATCCATGTTGCTGCAAATGGCATTATGTTGTCGGTTTTTATGGCTGAGTAGTATTCCATTGTATCAATATACCACATCTTCTTTATCCAGTCATCCATTGATGGACATTTAGGCTGTTTCCATGTCTTGGCTATTGTAAATAATGCTGCTATGAACATTGGGGTGCAGGCATCATCTTGAAGCAGGGTTCCCTGAACCCATTTTTAACTCATCTGATTATCACATTAATGGTTTTAGTTGCCAAATAGTGTTTTCCCAAAATTTCTTCAGTGTAAGTACACGTGTATGTCTTCATGCTAACTTTGAACAAAATATAAAAAGAGCTTCCCATGTTCAATAAACTCAGAAAATTTTACTGTGTGATTAACATCAAATTACAAAACTGAACACTAGATCAGCAAGTTAAAATAAAAGCATGTTTAAGGAATTTCCTTTCCCTTTGCATTCTATACTTTTATCTTTCTTGGATACATTTAGAAATTTATTAGCCTGTTTTCAGGAAGTCCAAGCACTTATAATAATGGAGAATTGAGTTCAGTTTAAATCATAAACACTGTTGAGTATCTTGTTCATAATTACATGCATAGTAGTGACCATATTGGTGTGTATGGAGTATTTGATTTATTGATCAACACATAGCAATTTATTAATATTTTGTATATGCTGGTACAATCATTCCAATTAAAATGAGAATATGAATTAAAAATTCCTTATAATTTATGTAGTGAGTATCAAATTGTTTTCTGTAGAACTTTGGCATATTTTAGAGGTATAGCAAATATCTGAAGGCTGATAATGAAAAAGCACTCAAAATATTACTTAAAGAAAGTGACTACATGAGGTATAATGGAAGAGCTGCAGAAGTCTATCAAGCCCTGGGCCACAAATTCTGTACTAACCATCTCTAGGGAGTGAACTGTGTGTCCCCCTCCTGCCCAAATTCATACATTGAAGCCCTAATTTTCAATATGATGACACTTGCAAAAGGGGTCTTTGAAGATAATTAGGTTTAGATGAGATGATAGGATGGCATCCTCATGGTGGAATTAGTGCCCTTTTAAAGATATCAGATATCAGAGCATTTGCCATCTTTTTCTCTTTCCTCATAACATGAGGACACCGTGAAAAAGCAGCAACCTACAAACCCAGGAAGAAAACCCTCACCAGAAGCCAACCGTGTTGGCATCTTGATCCTGGGCTTCTGGCTTATTGAACTGTGAGAAAAATGCATTTATGCTATTTAAGCTGCCGAGTCAAAGCTCTTTTGATAGGGCAGCCTGAGCAGACAATGACAACCATGTTTAATGAGGTTCCTGAAGTTAGAGCCTGAGCTGACTTATTATCCATCCAATGGTGAGTTGGTTCAAATATCAAGATAACGTATCTTTTCTGTTCAACTATGTGAATCTTGAGGTTCTCTACTTCATATTTTTCATAAGGCAGTTGCAAATATGGAACATAAAATTGTTCTCTTAATAAAACACTTGCTACATAAACAGGAAACAAAAGAGATGTGTTTAGTCCATTAAAAAAAATACACTACCCTACAGATTGACAAATTAAAGTAGAATGTGTTCCTGACATATTAATGTAAAGTAAGAAAAAAAATGTGTAAAGGTGTTGTATAAATGAATTCAAATTATCAGAGATAAAATCTTTATATGTTCAGGATTCAGTTATTTGAAATGCTACACCTAGAGAATATAGAATTTTACTTTTGACAGCAAATGGTCCTGAGCTGATACAAATACATCTGTTAAAGAAACTCCACTTGTTAAATATCTCTCCAATATAATTTAATTTGGCAAATTTCTTGAAATTGCTTATGTCTTTAACAAGCTGGCAATGCAAGCTGACACTGTTACTATATCACAACTTTAGATAAAATTCAGATTTAGTTTTATGCCTGAGTTAGAGCATGAAAAATAACTTGTATTGAATTATTAAAAACTCTGATTTTTAAAATGACATGTTCAAACATTTCTTAATATTATACGTTGATTGATCCTGTTCTGCCATGTGCTTGCAGACAGTCCACAGTGTTTACATAAGCTCTTAAAGCCTCAGTTTCCTCACTTATAAAACAGGACACTAATGTGGGCTTTAATTTTCAAGTTTGTGGGTGAGCGTATGTTTGTGTGTGTGTGTGAACACCTCCTAGATCAAGACATAAAATGATCCCAACAACTGCAAGGACTTTGATGTGCCTTTTCCCTCCACCCAGAAGTACTCACTACTTTATCTCCTATCAGTGTCCATTACTTTTTGCCCTTTTTTGAACCTCATATAGACAGAATTATATTTGCATTCCTTCATTTATCATTACACATATAAGATCATCTGTGTTGTATAAAACCATGGTTTTCCTTTTTTATAGTTGAGTAATATTTCATTGTACAGATATACATCAGTATTTTTTTTTCTATTTTCATATTGACAGAATTTTAAATTTTTTCTGTTTTGGCAATTCTCAATGAAACTCTTAGGAACCCTCTCATACATGTGTGTTGGTGGACATTGTCATTCATTCCTCTTGGGTATATGTTTAGGAGGGCATTTGCTACACCTTGTGTAGGTGTATGTTTTATTTGAATGGTTGAATGGTTGAATCAATTTGTATTTCCACATCATGCAACAAATCGCATCTCAGGCTAAGTCTGACCCAGAGTGAGATTTTCACATATATTGAATTAGTGTCAATTTTTTTTAAATCTCATGTTCTCCAATGAATTAGAAAATTCAACCCATTCATCTAGGTAGGAGGAGGGACTAGCCATGTAAATAAAGAATTTTTGTTCTGGATAACTAGCCTATAGGTTCTACCTTCACACATTGATATGTGGGGTCTCTGATTTAATATTGTCCTTTCAGATTATCATGGGATGCTAGATCATGCCTTTAAAAATCTAAACTTTAGGTTTTATGAAGAAAATATCAGAAAACACATATTACTCAGTTTTCCCAGCAATAGTCCTATTTACAAAGGACTTCTACTTTGTTCAGACTCTAAAGAATATTTTGTTTTAACTGAGGTCAAATCTGTTATGTTGACAAATGATGATGTTAATTTCATCCTGCCTTCCAGTGATCCTTTGTCATGAGTGGGAGGGGAAGCCACATATACAAACGTTCCCTTTTATCTGAGCTTGTTAGTTCTATTCTGGAATTAACATCCATAACTGAGACAAGTCAGTGCAGGGTGTTCAGTTCAAGAAATGCTGAAGGTCATCTAATTCACAGTCTCCCCACTCACCGGGTTTCTCGAAGGAAGATCATTTTTCTATTGTAGATTTCTGTCTCAGAATATAGTAAAATAGTGACTTTTTCTTATGCCATAGAATGCTGTCTGCTATTTTGTTCGGTGTAAAAATTAGCCAGAAAAACAAATGCTTCATCATTATGTTGTTTCAAAACTTTTTAAAATCTGTTTCTTCAAAGTTTGTATTACTTGAGTTTTCAAAGTTATTATAATATTTATCGTATTAAAAATAATACGTAGTCATTACGTACCCCTGGACACAGTAATTTTATGCTCTTCTACCTATGTAAATATGGTAATTTTTCACTGCACTAGAAATTCATCTAGAGGCTTAAGCACACAGTTTACAGTAAAAGGTAGGTGTACTTAAAAAAAAATCAGTTCTAAGTAGATTCACAAGACAAGGCTTCCAACATCGGGAATCAACAATATGCTTGGAAATAGAACTTGATGATAAAGGATTAACGTCATCACAAGACACATTTTTAAGCAAGCCCTTTAAGGATAGTTTGAAGTCTTCAAGTTTGGAATGTTTCTTAGAAGAGCAAAGGTGAATACCTATGGAGACTTAAAGAAAAGCAGTTTTCTTGATAAGTGATAGTGTTAAATACATCATGTTATGATATATACAGGATTAAGATGTATCATGATGGGCAGTATCTAAACAGATGTAACAAGTGCTTTGTAAACCCAGTGTTTCCATCTCTTTGACACTTAATACATGGGTAAGATTGAGTGAAAACCCAGTGGCAGATGGGCAGATGGACCCATTCATTTCTGCCCCAAGTTTCTTCATTGGCTTCTGCCTGCCTGTTCTGGATGCATTTTCCTGTTCTGTTTTTGAGGAGATTCCTTTTCCTCTGAGATAAATAAAAACATGGAAAACAACCCACAGTCTTAATTTATAATACAAGCAAAAAAAGAGAAAACTTTCAAAACACACACACAAGGATTTTGTTTGAGTAACAGAATTTGCTTAAAGCTTTTACTTAAAGCAAAGCTTATAAGAGGAATTGTTGGTTATATTAAAACCTTACGAGAAACCTATTAATATTATTAGATACTCATGCTTTTAGATTTTCTTTGGGAATTCTGCTGTGTTGTTTAGCTACCCTCTCTCTCTTCTTTCTCCCTTGAGAAATGAAATTTGATGGCCTTGCTTTTTCTTCTCCTTCATTTTTTATCCCCATGTAACCCTAAATTCTTATTAATATAATTAAATACATATACACACATATCTGTATATGTATTTCTCTAGCAACTCATAATTCATGCCATCATCACAGCATCATTTATTCCAAGAAATGTTCTTTTTGTTTTTCTAAAAATTTTTTTCTGTGAGATTGTCTACCAGATATTGAAATACTTTTTCTTATGCTGCTAGAATCGTATTTCTTATTAGATAGTAAAACTTAAAATTAAGATAATGTTTGAGTTCAGAAAAATTTTAAAAGATTAAAATGAAGAGAAAACATACATGACTGAGAATTTCCATGCCAATTGCCCATTATTTATAGGAAAAATGGAATGACCTACATCTCCAATCAGATAGATGTGGATTATCCTGTTTTTCTAATAAAGTAGTGGCACAGAAGCCTCGGTCAGGTGTTCAGTTTTAACTCTCTTCACCATTTGTTTGTATTTGCTATGTCGTGTCAGCAATGCATGTATGTTCTTACCTGTGGATAAATGGCAAAATGAAGAGGATATCATTTTGTAGTTTCTGTTGCAATATGGCATTTTCTATTCTTAAGACTCCCCACAAGCTATTTGCGAGAAGGCAGCAGTGTGAACAGACAATTCTCAGACCATCAGTTAGTCTGCACTAAAAGGTACATGTGAAACGAGTTCAGCTATTAACTTTGTCACAACATGACACAGACAAGTTTTAAATGGATCAGGAAAACATGTCTGGAATATTTTAAATGCTATTCAGGCACTCTACCTAACTCTCCTGGCACATGTCTTCCAGGAGATAATAAATGTTAGTGAGTTACGGTGATCAGTGGACTTTAGAAATGTAGAGCATGCTTACAGTTAACCATACACTGTGTGAGTTAGTTTCTGTTTTTAGGATGGCCTCTTCATTTTAGTTTCATAGTGACATCATGAGCAATGATCCTTTTAAGAAGTGAATTAAAAGAGCATTAAAGGTAGGAAGCTGTTTAACTTGGAATTTCTATCTAAGCAAATAATGATTTGCCTGGTGAAATGGTTTCAAGTCATGGTAGCAGCAAAGCTAACAGGAGCTTCAGGGGCCTCTAACAATCTGAATTTTTGTTTGTAGGTATATGAAACCATGAGACAGTCACATTTAAGTAGTCTTGTCTCCTTAGGCTACTCTAGGCTTTGACAGATTCTTGAACTTGACTTGTTTTTGGTGACCTTTACGGTTTTGAGTAGTGCACTGGTCAGATATCTTGCAGAATGTCCTTTCACAGGGACATATTTAATGCTTTTCTGATGATTATTATTTAGAAATTGTCTGGTTCCAAACAGAGGATTTATCTTTTCTCTATTATTCATCTGTTTATGCAATCATTTATTACCAAAGTAGAAATAATGAAAATTTATTTTATACTTTGAGTTCTAGTTAGATAAAGCTATATTTTATCACTATAGTTGTTTTAGTTTGGGCCATTGAGTGTTCTTTCAATTTGTTCCCAAGTTCCTTTGCTATACCTCAATCATTGGGGATATTTTTTCATTGTTGATTTTTAATCTTTATTAATTTACTATTTTATTGATAATGACTTACTTTATATGTAGCAACATCATGTTATCCTGTGCTTAAAGCTCCCTAAATCATGTTTCAAATAAGGCAACCTACTTTGATCTATGTATTAGAAACCCTAGTTAGTTTTTGTAAAAATTCATTCTAATAAGAAGACAACATGATACCAAATTTTTAAATATATAATATGGTATTATTAACAATAGGGACAATGTTGCACAGTAGATATGTAGAATGTATTCACTTTGCATAATTAAGACTTCATGCCCATTAGTTAGTAACTCACCATTTCCTCCAGCCTCAGCCCCTGGCAAACACCACTACTTCTGATTTTATGAGTTCGGCTATTTCAGATACCTCATGTAAGTAGAATCATGCATCATTTTTCCTACCTTGACTGGCTTATTTCACTGAGCATAATATATTCAAGATCCACCCATGTTGTTGCATATTGCA
The DNA here is from genome assembly GCF_048773025.1 of Camelus bactrianus. Classification (NCBI taxonomy): domain Eukaryota; kingdom Metazoa; phylum Chordata; class Mammalia; order Artiodactyla; family Camelidae; genus Camelus; species Camelus bactrianus. The sequence continues at coordinate 11,409,818 of NC_133542.1, forward strand.
GGATTCCTTCTTTTTTGAGGTTGAATAATATTCAGTTGCATGTCTATAAAATATTTTCTTTAATATTTGTCTGCCAATAAAGACTTAGATTGTTTTCATATCTTGGTTATCGTGAAAAGTGTTGCAGTGAACTTTGGAGTACTGATATCTCTTCAAGATTCTGATTTCAAGCCTTTTGCATCAGTAACCAGAAGTGAGATTCTTTTGTAATTGGATGTCCATTTTCTTCAGCATCATTTGTTGAGGAGACTATTCTCTCTGCATTGTTTGTTACTGATAGCCTCATCAAAGATCAGTTACCCAGAAATGTGTAGATTTATTTCCAGGTGGCTGTCTATTGGTCGATCTGTCTGCCTTTATGTCAGTATCATTTGTTTTAATTACTGTAGCTTTGTAACATATTTTGAATTTAGACAGTAAGATACTTCCCACTTTTATCCTCTTCTTGAAGTTTGTTTTAGCTGTTGATGGTTTTTTGTAGTTCTGTATGATTTTTTATATTTTTTTTTAATTCTGTAGAAGGCTGAGGTTGTTAATTATTGGAAAATTTTTTTGTTTTTGTTTTTGTTTTAAGAATTTCCTTATTTTCTGGCAGTTCAAAATGTTTCAGGCCTATTTGTATAATTCCTGTCCCCCATTAGAACTGGCCATTGCTCCATGAAATAATGGTTTATTTTGTAGGATTATGATACTAGAAACCGAGATCTCAGTGCTGGATGTGCTAACTTCTCCTGGGATGATTTTGCCTCCAGGTCTTCTCAATGACAGAGCATGGAAATATATTTGAGTATACTAACCTGTATATATACTTACATTTGTATTTATTTCTGTGTGTTAATTTTAAGCTAAACATGAGCTCACAATGATTTCTTCAACTCTGAACGATTACCACATGAATCATTCTATCTTCTCCTTGTTCTTCTGTAATCTTCCATGCCACTGGTAAGACATTTAGGTTTGATCATTCATTTCTTTGGTTCTTTGATTTTTCAATTCCAGAGTGTATTTGAATTTTTATTCTGTATCCACATGTGGGAAAAAAGCATACTAGAGTATAATGCTTATGTACTGTTATATTTCTTTAAGTTTTATACATTCCACTCATTTAAAAAGTTACTTATGTCGGTACCTTTTCCCCTACTTTCTACAGTGACGTTCTGTCATAGATTCATAATATAGATTGTCTTGTCACATTATACATTGCATTTTAGGGTTTTTCCAGGTTTAATTTGCATACATTAAGATTCCCTTTCTGTTCTTGTGGTGTATTCTATAGGTTTAGACAAACCTGTTGTGACATATATCCATCTTTACAATGTCATACAGTTTTTTCACTGCCGTAAAAATCCTCTGTGCTCCACCTGTTCACCCCTCCCACATCCCCAACCTCTGGCAACCACTGTTTCTGTTTTTTGTTTTTTTTTTTATTTTCTTAATTTTGGTTTTTCTAGGATGTTATATAGTTGGAGTCACATAGTATGTACCCTTTTCAGATTGGCTTCTTTCGCTTAGGAATATTCATTTAAAGTTCCTCCGTGCCTTTCTATGGATTGATAGCTCATTTCTTTTCAACACTGAGTAATATACCATTGTCTGGATATACTATAGTTTATGTATCCAGTCTCCTACTGGAGGACAGCTTGGATGCTTCCAAGTTTTGATAATTATGAATAAAGCTGCTATCAACATCTTTGTGCAGGTTTCATGTGGGCATAACTTTCAGTTCCTTTGGGTAAATACCAGAGTGTGATTCCTACATTGTATGATAAGAGATGTTGAGTTTTTAAGAAACTTCCAGCTGCCTCCCAAAGTGACTGTATGTTTTTCATTCCCACCAGCAATGAATGAGAGTTCCTCTTGCTCCACATCCATGATGGCACTTGGCGTTAGTAGTGTTCTAGGTCTTGGCCAGTGCAGTATGTATGTAGCAATATCTCATTGATGTTTTAATATTCATTTCCTTGATGACAGATAATATGGATTATCTTTTTGTATGTTTATTTGCCACCTGGAAGTCTTTGATGAGGTATATATTAGGATCCATGGCATATTTTTTAATCAGTTCATTTCCTTGCTGAGTTTAACAGTTCTTTGTATATCTTGATAACTGTCTTTTATCAGATGTGTCTTGAAAATATTCTTCCTAGTCTTTGGCTTATCCTCTTATTCTCTTGACATTTTATTTTTTCTAATCTGTGCATTCAGTGCTATAAATTTCTTTCTAAACAGTTTTCTCTGTATCCCATACATTTTCATAAGTTGTATTTCCATTTCTATTTCGTTCAAAATATTTTTAAATTTATCTTGGGATTTCTACTTTGGCCCATCTGTTATTTACAAGTGTGTTATTTAATCTCCACATTTTGGAGGTATTTTCCAGTCATCTTTCTGTGACTGATTTCTGTTTCATTCCATTGTGGTATAAGCACAGGTTTTGCATGATTTCTCTAATTTTAAATGTGTTAACTTGTGTGTTATGACCCAGACTCTGGTCTGTCTTGGTGAATGCGCCACGTGAGCTTGAGAAATACATGGCTTCTGCTTTGTTGGGTGAAGTAGTCTATAGGTATTAATTATAAACAGTTGACTGATGGTGTTAAGTTCCACTGTGTCCTTACTGATTTTCTGCCTGTTGGGCCTGACCTTTTCTGATAGAAAGGTGATGCACTATTGACAGTGGGTTAATCTATTGCTCTTTGCAATTCTATTAGTTTTTGCATCACATAGTTTTATACTCTGTTATTAAATACATTCACATTAAAATTGTTATTTTGTCTTGAAAATTGGCCCCTTTATCAGATTGTAATGCTCTTATTTAACACTGTTAACTTTTCTTGCTTTAAAGTTGGCTCTGAGTAAAATGAACATAGCTCTTTCCACTTTCTTTTGAATGATATTATCACCATATATTTTTCTTGATCCATTTACTTTTAATCTATGTGTGGCTTCATATTTAAAGTGGGTTTTTGTAAACAACATAATGTTGGGTCTTTTTCTTTATTGAATCCAATATTCTCTTTTAATTGGTAATTTTAAACTACTTATATTCAAAAATTATTGATATTGTTGGTTTAATAGCTGTAATTTTTTTACTGTTTTCTATCTTTTGCCTGTCTCCTTTGTTCCTATGTTTGTCTTCCATGCTTTGCTTTTTGTGGTTTTAATTGAACATTTTATGTGATTCTATTTTCTCTCTTTTTTAAAGTATATTAGTTCTCTTACTTTAGGGAAAAAAAAACTAGGGGGTAGGATATAGCTCAGTGGTGGAGTGCATGCCTAGCATTCTCAAGGTCCTGGGTTCAACCCCTAATACCTCTATTAAGAAAATAAGTAAACATAAGACAAGATACAATAAACCTCCTAGAAGAAAATAAAAGCAAAACATTATCTCATATACATCTCAAAAATGTTCTCCTTGAACAGTCTACCCAAGCAATAGAAATAAAAGCAAGAATAAACAAATGGGACATAATTAAACTCACAAGCTTCTGCATAGCAAAGGAAACCATATGCAAAACAAAACAACAACCTACAGAATGGGAGAAAATTTTTGCAGATGAACCGGCAAAGGCTTTATCTCCAAAATAGATAATCATCTCACATGACTTAATAAGAAATAGACAAACAACCCAATCCAAAAATGGGCAGAAGACCTAAACAAGCAATTCTCCAGGGAAGAAATACAAATGGCCAATAGGCACATGAAAAAATGCTCAATATCACTAATCATCAGAGAAATGCAAATCAAAACTACAATGAGGTATCCCCTCACACCAGTCGGAGTGGCCATCATTCAAAAGTCCACAAATGACAAATGCTGGAGAGACTGGAGAAAGGGGAACCCTCCTATACTGCTGGTGGGAATGCAGTTTGGTGCAGCCACTGTGGAAAACAGTATGGAAATTCCTCAAAAGACTAGGAATAGACTTACCGTATGACCCAGGAATCCCACTCCTGGGCATATATCCAGAAGGAACCCTACTTAAAAATGACACCTGCACCCCAATGTTCATAGCAGCACTATTTACAATATCCAAGTCATGGAAACAGCCTAAATGTCCATCAACAGATGACTGGATAGAGAAAAGATGGTATATTTATACAACAGAATACTATTCAGCCATAAAAAGTGACAACATAACACCATTTTCAGCAACATGAATGTCCCTGTTGAATGTCTTTCTAAGTGAAGTAAGCCAGAAAGAGAAAGAAAAATACCACATAAGATTGCTCATATGTGGAATCTAAAAAGAAGAACATAAATAGAAAACAGAAACAGACTCATAGACATAGGATATAAACTTGTGTTTGCCAAAGATGGTGGGACAGGAAGGGACAGACTGGGAGTTAGACATTTGTACGTACTTACAGGCATAGGTAGAATAGATAAACAAGATTATACTGTATAGCACAGGGAAATATATACAAGATCTTGTGGTAGCTCACAGTGAAAAAAATGTGACAATGAATATATGTATATTCATGTATAACTGGAAAATTGTGCTCTACACTGGAAATTGACACAACATTATAAAATGAATATAACTCAATAAAAAATGTTAAAAAAAAGGAAAAGAAGTAAATAAATAAACCTAATTTCCTCCCAACAGAAAAAAAAAAAAGAAAAAAGAACTTTTCTTAGTAGTTGCCCTAGACTTTTCAATATACATTTAGTTAATCCAGGTCCACTTTCAGATAACAGTGTACCATTTCACAGGTAGCTGAGAACCTTTAAAGAACAAAATAATCCCAATTCCTCCCTCCCACCTTTTGTATTATCACTGGCATTTGTTTTACTTAAAATATCCATACATAGACATATGTATGTATGTGTTTACAACTATATACACATATATTTTATGTATATATGTTATATATATATATTATATAGGCATACACATTCAGATAAATCATTGGTATTAATAGATTGAATAAACTGTTGTCTATTAGATCAATTATGAATGAGAAAAATGAAAGTTTTGGTTTAATCTTCACTTATTTATTCTTCAGTGCTCTTCCTTTCTTTATGTACGTCTACTGGCAGTAAATTCTCTTGTTTCTTATTTTCCTTTACTTCTCCTTCACTTTTGAAGGATAATTTTCCAGGCTAAAGAATTCTGTTTTTTATTTTTTTCTCTCAACTCATTAAAAATGTTAATTCACTCTTTTCTTACTTGCACACTTTCCTATGAGAAGTCAGGTGTATTCCTTATCATTGTTTTTCTGCAGGTAAGATGTGTTTTCCCCTCTGGCTTCTTTCAAGGTACTTTCCTATGAGTGATTTTTCTATTATTTGAAAATGGTACTCCTAGGAATAGTTTTTTTTTTTTTTTTTTGATATTTTTCCTACTTGGTGTTCCCTGTGCTTCCTGATCTGATATTAATTGGGGAAATTCTCAATCATTATTGCTTCCAATATTTCTTCTGTTTCTTTCTGTTTTCTTCTCCTGATATTTCCATTACATGTATATTGTATCTCTCGTAGTTGCCCCACAGTCTTTGGTTACTGTTCTGTTCTGTGTTGTTGTTTTTTCAGTCTTTGTACTCTTTGTTTTTCAGATTTGGAGATGTATATTAATATATTCTCTACCTACGGGGTCCTTTCCTCAGCCATGTCCAGTCTACTAATAAGCTTTCCAAAGGCACTATTCATTTACATTTCAGTGATTTTTATCTTGAGTGTTTCTTTCTTAGCATTTATATCTCTTTGCTTACAGTAATTCTCTGTTCTTGAATGCTGTTGACTTTATCCATTGCAGTTCTTAGAATATTAATCATAGTTATTTTAAATTCCCAGTCTGATGATTCCAGCATTTCTAGCATATCTGGTTCTGATGCTTGCTTGTTCCCTTCATGTTATGCTTTTGCCTTTCTGCATGCCTTGGGATTGTGTTGTTGTTTTTGGTAATGGGCATGATGTACAGGGTAAAAGGAAAAGCTGTGAATAGGACTTTATTAACATAATGGTCAGGAATGTGGGCACAGGAAGTGCTATATAATCCTATGATTAGGTCTCAGTCTTGCAGTGAGCTTATGTTTCTGGACTCTGAACTTCACAAGAGTTTATCAGCATTTTTCTCCTCGCTTAGGTGGGACGGGATGGCTAGAGTGGGCTGGGGGTTCTGTTTGCCTTCTCCCAGATCAGTTATATTCTGATAATACCTCAGCAGGTCAGGCTTTGGCAGACTTGTTAAGAACAGAGTAGGCTTCGTATTTCAACATGGTTCATTTTCCCTTTTCCCTGCTGGAAGCACAAGGGACTTCTCTAATATTTATTGTGAGAACTTGGTAGAGTTCCTGGAGATAAATCTCACAAAATTATGGGAGGCCACCTGTGGCTGGGTCCCCCTGCAGTTCTTAACTCTCAGAGGTTTTCACATTGAGCTCCCAGAAATTCATCAACCATGGTTCAGATTTCCTGACTCCAGCGCTGGATTCTGTGGCAGTTTCTGCTTCTGAGTCTCTTTCTGGGGTAAACAGTGCCTCCTTGAATTTGCCTGTGTGTCTGTCCTATCTTGGGGGCAGTGGTGTGCCCTGTGCCCTTGCTCTTTTGGGATCCAAAAAGAGGTGTTGATTTTTCAGTTTTATCAGCTTTATACTTGCTTAAAGTACATAGTGGCAAATTCGAAGCTCCCTACATACAGAACCAGAAACTGGAAGTCTATTTTTCTTTGATTGCAGAACAATATTCCATTGTAAGTAGGCACACTAGTTTGCTTATGTATTCATCTGTTGAAGGATATCTTGGTTATTTCTAGTTTTTGGTGATGATGAATCAAGCTTCTATTAATATTACATGCAGGTTTCAGCACATACATACATTTTTAAATCAGTTGCACACCTACATAGGCGTGTAATTGTTGGGTTACATGGTAAGACTATTAAGAAACATGGTAAAACCGTGTTCAGTTTTGTAAGAAGCTTCCAAACCATCTTCCGAAGAACTATACCATCGTGCATGCCAGCAGCATAAATGAGAGTTCTTTGTGTTCTATATCCACTCTGGGAATGGCTTATTATCAGTTTTTTTAATTTAGTCATTCTAATAGGTATGTAGTGGTACTTCATTGTCTATGCTTTCATAATCACCTTTTAATGCATTAAAATATAAAACAAATTTACTTCCTGAAATGATTCTGGATGTTTTCCCTTTGTACTCCAATGACAAATTTTGGAGCAAAGTGATTGGAACAAAAACGAATATAATTACTTGTCCTTATTTTAGACTGTCTCAGGACTGGACGTACATTTCTGTTTCTGTGCTCAGTAACCCTGAGAAAGCATATTAGGTCTTTTTCCAGGACATACTTATTCCCAAAGATTAGACTATGAATTAACTATACTAGCTATTTTTTGAAAATGAACTTATTACTCATCAAAACTCACTACTAGACCCTCACCTTTTTGTTCCCTTTGGTACAAGGCGTTATGTGATCAATTCTGCACAATCTCAACCTAATCTCCTTCCTACAGCACCCATCATAAACTGAATCAGCTCAGCTCCTAAAAATCCTATAAACAACCTCTCCTGTCTTCCCCCTTCTTAGACACTATGAAAACTCTATCAAGATGTGTTATTTCTGACAGTGGTAGCAAAAATGGCACTGTCTTTGATATTTCAGCATGTTTATCTGGTGATCTTTTGGAGAGTCATTAGTGATCAGTGATATGCTCCACTGGGGATGAAACATTTCTGGCCTTTCAGGATCCAAACGATCATATCAAGTCTACCCCTTTGTTGGCTGGTATTAAAGTATGAGGGCTACTTTTTTTTGAGTCTCAAATGACTTTATTACAAAAAGTAAGCCACTTACTGATTATTCACTTTCTCAAAAAACGCAAATGTGAGAATGCAACAAACGCACCGAGGATTCATTAGCCCTTGCAAGATAGGAAGAAACCCTGGACAGAGAACATGCAATTTTTTTTCCCTTTATCTAAACTTACATTTCCTCATGTATTCCAGGCTCCCATGTTTTGACACCCTTTACAGGGTAAAGGAAACTGAAGCTACAAGAGTCCTGTATAGGAGGGTCACAAGCATCTTAAAGCTACTTGATGCTAATGGCGTGTACCCTCTAGTTTGCAACTCTGAGAAATAATATTAAATAACCATTGCCAAATATCTACTTCTGGCCAAACTTTATTGTCATTCTTTGACATTGCATCTTTGGTACTGATTCTATTTTTTCATTGTGGCTTTTGCACATCCCCAAGCACAAACCCTAAAATCCATATGCAGTCTCCAAGTTCAAGTATAAAGGTTTTAGGACACCCCCAAGTTGATGTAGTGTTTCTTAATGTATCTGAAGTGTCTACCGGGTGTCATCCCCTTGGGCAGGCTAGCCAGTTCGCAGCTCATTGGGGGTGCAGGGCACATGGTCAACTTTCCTACTGCCACAATTGCTCCCTGTTTTATCTGGCCCCCCCACCACACACACACACAGAATCAAGGTTGAGTCTTGAAATCAGTGATGACCTTGGCCCGTCTTCATTCTGAAACTGTGTTCTTATGTAACCACCGTTAGTTCAGTGAGCTTCCAAAATGTCAGGCACAGTCTTAGGAAGCATTATTGGATGGAGCAGAAGGGTCCTGGCTTTTGGACACTGATGGGGCGCTGGCACAGCTTCTTTTTTCTGGGCCACCAGGAACTCATGGATTGCTCATTCTATCTGTGACCTGAAGATGTGGTTTAGTTTGGGTTCCATCTGAAAAATAATTCTGTCCACTTCAGTTTCCAACATCCCTGACTGAACCACACTCTGCCTCACACCATTTCACAGTTTGGCTTTTGTTCATCATGGGATTCCCTTCCTGCTTGTCCAGATGTGTCGACACAAATTTATCCACTTTCTACCTCAAGTTTTGGTAAGCTGGTTTGGTGTCCACATCGGCCTGGTGGTCCCAGGGGAAGCTGTCAAACAGGCCTCAGTTCTTGAGATGCTCTGGATGAAAGCAATGAGCTGTGGGCTGCCAGAAGGCAGCGAGGCCAGATTCATGGAGCCCCTGCTCCCTCTGGCCTTGGCACACCCACCACCCCTGACATTGTCTGCTATGGCTGTACCCCTGGTGCACAAAGGAGACTGAATAGGGCTTCCTCTCAGGGTCAGCATGGCTGGGTTAGATGGAGGCAGAGGAGGAGGAGGAAGAAGGGATAGCAGCAGAGGCAGGTTCCTAGGCAGCAGTGGAGGTGGTGGTCATGAGGGTCACTTTTGAGTTAATTCCTTTCCAACTTTTGATCTCACTGGAATTTAATATCTATTAAATGTCTAGGGAAGATATATACATATATATATATGTGTGGGGGTGTATATACACATATATATGTACACATTTGTAGAGATTTTCTAAGACTGTTCTAACCATTCCTCTAATGAGTGCTGAAAATTTACCTGTAATAAACCTATAGCAACTCTTGGTTTGAATCTATTATTGTCCTTTTAGTAAGTTGATCTGCTCTACTGTGAATTGTTTTTTGGAGTCAGCTTATTGCCTGAGACGTGAGTTTCTTATAAATTATGGCCCTCTGAAACTCATCGCTATATGTACGCAATGTTGTTTACCACATTACAATATTTTCTCTATGAGGATAAGTGTATCAAATAGCTCTCTGCCTTATTTCCAGAATAAATCTCAGTTCTCAGGAGTGATTGCTTTTACTTTTAGTGTATGGATGCAGAATTGGAAGTTGAAAGCTTTTTTCTTTTTTATGCTAGTAGGCTAATTAACATGTCTTCCACCAATAGTCAGTAAAAAGGATTTCACACCCTGAATTTATTGCTATAATCATACTCTTGATTTTGCCTTACTTTTTGGCCTGTTTTATATTCTGTCTTGTAATCTATGGGTTATTTGACAATATTGCATGTATCTGTTGCACTTAGCTGCCTCATAGTTCTCCACGATATGACTCTATGCACCCCCAGTAATGGCTGATTATTTGCCTCCTTCTTCCTGCTGCCATGAAAAATACTGTACCATGAATGGGTTTATGCATTCTTGCTTCTGGAACAATGAAAAACTTATTTGTGCTGTGTACCCAAGTGTGGGATTGTTGGTTTGTAGCGCATTAATATACTTCAGTTGATTAACTAAGTGGTGTTGGCTTCTTTTCCAGAGTAGCTGCCACCCACAGGGTGTGTGAGTGTCTATCCATCACCATCAGTGGTAGCTGCTGTGTATCTTCTAAGTTGTAATGATCTAGTGGGTGTTGTCTGACGGTTAATTTTTCTTTCAGTTTCCATTTCTCTCATTAATAAAGAATTTTGATCATCTCTTTTTTAAGTTTTTGGGATTCCTTCTTCATAAGCTAATTATTCATCTCTCTTTTGAGGCTGCTATCTTATTGGTGATTTGTGTAAGTTGCTTGCACACTATAGATAGTAATGAGTCCCTTGGTGGCTTTATACCCTGTAAATACTTTCTCCATTTCTGTAATCTCCTTAATTTTACCCATGGTGTTCCTCACTATAGATGTGGCCAAAGTTATTTCTCATTCTTGGTTATTGATAGAAGTTCCTATATTGTTTACTATTAAACTTTTTAATTTTACTTTTCACTTACAGTTCATGTTATTATAGTCCATGTTTGCATATGAGATCCTGTTTCATACTATTTTCCTATAATGATTCAATATCCCATTATTATCTACTAAAGAACCCATCACTTTCCTGTTAATTTATAATGTCAAGTTCATTTTTTTATTAAATTTTCATGCACATGTAGATCTGCTTCTAAAGCTTTTACCCTGTTCCATATGTCTGTTTTCCTATGCTTGTCCCATTTCAGCATTATTTCTGTTCCTACGGCTTTACATCGTATCTTGATACCCGTGAGCAAGCCAACTACTATTCTACTACCTACTTTCATTTTATATTCTATTTTTAAGGTTAACTTAGTTATTTGTCTTCCTTTCTGTCTTGATAAAAACATGCTAGGTATATTTTGCTAATGCTAAGGTTTATTTTAATTACTAATATGAGTATCTATCTTAGTATATTTTTTCAATATTGCCATGATTGATGCTTGTCAGTGTGAATATATAAATATGTATTTATATACACACCTATCTAGTTCTACATATTTTATATGTATATATGTATACATATATACATATACATATATCCATTGCTAATTTATAACATTACAGAAAGGATGCCATCACTCTGTAATGGGAAACAGTGATGTATTGAATGTCCCAATGTATCTTTGTTTTCAGTCCTTGTTTTTAATACTTTACCTTAGCCTGTCTTTTGCTCATCCTTTGCTGATATCAGCACTGCATACAAAGGTGGTCCTGGTGGTCAACTACTGTGAGAAAGGTGATGATTGTCTCAGGGCCCTGAATAGAAGGCAATAATAAGAACTAAAAAGTGTTTTTCAAAGGCTCACTGCTTCCCTTTGGCTACTGTCTTCCCCAGGCTAAAGCTACTAACTCACCTCATGGACTGTAAGCCTGTATAGCTCACAAAGAAGCTTCTCACAGCTTGCCCCCCGTTTTATTGAGATATGATTGACATATAGCAGCATGTAAGTTTAAATTACAAACCATGTTAATTCAATACACATGTAGTGCAGTATGATTACTACTGTGGCATTACCTAACACGCCCATCACATAACATAATTAACATTTCTTTTTTTGTGTGAAGAACTTTTAAGATCTACTCTCTTAGTAGTTTCCAAGTATACAGTATCATTCTTTAATTATGACCACAGTGCCATGAATGATGTCTCCAGAACTGTCTCACCTTCTAACTGGAAGTTTGTTCCTCCTGACCAACGTCTCCCCAGTGCCTTAACCTCCAAGCTCCTAGCAACCACCACTCCAAACACCATAAGTTCAGCTCATTTATGAGTTATTTGTACTTTTCTACATGAGTTTCACTTAGCATGATGACCTCAAGGTCCATCTGTGTAGTCACCAATGGCAGAATTTCCTTCCTTCTCAATGGCTGAATAATACTCCATCGTATGCGTATCCCACCTCCTCTTTACCCATTTATCTGTTGGACACTTAGGTGTTTCCATATCCTGACTGATGCAGCAGTCTCACTTCTACGTATATGTCAAGAAAGGCACAATCACTGTATCAAAAAGATGTCTGAACTCCCATGTTTATTGTAGTATTACTTACAGTACTTAAATCTTCTGTTAAATGTTTATGTTTGTGGTTTGTTTGTCTTTTTGTTTTGGTTTGCTTCATTCATTGTTGTGGTTTGGTTAGTTCCTAGAATCGTTGTATAAGTCTTAATTCTATAATTTTCCCATGAATGGATTATTAACGGCACCCTCCCTTGCTCATACTGTCTTGCCAGACTCCCCCTTTATCTAAGAAAAATGAATTCAGTTCTGTGATATTGAGCATAAGCCATTTCATCAAGCTTCAGATCATTTATCTGAACAATTTATTTTTTTATTCTCTGCCTACATAGGTGGGCCATTCATATTTTCTCCCAAATGACTTCTTTATGCTTCCTGTTTCTTAAAGAGAAGCACGTGACTTTTAACTGTTTATTTTGCTCAAATGTCCCATGCTCAAATCCCATCTATCTCCTCATCTCATGTAGTCAAACTTCCAAGTTGCCAGAGGCATTTCAGTGGTGACAAAAAGATGATAATGGAGCCTAAATAGTAAAACTATGGCTTCCAAGAGTTAAATCGAATTTAATTTTCTTCTATCTATAAAGCAACATATTTCATGTCAGGAAAAGCTGTAAGAAGTCAGAGGATCACTTGTGTTTGTATTGTGCCCAGTGATAGCAGTGAAACCACAAACCTAGATGGATTGCTCATTGTCTTCTCATTTTTCTCATCCAAGATTGAAGGCTAAAAAGATGTCTTTAATTCTGAACAGATAAAATTTCCCAGAGACACTTGCATTATCAGGAAAAGAACAGAAAAATTTACTGAAACATAGAACGTCTTTTCTTTGCATGAATGTCTATTTAGCTGACATTCTGACAGATACTTAATTTTCATCTGCAGATGGCAAATGAGTGTGTTTCTCAGAGGTTTTCAGAAGGAAGTTAAAATAATGTGAACTCCATGCGATGGGCATGTGAAAGGACTGCTTTCTATCCCTTTATAAAATCAGACAACTTTGTATGTACAATCACATAGGTTTACAGATCTTTATTTCCAAGTGGTTTTTTCTTATACTAATTAAATGAGCTCTCACCTAGACAACCTAGAATTTTTTAGTTAAATATTAAAAACTGAAAATAAATATTAATTCATTCTAGTAAAAATATGAGTTATCTGGATCTAAAGGCTAGAAATATCCCAAGAATTATAACTGATCCCACATAATATACATATATTCTATCTTACATCTATGCCAAAATGGGCTAAATAATTTATGAAACAGGTAAATATTTGTTGATGTTTTGTGGTTTTAAAATATCATATAACATTTATCTTTAAACACTTATTGTACATTGATTCTTTCCCTGTATATATCCCATGAATTCTAGATGTTGGTATTTTATCGATTTAATTTCTTTATGTCAAAGTGATTTATTTAGTATCATTTGAGATTTGTTGTTAAGGTAAGGCTGTCAACTTCTCTGTGCAGGAGAATCCACTGTGACTCACCTGTGACGAGTCAGTCAGTCAGACACTGGTAACAGCAAGAGCATAGCTTAGGCAGAGGTTCAGGTAGTGGCAGCTCCAAAGACTGAATGAGAGCCCCACTGGGACTAGAATGGAGATGCTTGAGTGTACACTAGACCTCAGCCTGGAGTGAGGGCTGTGGGACTGTGGGGCCAGTGGACCTCATGTCTAACTCTCAATGTAAAGCTGGCTTCTACAGATTAATAGGACAAAGGGAATATTTAAGTTAGTTGAGACATATAGAAATATTAGTCTATAAATCAGTACATTGTAAAAGTTATATAGGTAGCCTGGAAAAAAACATAATGGGGGTTTTATCAGTGCTTGACATAAAAAAGTTCAATATAAGATGTGCATTTTGAAGGATTGGTAGGATTTTGGCAGGTGGGGCTGGACAGGAGATATTGTGGTGGCTGTTTTTACGCCTCCCTCTCATCCATTCAGTACTGGATGATTAGTCTATTGTCTTCAATCTCCCTTGTTAATAAATGGATTGGAAAAGAGAGTTAGTCTCAGTTATGGCCAGATTCAAGGAAAGGGAAATCTACTGATGGGGTGGAGTCGAGCTGTTTTTGAGTATCATTACTTCCTTCTAATAAAAAATGATAGGAGGAGCTGTTTCATCCCATTACTTTGAACAACTCCATGTCTGGGTGTGTTGCCCAGAACTACTGAAGCACTCTCTCTACCATCCTAAAGACAAGGCCATTGCCAAGGTACGCTGAGTGAAGGTGTAGACTTCACTGCATAAACAATTTAAATGATTCTGGAGCTCAGGCCATATTTGGAATTATTATACATGTAACTTTATAAAGAAAAATGTGAGATGAATTGTTAAATTCTGGTTATCAGTAGAATATCAATTCTGTCATAAGGTAGAAATATCTGTTACTTGGAGATGCTGAAATGCAGAACGTAAGCCATGGTTAATACCAGAAATTTGAGTTCTGTAGTCTTACAGGTAAGTCTAGGGATCAAAATATCTTTAAGGTAGTATTTAAAGTGAACATGCAATTAAAAAAAAAAGCAATAGATAATGCCTATATTTATTTAACAAGAAGCATAAAAGCATTCCCACAAAAAGGAATTTACAAGTGGTCAGAAGAGACCTAGAACTTTCCAGTGTTGCAAAAACAAGGAAGTAAATATTAATAGAGGTATGGGACTGCCAGAAATATCCAAAGAGTGAGATGGACAAAATAGTGATAGATAGGTTTTTCCAAGAGCTATTAGGGACCTTTAAAATAACTTCAAATTTCTCATCCTGTATATCCTCATAGAGCAATGAAAGAAGGGAAACATTCTAGGAGATACATAAAGAACATATGATTACCTAGGAATTTTTTCTCAGTCTTCTAGGGAAATCATGGCCACTTGAATTCTAAATCAGTAAGAACTTTTCTCAGTGTCGTGTCTTAAATAGTACCATCACCTCTTATACGTTTCTTCTCAGGCCGGGAGACTATAGAAATCATGGTTGACCCGTTCGAAGGACGTTTCACCATTTCCCACTCAAAATTACTTTCTGAATTTAGGTTTCCCTTCTGTTGTAACAGACAATAGGTAAGGACTTGCACTGCTGCGAGCAGCAGTGTGTGTTTTACCTTAACAGATGGTTGCTGTTGAGGCAGACTGAAATCAGCAATGTGCACTTGTTTTAGCATGTTATTTTCATTTTAATTGTACACTGGAAACCTGGTAAACAAAAATCCCCTCAGGCTAAACCTCCATGTGTGTGTATGTGTGTGTGTGTGCACGCCTTAAGATTTTCTGGTGCCACAAACTCTGGAGACCAATATCAAATATGAATGATGATAATATAATGGTATGAACTCTACACAAGGTGTGTCTGACACCAAGAATAACTTTTGATTAAGAGGAAATGCAAAGCAGGAAAGAAGTGCAGGGAAGACACAAGACATAGCTTTCGTAAGAGTCCTCCAGCTTATTTTGTACGTGGGAAAGTCAGACACACACATGCATGGGTGAAATAGATAGAAGAAGGAGATGAAGAAGAAATGATGGTGTTAGGTCTCTAGCTGTTGAGGACTTCCTTTGTTGCCTAGCCCTCCATGCATTTATGTGAATGTTTAGACTGTTAGTAGCATAGAGTCCTTCAGCTAAAGGAGATGATAGAGACAAACTGAGTTAAAGCTGTGTCTACTGCCCCAGTCCTTTGCTCAGTACAGTGTAGAACAGGGCCAGGAACCCAAAGGGGAATGTGTAAGAAACACATGTCCTTTCTAGTACAATCCATGATCTACTCTTCTAAGTCTATATTTGAAAATATGAATAAATCAACTTGCTAAGAATGGGAAAAGATATAAGGAATCTTCCTAATACTTATCTGAGATATTATTTAAATAGGAATCAGTGTTACAGAACTGGAAAAACTCAAGAGATGTTTTTCCTAATTTTATGACTGGGCAAACAAGAATGGGAAGTTCATGGACTGGATTTCTAGTCTGACCTTGGTTTAGTCCCAGCTCTATTACATGACTACTTGGGAAAATTAGTTAAACCCTTCACATTTTTGTTTCTTCAGCTGTAAATTTGTAGTGAAAATAACATGCCTTGCAGGGTTATTGGAATCAGAACAAAGCAAAACGTGCAAAGAACCTAGTTTAGCAATGACCATTGAATAGTTCCTCTATAAATATTCTTTTTTCTTTCTTAACTATCTGCAAATATTTAGTACTTAACTTGATTCCATATTCTTGTCTATAAATTTTCAGATTGCTTTTAAATAAAAATAACATGTACCAGTATCTTGATGTCAGAGGCCCTTCTAATTCAGGAATAATTATCATAGAGTTACCATACTTGGTTAATAAATGTTTTCATACAAAAATAGATGAAAACCAAATTTCTTTTGTATAGCACAGGGAACTATATTCATCTTGCAAGAACCTTCAATGAAAAAGAATATGAAAATGAGTATATGTATGTATGTATATATATATATATATACACGACTGGGACATTGTGCTGTACACCAAAAACTGACACATTGTAACTGACTATATGCCAATATAAATAAATGAATGAATGAATGAATGAGTAAATGACAATAAAAACAAATGAAATCAAGAGACCCCATTCAAATAGGTCACACATCCCTATTCCTTTATCTCTGCTACAGAGGCAGGTATTATCAGCATTATACTGTGCCCTCTTCTGATCTCTGAGATGGTTTTTAAAAGATGCCTTCATCCATGGAGAACACAAAAAGTAGACAGCTTCCAACTTAATACCAGTCCTTTCCAAGCATGCCCTAGTGACTGGGAGAGGGGATAAAAGGAAGCCTGAGCAATTCCTCACCCTCCTTTTTTTTTCTTTCAGTTTTTCTTGGCTTACAAATTGAAGATCCCTTGATATCCAATTTGAACATATTTCAATATAATTTGTGGCTTGACAAATAAAGTTCTTCCTAATCAAGTGGTCTCAATTTCGCCATTTACCTTTTCTCTTTTTCCCTTTAGATGGATAGATGGATGGATTGAATGGATAAATTGATAGACAAATATATGGCAAACAAGCTAGTTGCCAGACAGATGTAGCTGTAGATTTTTTGGGGGAAAAAAGATAATCCTAGATTGTTTATTCTGTCCACTCTATATTAAAGGGAAGAATTATTACATGGTCTTTTCAAGGGAGTCTCTGACTATGTGTCTATTTTAGATTGCTTTGTAAATATAAAAGATCTCAAAGCATACATTTCAGTAAGTTCTTTGAGGACCAAGACATATTTATATCCTATTTTGCATTTTCTGTTCCTAGTACAGAGACTGACACATAATTAAAATTCAATCATAAGTAACAGGTTTGTGTAAATCATTATACTGTGGACTCATGGGAAGTAACTTGAAATATACTTTTAAAAGATAAATTTTACTTTTATTGTAGCCCCAAATAAAGGCATGCCTCTGCTTAAGAAATTTGAGGAAATAAATCCCTTTTCTGGGTCATGCAGCAAACCAGCTGTATTTTGTACTGATATTATTAGAGACAAGTCTTACAGGTTTAATTTTTTAAAACAGCAATACAGTTTCAATTTTGTTCCTGAGACATTTATCAAATAATAATGACTCAGCTACTTCAAGTGTCCCCAAAACTATTTTTCATTAATTTTATAGAGAACTTTAAGCGGGGGTCACAAATGCAAATGCTTCCAGATGCCAAGCACATAATAAAAGGAATGAAATAATTGGATTTAAGGCAATTGGGAGCAGGTAGAGCTTTGAGGGGCTGGAGTCCATATGCTTATTATAGACATTTTAAAAATTTATAACACTATATACATAAAAAGGTCAGTAGAAGAAATTTTTCAGGCAATCTGCTTGCCAGTTTTCAAACTCTCTTAAGAAATTGTGTTCCACATGGCAGACATTTATCTCATATTCAGTAATCCCATCCTCTTTAGTTTGTGTTTCTTCAGTTACATTAAAATTAATTTAATATTTTATAAAGTTAATCTTAAGAGTTTTGTTTCATTTTCCTAACTGCTTTCTATCTAAATGGATTTTTTAACAATTGTTTTTATACATAGGTATCTAAAAAAGATACTTTCTAAAGGTTAGTTATGCACATTTTCCCAGTGAGAGATTTAAGACAACTCTTTTCTACTTATTTCTCAATAGTTTTCTGTATTGATTAAATTTTATAGTATATGCTTTTATTTATTTACATGACACATGCTTATTATTTACTATTTGTTAATGTGATGATCACTATGGATAGAGTAGTGAGCATAGCATGAAAAAATTTCTGTCTCTATGAAGCTTTTAAGCTGGTAGAAGGAGACATAAGAAAAAGTATGAAGGAGAAAATACACTGTCATCTAGTGTTTTGAAGAAAAATGTATTAGGGCAGATAAAGGGAGTATGAGAATTTGAGGGAACAAACTTTTAATTAGGTTGTATATTAGCCAAAGTCTGGTCAAGAGACATAATGATATCAGTTATTATAATACAGAGATAATTAACTATAAAGAATTGTTAATGGGCTGTTAAAGATTTTTAAAGGTAAAAATTATACACTAAGGCATTACAACAGTAACAAGTGCAGAAATTAGCTATTCCCTTAGGACTGCAGGGACAAAGAGAAGAGATGGGAATTATTAAAATTTAGATTGTTTTTAGAAGGGGAACCAGAAAACTGGAACTTGGTCCTATGAGAAGGAGAAGCTGCCCCCTTCGTACTGATGTCTGTGAGATTGGAGGAGGCTCCCAGGGGCCTGGCAGTGTGTGTTGGTCCAGTTCTGTGAATCCTGGAAAAATTGCAAGTGGACAAACGTTCACATTGGACACCAGGAAGCTTTGCTGCGGTGACTCTGACGGAACAGGAATCATAAGGAGAAACTGGGAGCTAAAACATAACAGGCAGCAAACAGGAAAAGCCTGTCCCACGCCCCCTAGCCCCAACATCACTATTCCTCTCCTGCCCCCTACTGGTAGAGGCTATAAAACATTAGCTGGCCATGAAGCATGTTTTTGCAGTGTTCTGTCTTCTCTACGCACAGAGCACAATGAAAAAAATGTGGGTTTGAACTTAAGAAATGATAGACTGGGATTTCAAAATTGTAGAATAAACTACACTTTATAGCACAGGGAAATATACACAAAATGTTATGATAACTCACAGAGAAAAAAATGTGACAATGAGTGTGTATATGTCCATGAATAACTGAAAAATTGTGCTGAACACTGGAATTTGACACAACATTGTAAAATGATTATAAATCAATAAAAAACGTTAAGAAAAAGAAACAATTCCTTGATTCTCCCCCATTGTTAAAATTTTAGTTTTTTAAGTTTTTATGGATTAGTTCATGTAGGTTCCCTTATAATCTATTAATACGCAGTTTGAGAGGAAAGGGAAGGTGGACTCAAGGGGGTCAGTCTGTAGATTCTGCCACATCCTTCTCTGAATACAATACACTAATATATTAAATATATTATATTCATATATATGATATTATATTAAAAAGATCCTTCTTATATCAGTTTGCTGTACCCTGGGCAGGTGCAGGGAAGATATTCAAAGAATATATAATGATATATTGATATGCTTAACTTTTTTGATTTTCCATTATAAAGGGTCTTCTTGAAACTCTCTTTTAGTTAGGAGGCCTCACGACATACAGCATATAATGTCATTCCAAACTGGTGAATTAAGTCTCTGAAATGCTGTGTCCTGACTTTCCAGTGGTCTGGCATCATGGCATCATGGCATGATTCAGGCATCATGGCAACAATCAGAGTACCATTGGATTTGCCTTTTGAAATAAATCAGTTGATGTGTAGAAAACCCCAACATTACTTAGAATCTGAAGTGGTTCGGTCAGTTTACCTCACTCCTTTCTGTTTAGGCTTTACAGTATTTGGCAACTGTACTTCATAGATTTTTGCATTTGTCTAGTATCAGTAAAAATTATGTATTTTTCCTTCTAATTTTGGGTGTGTGTGTATGTTCAGGGAGTTCAATAAAATAATTTATTCAACCAATTTTTAGCTGACTTTTTCTTTCTAAGTTATACAAGGAAAAATGTTTCCCTCAGTTAAAGCATTCCAACTTTAAAAGATGTGATTCTTCCCAGTGTGGAACCAGTGTTTAGAGAAATAATATCCCTTTATGCCTGACACTTCCAATATAAATCTTAACCCCCCAAATCTTGGATATTTAGACAGTGTGATAGTCATTGGAAAGAAGGAAAGATGGGAGTGAAGGAAATGAGAAAAGCAAAGAGGGAAAGAAGGAAAGAGAAAGAAAAGGATAGAGGGAGGGAGGTAGAGAGGACAGAAGGACAGTATAGTCCTCTTAGGATGGTGTAGAAATGGTTTTATTAATCTTGAAATCACTAGAACATACCAGCTGTGATGCTTAAGATATCTAAAGTATGTAAAATGAGATAATATGCTCTTTTTTTAAATTAATAGTCAGTTACAATGTGTGAATTTCTGGTGTAGAGCATAACGTCCTTGTCATGCATATGTATACATATTTGTTTTCATATTATTTTTCATTAAAGGTTCTTATGAGTTATTGAACACAGTTCCCTGTGGTATATAGAAGAAATTTGTTTTGTATCTATGTTTATATATAGTGGTTTTCATTTGCAAATCTCAAACTCCCAAATTTATCCCTTCCCACCCCCTTTCCCAGGATAACCATAAAATTGTTTACTATGTCTGTGAGTCAGCTTCTGTTTTGTAAATGAGTTCATTAGTGTACTTTTTTCTTTTTTTTTCAGATTCCATATATGAGTGGTATCATATTGTATTTTTCTTCCTTTTTCTGGCTTCACTTAAAATGACAATCGCCTGGTCCATCCATATTGCTACAAATTATTCTTCTTTATGGCTGAGTAGTATTCCATTGTATAAATATAACATAACTTGTTTATCCAGTCACCTGTTGATGGATATTTAAGTCATTTCCATGTCTTGGCTATCGTAAATAGTGCTCCTGTGAACACTGGGGCACGTGTATCTTTTCAAATTAGAGTTTCCTCTGGGTATACACCCAGGAGTGGGATTGCTAGATCATATAGTAAGTCTATTTTTAGTTTTTTGAGGAATCTCCATACTGTTTTCCATAATGGCTGCACCAGACTACATTCCCACCAGCAGTGTAGGAGGGTTCCTTTTTCTCCACACCCTTTCCAGCATTTATCATTTGTGAACTTTTCGATGATAGCCATTCTGACTGATGTGAAGTGATACCTCATTTTAATATGCTCTGTAACTTATTTTTTCTTTCTTGAAGTAGCCATGAAATATTCGATTTTACTTCATCTATTTAAATAAATATATAACTTTAAGCATAGCATAAATACAACTAATTATATTTAATTTAGTTTATCTGTCATTCCTGTTTCACTTCTCACTTCACTTGGTTCAGAGGGAAGATTGGTCATCTTTATCTCATGCCTACCTAAGTATGTTCTTAGTCATAGACTATGAATATGAAGATTTCAGTTGAAAAAATTTCACAATTAGAAACCTGAGGTCTTAAAAATAATTGTTGTACCTCCATAATGCTACTCTTATCAAAATAAAATAAATAAAATATATAATTTAAATTCTAAAATAAATATTATAGCAAATAGATATGTAACTTAAGTCTGTTTGCGCTTTTTTTTTTTTTAATGTCTAAGAAGGGTGTTTTTCCACAGTAAGAAATAGTTTCTATTATTTTGTATTAATTAATATGCCAATTATTGTAGTTAAAATTTTTAAATTAGTTTTTGAAACTCTAAGATTTTTTAAGTTTGATAATTATCTATAAATAAAATTAGTCATTTACTTGGTTTCAGTTTATATTCAGCTAACTCATACATTTGCAAGGTTAAAAATCTGTTTAAACATTTACCTCTATTTACATACTTAATTAAATAGATTCCCTTAGACATTAAGCTACAGTCAAAAATTCATCTGATTATCTTAATCACTTTGAACATCTAAAAAGGCAAATATATGAATTTTATGAGCAAAATATTCCTGGGAACTTAGGCAATGCTTTTAAGTGTAAATGCTCCTAAGTGTAATAAGCCAGTATTATAAATCTCATAACAGATTAATTTAACCATTCAAGTAAAATTTAAACAAGTATATGTACACAGTGCAATGACTCCAAAAATCCATTACTGTACTTATTTTACTAGCATAAAGTACATAAAATTTCCAGTAATACACTCATGTCTTCTTCCCAGGGTCACAAATGCATTACCTTAATGAAAGGAAACCTAGTGGCCATCTTGTACTTGCTGTGACAGCTTTGGTCGTGTGCTGCAGCTAATGGCCTTGGGTTATCTTCTGGATTTCAGTGTAGCTTCCGAGAAGATTCACCTAGACTTGATTTTATTATTTCTCACATAGTGCAACTTTCCAAGGAGTGAGTTTTCTTTCAGACTGTATAATCTCATATTTCCTTATTGTATCTTAAATTTTCCCCTTGTCTCTTGCTAAATGTGTGTGTGTGTGTGTGTGTGTGTGTGTGTGTGTATGTGAAAGAGAGATAGAAGTTCACTGTGTGTGTCTATAGAGTGGGTATTTCAACCAACATTTATCTAGTCTAATTCAGAATTATACAAGTGGAAAAAGTTCATCAAGTAAAATTTAAACCTTAAAGATGTCAGTTTTCTAATGTGGAACCAGTAATTGGAGAAAAGTATTTCCATGGGTTTAACAAATTCAGTGTAAATCTTTACACATCCTCAATATTTTTGTTGACTGATTTCACCTACTTAGACTTCTGCTACCCCATCTAGATGTGAGAACTAATCACTTACTGTCGAGTAAGTATGATGAGTTAACTTGCTGACTACAATGACATAAGCACATATCTTGGATGTGCTCATATTCAGCAATGTCTGTAAACACTTGAAATGCATTTTTATATGCCTACTCTTTCATGTATTTTTGAATATCATCATAGATTCATGGTTTTTCAAAGAACTATTATTTTCTTATTTAATTCTTAGCTTGTTTAGGGAAGCTCCTTTATGCTGACTCCTTTTCACCCCTGAAAATGGTCTTAACTGTCTGGCAACAACTCAGTTTTCTTGTCCTCTCTATTTTCCCTGGCTCAGACACACACAGCTCCTAAGAAACCTGTCTTGCTTTAGTGAGAATAAGGTTAGCACTGGGGCATTGTAGATGAATACAAGATTGCAGCATGGGTACCTCTACTTATTGGGACACTTTAGTGTGAGAACTAGAAAATATTATTTATAAAGTAAAGAGTTTTCATTGATTATTTCAAATCTATTTCTTCAGACAGTGTTTACTTGAATGTGAAATGTTTTCAACTTCCTGTCTTTCTTTTCCTACCTTCTTTCTTCTCTATTATATAGCCCCTCATCAACTTTATTATGTGAAATATGTGTGTAAATTATAGTATTATATACTTGCTTCATGTAGGATATATACCTACTTAAGTCTCAGAATGAACGTCAGGGATTTGATTGCCCTCTTCTGCTTTTCTGTGATGTTAGCATATTTCATTGTCCATCATTCTCTGGTCACTCATTGACACTTCCTGAGCTCTGTAGGAAAGACACATAGTGTAAATTTCAACTCACCACATGTAGTTTCCATCATGTAATAACCAATGCATTCTAATTAATTTCTTAGCTTATGATTGTGATTTTAGAGGTTTGAGGGGATTCAATACTCAGTTCTCATTAAGCCTTTTAATTTGTCATCATTATTCATCAGTTGTGGTGCCATTTGCCATGTAGTGTGTTTCTTCATCTGGGTTTCTGCTGGGATAGGTTGATTGGCTGCAACATGTTATTTTTTGGCTGCTAGAAATTGATTTTCTGAATGAATATTCATGGATACAAAGAATTATAAAGACTTTTCACTAAACTGTGCTGAAATCATGTAGTTCTGTGGACAGATTGCCTAATATATGTATCACAGAGAATATATTTAGGTGAATAAAACAGGCTGTTTACCTAAAATTCTTCAATTATTTCAGTTGCCTTAATCCAATCTTCCTTTTTTTATCCAATTAACAACAAATTAATAACAAAAAATACAGATAGTAAAGTCTCAAAATACAATTAAAACATTTATAGATCTGAGGTCCTAGAAAATCGGAAGAGCTAGAGTTAGGGTTAGGGTTAGGGTTAGGGAGAGCAAGGCATGCAAATATATGATTAGTAGAGTATTGGCATTACCAAAATAGAAGAAAAAATCGAGGAAGACCTTTCATTGGTTACAAAATATGAAATACAAGGAAATGTTTTTATCTCTTAGATTGAGACCTGAGACTGTATGCTCAGGGCTACCAGTCAGTCACCTCTAATTATTCTCAAGTGAACAGGAATGATGGCAGCCTTCCTTTGTTCCCCTTCTTAACATTGCGTAGGCTGGAAAGCAGTGGCCAAATAAACATAATCACAGTGATCATACAAGATTAAAATAAAATTACAAGAAAATATAGAACACAAACTTTTTTTTTTTGGCTTGCCTAATTTTATGTTTTTTAAAACAAAAATACTATAGTAGTATTTTCAACTAATTTTAAGTGATATTTTTCAAGGCTTAAGAAGGTGAGACATCTGAAGGATCACATTTAGTTATCTCAAGTTAATCTAGAAAAGAAATGAATGTAATATATAGTATGACCAATTTCTCCTTTTTCTTGTATTCATTATAAATAGAACTAATTTTTGTTAGAGGAAGAGTTTAAGAGCAAATATTTACTACAGCTTTAGAAATGTCAACTTGAGAAATTTGACAGTGATGAAATATAAGTAGAGGGAATTGAAAAAGATATAAGAGATATTATGTAAAAATAATGAGAATGGGGGAGGGTATAGCTCAGTGGTAGAGTGGGTGCCTAGCAAGCACAAGGTCCTGGGCTCAAACCTCAGTACCTGTATTAAAATAAGTCAATAAATAAACCTAATTACCTCCCCCTAAACAATAGTAATAAGAAGAAGTAGAAAAAGGAGGAGAAGGAGGAGTCGGAGGAGGAAGAAGAGGAAGAAGAAGAAATTATCAGAAAAAAGTTACGGAAAAAAATAAGTATTTTCTGTTAAAATTTGAAAGAGAATATTCTAAGGTGTAACTCAGAATATCTGCATTTGCAAATAAAGAGTACATTAAAATCATCATTATAATCAACATCTATTTAACACGTAAGTGTCAGAAACGTCTCTTGTCCTTTACACTGTCTCCTTTAGTCTCCAGATAATCCCATGAGTTTTTTTGATGAGGACATTTTTTCCTATGATTGCAGATAAAGAAACTAAACGTTAGAAAGTTTGACTACTAACCTTAGAGTCTATGAAACAATTGAAATTTAAAATCATATCTGTTTAGGTTGAAGACTGAGTAGGGGTGGGAGAATCAACCGAAATGGCAACAGATGAGGCTCTGGAATGTCGCTCCTCCCAGGAGAGCACCACAAGTACAGCTGCACTTGGAGCAATTCCCTCAGGGAAATCCAGAGACTAGGTGGCCAACTGCTGCATACTGGGTAAATTAAAAAAAAAAAAAACAAACACATATTAAAATGGTAGGAAAGGCTGAGATACTCTCACCTTAAACCCCACCCCACAGCAGTGCCCTACAATAAAAAGAGAACCCCCAGTTTCCCACTTTTTCCCTGAAGAGCAAGGGGTTTAGACTCCAATCTGGTGCTCCAGCTATTAAGACTCCCACCCAAGTGATGACCCACCAAAAGATACAGCTCTGAAAGCCTCCAGCTGTAGAAACAAGTAATTCCTGATGGCCCAAGAGCACGCACCATGGCTGTTCCCCACAAGAGCTCACCGCAGAGGGAACAGGCAAAAATGCCCATCTCCCATTCTCTCCTTGCAAGTGTCCTAGCTGCGTATGCTCAAAGCTGCTGCCGGAAGGTCCAGCTTCTAATTTTAGCACATAGCTAGGAGCTGCCTGTGATACTTCCCAGAGACCAAGAAAGCTGGTGGGTACTCCCGCTGCCTTCTCCTTCGGATCCATTCTAGCAAGTCACCAGTATCTCCCTGGAGAGAGCTTTTCATCTGTCTGGCACCCCAGCTTTTGCCGTGGCCCATGAGGGCCAGTATGGAAAACAGTGTGGAGGTCCCTCAAGAAATAAAATAATAATAATAATAATAATAATAATAATAATAATAATAATAATAATAATAATAATAATAATAATAATAATAATAATAATAATAATAAAAAACAACCGTATGATCCAACAATCCCTCTTCTGGGTACACATCCAAAGGAAACAAGGTCATTCCCTTGAAGAGATATATGTTTTCCCATATTAACTGCCGCATTATTCACTACGGCTGAGATATGGAAACAACCTAAGTATCTGTCAGTGGATGAATGGATAAACAAAATGAGATACACACACACACACACACACAGACACACACACACAAACACACACACACACAATGGACTACTATTCAGCCTTGAGAAAGAGGGAAATCCTACCACTTGAGACAACACAGTTGAACCTGGAGGACATTATGCCAAATAAAATAAGCCAGTCAAAGACAAACACTTCATGTTATCGCTTATATGTGGAATCATTTTTTACAAGTCAGACTCGTGGAAACAAAGAGTGGAAAAGCTGTTTCCAGGGACTGGGAATTGGGGAAGTAACGACAGAGTGGTAAAAGGGTACAAACTGTCAGTTAGAAGATGAGTAAGGTTTTAGGATCCAACATATAACCTGAAGACTATAGTTCATAACAGTTGAAATTTGCTAAGAAAGTAGAACTTCTGTGTTTTCACTAAAGGGGGAAAAAAGGTAGATATGTGATGTGATTAATGTGTCACTTAATTAACTGGGTGGAACCTTTTCACAGAATATGTGTATATCAAATTATCATGTTGTATGCCTATAATATCTTACCGTTTTATTAATTAAACTGAATCAAGCTGAAAAAAATCATGTCTTCTTAATCCTGGGGGCTTTACCCTTCACTGTACCAATTTCCACGACTAATTTTTATGCAGTTCTTATCATTGTTCTGGCATAATTTTTACATATAGTTTTTATGGGAAAATTCTATAAAATTGTAAGGGAGAAAAGTGTCCTTCCATGAAATGTGGTCCTTCACCTAATATCTGACTTGTTCTTAGTCAAGCCACACCTTATCCTATCATACATATTCTTAATTCTTCTTGAAATTTCCAGTTCTAAGACTCTTGTACTTTCCCAGCTTGCTTTATTGATGAATAAATACTAAGTTTATGTAAGAATACTATGACTGTGTTTGAGCACTTGAAAAAGATATTGACTTGAAGCTTTGATATTAACAAAGTAATATGATCATATTTCTTCCAGTCAATGGGAAATGTGATTGAGGAAACATGCAAGAGATAGAGGAAAAATCATGACTTCTAACATTCGGCACAAGGACCTACCTCTGCACTAACCTTGGCTCAGGGGGCCAATACCCAGGACTCTGCCTTTCAAATCCAGAAATTTTGGACTAGATTCTATAATTCTGATCCTACTACTCATTCTCCAGATGTCTCATTTCTAGCTCTGTGCACATCGATGTTGTGCTTCATTGGTAACCATGTAATCACCAGTCTCTTTACTTCCTTCCTTCCTTGGAATGTTTTATATGTTATATTTTCCTGATTATCTTCAACTTTTGACTCAAGGCAGGTATCAACACCTGTGATCCCAAGACTTAGTAAAAGCCCTTTTTGTCTGTGCACACACAATTTATCAATACCAATCGGCATCTTATTTTATTGGAATTGTTAGTTTAATTTTG
The DNA here is from genome assembly GCF_048773025.1 of Camelus bactrianus. Lineage (NCBI taxonomy): Eukaryota > Metazoa > Chordata > Mammalia > Artiodactyla > Camelidae > Camelus > Camelus bactrianus. Next base: position 11,437,686 of record NC_133542.1, read on the forward strand.
ATTTGACTCTCCTGTCAGAATGAACTCTTTGAAAGCATATGGCCTCTTAAAATCACTTCTGTTGTTTTTCTGCCTTGTTTGGGTCTCGGGTCTAAATAAGACTCCCATAAATATGAATTGAATTGTTACTAAGCAACAATATTTGATAAATCATAATTTTAGAAATTTTCCTTGAGTAAGTATATAGTAATTACATTCAAGCCACCATTGTAGATGTGGAATCCTTAGTTTCAACCTGTAAGCAGTCTTTAAGGAACTCAAAACACATTCTCTATCCTGAAGGAATTTATGGCACAAGAAGAAAAGATATAAATTCAAATAATTCTAAGGGGAAAAAAAGAGAGAGAGAGAAGATGCCAGTGTTTAAATATGAGCCAGCCTATAAAAAACATGCAGAATTTGAAGGTGGAACTTGGGATAAGGTGGCTATAAAAGCAAAATAGGGATTGACAAGGGCAGATGTATGGAGGTATAAATAGGTAAAGGTCAAAAGCAGAACAATGTGACTGACGGTTTTGCCAAAGTTGGTCTACAACTAGGAGAGTTACGGAAGTTTTATCGTGACAGGGAACTAAAAGTCTCCCTGCTGCAGGCAGGTAGGTTTTGAAAGCAGAAGTGATGAAATTAAAGAGGTGTTATAAAACAAGTAATGTTCAGAACCAGTTGAAAGAAAAAGAGGCAGGCAGCTAGAATAATTTAGTTGCAAAGTGTGAACAAATAAATTCTTTGCAAGGGAAGCAGCAGTGGAAACGGAACCAGAGGGATAAAGCAAACCATTATCAGTTCCTTCTTAGATGTGGTAATTCACAGTGAACCTATAGAAATTCTCAGTTTTAACTGGGTTGAACTAAAATAAAAACAATTCATCTCCCTTCTGAAGGAAACATATTTCCAAGTCAGATGTTATATTTATTTTAAAACATTTTTATTGACTTTATTAATTTTTTTTGGAGCTGTTTAAAGTTCACAGAAAATTTCAGGGGATATAGAGGTTTCCCATATAACCCCAGCCCCCACACATTCAGAACTTCCTCAGTTATCAAGATTCCCTACCAGAGTGGAACATTTGTTGCAACTGATAACCCTTCATGGACACATCTTAATCACCCAAAGTCCATCATGTACATTATGGTTCACTCTTGAGGTTGTACATTTTATGAGTTTTAACAGATGTATGATGACATCAGTTGGTATCATACCAAGTATTTTTATCACTCTAAAACTTATGTGCTCTATTCATCTTTTGCCCCATCCCTCTGCCTGGAAACCACAGACCTTTTTACTATTTCTATCATTTTTCCTTTTCTAGAATGATATATAATTGGTGTCACAGTGTGTAGCATTTTCAAACAGCCTCCTTTCACTTAGTAATATGCTTTTAATTTTCCTCCATGTCTTTTCATGGCTTGATAGCTCAATTATTTTTAGCCCTGAATACTTTTTCATTGTCTGAATGGACCACAGTTTATTTTCCATTCACCTACTGGAGGACATCTTGGTTGTTTCCAAATGTTGGTAATTATAAAAGAGCCACTGTAAACATCCATGCATAGGTTTTTGTGTGGATGCAAGTTTTCAACTACTTGGGTAAATACTACAGTGTCTGATTGCTGGATCCTGTGGTATGAAGATGCAGATTTGCAAGAAACCACCAAACTGCCCCTCAAATGACTGCATCACTTTGAATTTCCATAGAAATGAGTGCTTGCAGCAATTGGCGGTGTCACTGTTCTGGATGTTGGCCATTCTAATAGGTGGGTAATTGCACCTCACTGATGTTTCACTTTGCACTTCCCTAATGATATATGATGTGGGTCATCGTTTCATATGCTTATTTGCCATCGGTTGATCTTCTTTAGTGAGGTGTCTCTTAAGGTCTTTGACCCATTGTTTCCTTGTTGTTGAGTTTTAAGAGTTCTGTATTTTGGATAACTGTCCTTTATTATATGTTTCTTTTGCAATTATTTTATCCCAGTCTATGGCTTATTTACTCTCTGCTGTTTTACATAGGGCAGAGTTTTTAATTTTAACATTCAGCTTATCAATTATTTCTCTTGTGGACTGTGCTTTTTTATTGAAGTATAGTTGATGTACATTGTTCCATTAGTTTCTGGTGTACAGCAAAGTGATTCAGTTATATACATACATTTATACATATATATACACACACACACATATATCTATATATGTTTTTTCCGATTCTCTTCCATGATAATTTATTACAAGATATGAAATGTCATTCCCTGTGCTCTACAGTAGGACCTTGTTGTTTATCTGTTTTATATATAGTAATTTGTATCTGCTAATCCCCAACTCCTGATTATCTCTCCCTTCCCCCCCTTAGTAATCATAAGTTTGTTTTCTGTGTCTGTCTGTTTCTGTTTTGTAAATAGGTTAATTTGTAGCATTTCTTTTAGAATCCACATACAATTGATATCATATGATATTTGTCTCTCTCTGCTGACTTACTTCACTTAGTATGATAATCTCTAGGTCCAACCATGTTGCTACAAATGGCATTATTTCATTATTTTTATGACTGAGTAGTATTGCATCCCATATGTATACCACATGTCCTTTATTCATTCCTCTGTTGATGGACACTTAGGTTGCTTCCATGTCTTGGCTATTGTAAATAGTGCTGCTGTGAGCATTTGAGTGCATGTATTTTTCTAATTAAAGTTTTCTCCAGATATATGCCCAGGAGTGAAATTACTGGTTCATATGGTAACTTATTTCAGTTTTTTAAGGAACTATGTTCTCCATAGTGTCTGCACCAATGTACATTCCCACCAGCAGTGTAGGAGGGTTCCTTTTTCTTCACGTCCTCTCCAGCATTTATTGTTTGTAGACATTTTGATGATGGCCATTCTGACCAGTGTGAGGTGATACCTTATTGTAGTTTTGATTTACATTTCTCTAATAATTAGTGATGTTGAGCATCTTTTCATGTGCAAATTGGCCTTCTGGATGTCCTCTTTGGAGAAATGTCTACTTTGGTCTTCTGCTCATTTTTTTTTTTTATTGGGTGGTTTCTTTTTTTTTTTTTTCTTTTTTTTGATATTGAGCTGTATGAACTGCTTGTATATTTTGGAAATTAATATTTGTGCAAACATTTTAATCATATGCAAACATTTTATTCCATTCTGCAAGTTTCCTTTTTTGTTTTGTTTATGTTTCCCTTTACTGTACAAAAGCTTTTAAGTTCGATTAGGTTCCATTTGTTTATTTTTGCTTTTATTTCTATTCCCTTGGGAGAATGCCCTAAGAAAACATTGCTATAATTTATATCAAAGGATACTTGCCTGTGTTTTCTTCTAGTTTTATGGTGTCATGTCATATATTTAAGTCTTTAAGTGATTTTATTTTTGTGTATGGTGTGGGGCAGTGCTCTTACTTTATTGATTTATATGCGGCTATCTTGATTTATATGCGGCTATCCGTGCTTTCCCAGCACCACTTGCCGAAAAGACTGTCTTTTCTCCATTGTATATTCTAGCCTCCTTTGCCAAAGATTAATTGACCGTAGGTGTATGAGTCTATTTCTGGGCTCTAATCAGTTCCATTGATCCATTTCTGTTTTTGTGCCAATATGTGGATTATGCTTTTAATGCTGTATCTAAAAACGTTGCCACACCCAAGGTTGTCTAGGTTTTCTTCTATATAACCTTATAAAAAGTTTATGCTTTTAATTTTTCAGTTATATCTGTGATCCATTTATATTTATTTCTGTGAAGGTGGTAAGGTCTGTGTCCAGATAATTTTTCTTTGCAAGTTGATGTCCAACTGAGTAACAGGTGTATTCTTATCTAAACTTCAGTAGGCTAATTATATATCAGTTTTTACTCTTACATAATCTCAACTAGTTTTCTCAAGGAAAATATCTTTATAATGCCAAAATCTCAGTTTTAATGAATAAACATTCATAGAAGATCAGTCATTCCTAAACATCCCTAGATGGGCAAATCGATAAAGAACATGTATCTACATATAATGGAATATTATTCAGCCTTAGCAAAGGATGAAACCCTGCCATATCTGACAAACTAGATGAACCTGGACAATGTTATGCTAAGTAAAATAAACCACAGAAAGACAAATGTGCATGATCCCATTTAAAAAGATACCTAAAATAAGCAAACTCATAGAAAGACAGTAGAGTGGCAGTTGCTAGTGGCCACAGGGAAAGGGAAATGGAGAGCTTGGAGTTCAACAGGTATATGATTTGTTATGCAAATGAGTAAGCTCTAGAGATCTTCTGTACAGTATTGTGCCTGTGGTTAATACTGTTCTGTGTATATAAATATTTAATAGAGTAGGTCTCACATTCAGTGTTCATATCAAACACACAGAAATCATCTAAAAGACAGCCATGATTATAAATGTTTCAAAAGAGTATGATAAAATTACATGTTTATTTTAAAGAATGTACTTTTGTAAATTTGATCATGAGTAAGAACATACAAGTAAGTGTTCCTCTAGAAGGTTGGCATGCTATTTTAGCAATCCAAGTAAAAGATGAAGGAATGAAATCAAAATTATGCCTTACTCTGAAATAATAACCAAAATTTGGGTGACAGATATCATGGTATTCATTGAATGCTAGTATTATTGTCCTTAGCAGTAAACTTTTAAATTATAAAATATTAGCCATAGTTACAGTTTGAATTTTTAATTATTTTAAATTAAAATATTTTAGTTTGATCAGTACAGTAAACATTAAAATGATTTACTAGAATTTATAAAGTAAGACATTAGGATCTGACTATTTCTCTGCTACACAAATTAATTGGCATGCAGGGAAACTGGAAAGTATTCAGAAAAGAGCTCAGTGGTAATTAATGGACTGAAAATGAACATATATTGGGGAAAGCTGAAGGATGTAAAACTGTCTTAACTAAAGTAGAAAACTAGACAATGACTAAATAGTAATCAATAAGAATGTAAAAATGCAAAATGATGATTAGGAAAATTAAATCTCTAACAAGAAAGTTATTTATAGGTTTGCTTTGGGTTTTTAAGAAAGAATTTTTCCTTAAGAGAACTTTGAAATATTGAATAAGCTTGTTTAAAGTAGGAAGTTACTGCAGTGCTTTTTTAGAGAATTATAATAAAAAATGGAATACATTCTTATTTTCCTGGGGGCAGTTTATAGATGCAGGGGACAGAATGAGTGCCATCTCCAGGGCTCTTTCCATTCCTGAATTTCTGTGGTGTTCAGTTTATTCAACTATGGTGAGGCTGGAAAGTTCATTTCACTTCTGTATCATCAACTGGGGAAATAACTGTATTAACTGATAGATTTTTGTTGTGGTTGTTTCCCAAGTGATTCTCCAATTTCATCCAATATTGCTCTCTGAACCACTGCAAGAATCTGGCAGATATAAGGCCAATTGATTACTTTATATGTTGACTTCAATATGCCTAAGAAATACTTAATTTTAGGAAGAAAAGTCAAAGTACACTTCAGCCTGCTTCTTTTAATTATCTTATTAATGTATGTTTTAACATAACAGTATTATAATTGCTTATTTTAATGAAAATTTTTGTATTTGGAATTTTACATATTTGCACTATAAAAACTTCTAAATATCATTTGACTGTTAAATAATATTTGTTTTATGAAGCATAGCATGTTTTAAGCCAATTCCCTTATATAGAATATTCAAAAATTTTTACATGAACCCTTTTACAATGCATTTTTTATACATTAACCATTTTTCTGCCTTGTTCCACTATTTTGAATTATGTTCCTATACAGAATCTATAAGAGATTTTTTGGGGTCAAAACTTCTTAAATCTTTCCAATTCTTAGGGAATATTCACAAAATGCTTTCTAGAAATTTGGGCCAATTGCCTAACAATATAATTACATTTCCAATGTGTATAATTTCCTTCAAATGTATAGAGTATCTCATTAAAATATTATGGCTTTTTTCTTTATGAACAAAAATTGCTAATTTGAAAAGAAAATTATTATATTGTTACGTTTTAGAACACTAGTGAAAGACAACTTGTTGACAATTAACTATTTTTTAAAGAGTATGACCACCATTGCAGAACACCATAATTTCAAAACTAATTGGTAAATTAAGTATTTGACTATATATACGTTAGTGCAAGATGGTATCTGGAAGTAACCAAGTGAGTTTCCAAAAGCTGTAAGAAGGGCTTCCTCTAAACAGTTGTCTTAGATATATATCAAGATTGTAATGTAATGTTATAATGTAATGACATGAAGTAATGTGACAGTTACCATAGGCATATTGAAAAGATAAGCACTTCAATGCAAAAGGAAGGAAATACCTAAATAAAACACAACAAAGCAAAGATGGTCTTTGTTTGAAATATAAGAGAATGGACCATCCATGGGAGGCTGCCATTCTTCCATACTTTTCAGATACATGTGAACATCTCCGCATGTTCACAGGTTTTCTTTCAAGCGTTTAATTTCCACTAGTTGTCCTTCTTTCCTAGCTTCCTTTACCTTTTAAGAAAAATTTCAAAATGGAAGTTATTCTCAAAATTCTGATATGAAAATGTAGAAGCGTGTTAACCTTCAAATTGAGAGGCAGAACTCCCATTTGAACTAGATCGAGTGAAAATGGAGAATGTTCTGAAGCAAATAGCCAAACGACAGAAGAGATAAGAGTAGAGATAGGCTTAGTGATAGATCAGCCTTTGAGAGTTACAGCATTAAAATCATCTCTTTTCTCTCTTATGGATACATATTTCCAGGTGTTTTTTTCCTTTTCTTTTTTTCTTTTTTTTCTGGTTATCCTTAACATCTTGTTTTATTGGTTCTGAACATTAAATGATAACTCATGTTTCTTGAAAAGCTAGCTATTTTTCTTAACTCTTATATTAAGAATATAACCATAATTATATTTTAATAACACCAAAATTATTTATTTAAATGTGTCCCCTTGGTCACTTCAAGACTTTTGTATTTTCATCAATAGATCTTTAATAGCTGGAACAGTGTGATACACAGTAGGTGCTTAATAAATATTTTCAAATGATTGAACAAATTTAAAAACCACTTCTCCAAATGATGCAACCTTAAAAAAAAATCAGGCATCTTTAGATTTTCCTTCACTCCTGATAGAAAACTCAAATCTAACAGATCATATTGCATCCAAATTGTTCAGGTTTCTTTCATCTATTCCTTTTCTTCTCTGCTTCTTCTCATTAATTCATACAAATGGTGACTTATGTGGAGTTGTGCAAAATGCTTCACTTTTCTCTCTGCAGACTCTGAAGTACTCTAGGCTGTCCTGTATATCACCGTGAGAGCAAACTGTGAGAAGTCAGTCTAGTCAGATCGCTCCTCTAGGTGGGCTTCCGATTGCTTACCAAATTTAAGGCAGTGTCTCCCCTCCCATAACATGCCCTCAATTACCTTCTTAGCCTAATATCTCATACAGGGAGACATAACCCAGGTGCTCAGGCAAACAAGGATGTACAGCATTTCTCATGGAGCAGCCACATCTCCCTGCCTCTGTGGAGCCTCCCAAGCTGTTCTCTCTGTTTGGAATAATTCTTCCCTGGAAAATGTGTCTGAATGTAAGTGACACCAACCCAAAGAAGCCTTTTTAATAATCCCAATGAAATGTGCTTTTATTCCTTTCCTGTATTTTCCAGAAAACCTTCCATCTTCATTAAGGTACTATTCTTTAATGATTGAGGTAGCTGAATCTGAAACCAGCTGCCTGGGTTTCATTCATGCCACCTTTAGTTAGTAGCTATGACACATTGGGAAAGTTATTAAGAAGTTTATTTTTCATTATGTTCGTTAGTAAGTGATTGATATGAATAGTATCTACCTCATTACATTGTTGCAAAAATCAAATGAGTTAATACAAGCCAAATACTTAGACTAACACATTGCATTTTTGTAATACATAATGTTTTAAAATATTTTTATGTTATCCTTTCATAAACCTCAAAACTTTTCTTACATCATTTGATTTATCAGCCACCCAATTTCTCCTGTGTTCCATAATACACACATATGCCTGCACACAATACATATGCCTGCAAACACAATTAAATTAGTGAATTAAAATGTGGATATTGTCTTTTTTCTGTTGGTCTTTAACACTTAAAATGACTTGCTTTTATACATAATATTTGATTAGTATATTTGAAGAATTATCTTGCATATGCAATGTCTATTTAAGGAATTTTTAAAAATTCCTTGAGACAAATGACAAAACACAACCATACCAAATTTATGGGGTGTAGCAAAAGCAATTTTTAGACAGAAGTTCATAGCAATACAGGCCCTCCTCAAAAAAAAAAATCTAAAAATCTTTTTCACTAAAATAAGAAAAAAGAAAAAATGTTTCTTTATGGTATCATTTAAAATAAAAAGGGTCTTCAAATAAGTTAAGTCTGAAACCTTCTTCATTCACTTAAAAAACATCTAAGGACTCGTTCTATGCCAGAATTTCTTTCTAAGCCTGGGGAATACATTACATGAAAAGTGTGTTACATCAAATAGTGGACGCCAAAAATATCCATTCTTTAATGTCTGGAATTTGTGAGCATGTTACTTTATATGGTTTGCATATGTGATTAAATTAAAGATCTTATGGTGAGGCGAATTTTCTGAATTATCTGGACGGACACAATGTGATTAAAAGGATGCTCATAAGAGCAGAAGGAGGGTGAAAGTCAGAAGGCAAGATGTGATGCTAGGAGTTAGAGGCTGGAGTGATGGAAGGAGTTGTAAGCCAGTGACTGCAGGCAGCCCCTAGAAGCTGCAAGAGGCAAAGACACAGTCTTCCCTGGGAATGGATTCTTCCTCCAGAAGGAATGCAGGCCTCTGACCCGTTGATTGGAGCCCTCTAAAACTCATTTTGGATGTCTAGAGATGTATAATTTTTGTGTTGTTTTAAATCCACTAAGTTTGTTTTAAGTTATTACACAATAGGAAACTAATAAAATAGTTACAGTAATGCTAACATTAAATTTTGCATGCATGAATCCATGCCCTTTTATAATGCCCTTCCACGTCATTAATAGGCTTGACTACGGAGTTTACTTTGGTCAATGATACATTAACAAACATATTAGAACCAGAAGCTTGTATATGATATATTAAGACTTGTACCCCTTGCTGCTGGATAACTTTCTGCCACCCTGTGGAAAGTGCCAAGCTAGCCCCCTTAAGGATAAAAGGATACAAAAAGAGAGAGGTGTCAGCTATCCCAGATGTCCCAGCCCTGCCAGCCATAACAGTGATGCCCCAAATTCATGAAAAAGCTCAGAAATCCCAAAAGCCCTGAGATGGGATCTTGTGCAGTTTGAACTATTTGGATGGAACTGAATAAGGAAAGAATAAGAAGCAGCAAATGAGGTCACATGAATAGCAGGGCAAGAGAAGTCATGGTGTGTACTTGGATTATGCTTTAAAAGATAAAATAGCCCCTCAAAAAAGGACAGAAGATCTAAACAAGCAATTATCTGATGAAGACATACAAATGGTCAAAAGGCACATGAAAAAATGCTCAACATCGGTAATTATCAGAAAAATGCAAATCAAAACTACAATGAGGTTATCACCTCACACCAGTCAGAATGGCCATCATTTAAAAGTCCACAAATGATAAATGCTGGAGGAGAGGCTGTGGAGAAAAGTGAACCCTCCTGCACCCTTGGTGGGAATGTAGTTTGATGCAGCCATTATGGAAAACAGTATGGAGATTCCTTAAAAAACTGACAATAGACTTACCCTATGATCCAGCAATCCCACTCCTGGGTGTGTATCTAGAAGGAACTCTAACTTGAAAAGATACATGCACCCCAGTGTTCATTAGCAGCACTATTTGCAATAGCCAAGACATGGAAGCAAACTAAATGCCCATCAACAGATGAGTGGATAAAGATGTGGTGTGTGTATGTGTGTGTGTGTGTGTGTGTTCATCATGGAATAGTGCTCACCTATAAGAAAAGAATGAAATAATGCCACTTGCTACAGCATGGGTGGACTTGGGGATTGTCATTCTAAGAGAAGTAAGCCAGAAAAAAAAAAAACATGTACCATATGATATTACTTATATATGGAATTTAAAAGCAAGGCAAATTAACTTATTTACAAAACTGAAACAGACTCACAAACAGAGAAAACAAATTTATGTAAACCGGGGGGAAGGAGGTGGGAAGGGATAAATTGGGAGCTTGGGGTTTGTGGATACTAACTACTATGTATAAAATACATAAACAAAGAGGCCCTACTCTGTAGCACAGGGAACTATATTCAGTATCTCGTAATAGCCTATGATGAAAAAGAATATGAAAAGGAACATATGCATGTATGTATAACTGAAACACTATGCTGCTCACCAGAAATTAACACACTGTAAACTGACTATATTTCACTTAAAATTTTTTAATATAATTGAAGCCACTAAGGGGGATCATCTGAATTACATTTTAAGATAATTACTCTTGTGCTAAAGAGAGAATAGACTTTAGCTGGACAAGGATAAAGATAAGAAGTTGAATTAGGAAACACTGCCCTGATTCAGGTGAAAGATAGCGGCTGTTTGAACCATGATGAAAACAGTAAAGGCCGTGCACATGTGTGAGGTTCAAGGATGTTTTGAAAGTTGAAGTGGCAGCATTTGTTAATGGATTGCACATGAGTTGAAGAGAATATGGTTTGGCTTAATTGCTGATGTACAGTAACTTGGGGAAACAGCAGATGGTTTGGGGAGCAGGTAAATTGGATCTCAGTTTTGAATATGTGATGTCAGAAATGCTCATCAGACATCTCAGAGGAGCTGCCACTGTTTTATCAGCAAAGCCAGAGTTCAAGGAAGAGACATGTCTAGGTTGGAAATGAGCTTTTCTAGGAAGGAAGTGAAGATAAGAAAGAGGAAAACCCTGCAGCTGAATCCTGGGGCTTCCCAAAGCCCAGACCAGGGGAAGAGGAGAAGGAACTAGTACTTTTGGAATAGGCTGTAACCAGATTTTATCTACCACTATGTTCTATGTGATTTCCACAAAAGAAATCTCATTTGATTTCCTATTTTACACATGGGAATAACCAAGGTGTGGGGAAGTTAAACAACTTGCGCAGCATCCTAAGTGGGGCAAATAGGATGAATTCCCTCATTTGTTAAATTCCTAAGTCTCAAGTTTTAAACACATATCCAGTGATATGTAAAGAATTGAGGCATGTAGCTGTCATTTCCTGTTCTGGTATAGAATTAGTCACCACAAATTACTGAAGTTTTAGCTGTCATACGCAGTATTATTTGAGATTAGAAATCTCTGGTTTCTCCCTATTTTACTAACCACCAAACCGCTCACAGCTGGGATATGACCCATTGTTACTTATTCACTGCTATATAAGATAGTTTATCCAGAGCAATAAAAGAAATGAATAAGGCTGTTGGAAGAGAACAGGCGCATTCCCGCAATTCAGCTGGGTTATTGCCACATCACTTCTCCCTGTTGGTTATAGCCTCTCAATTGTCGAGCATTAGCGTACACTTTAAACGTCCTTTATATTTGGAGGGACTGGAGAACATTTCATTAAAATTATCATAAAACCAACAAGTAATGTTAGCTGTAAGTAATTTCACTGTGTAAGCCAGTAGGATATAAACATCTCCTCCTCTAATATAAAAAGGTGAATAGGATGCATGGGGAGTCTTATTGAATCCAGAAGCTCAGTTTTATTCTCTGTCTTCTTCTTTTTTTTTTTCCCAATTCAGCAGTTAGAGAGTGAGAGAGAGCGCAGACACAGAGAGGCGTTGCTTCTAAAGCAGCCTTTATTACCTTTGGTTTACCTTAATTTAAGCTCCATGGCAAGCAGAATTTATGATGAAGGGAATGCTTATATTGTCAGAAAATTTTGAAAACATTTAAAAGTCATCAGTGTACCAACATCATCTAAAGTCAGGGACCCAAAGTGGCTCAGTGTGGGGCTACTTCTACGGCTGATGTCTGGGGCTTCTATCAGATAATACCAGTATCCCCAGTTGTGTTCCATTAGCATTTTGTGTGTCTGTCCATCTTATTTCTTATCAACTTCCTACTCAGAGCACAGATCACAAAGTAGAAGCATCATAACCTGAGGGCTTGTTAGAAATGAGAATCTCAGTCCCCACCCCAAAGTTACTGAATCAGAATTGATTATTAGCAAGATCCCAAGTTGATGCTTATGCACATTAAAGTTTGAGAAATATTTCTTTTCACATTTCACAGTAGCTTTTTTTTTTTTTTAAAGATCTGTCTGTCTCTCTTTTGGTAAAAAAAACAAAGAATGTCTCCTGAACTGAGACTGAGTCTTAGAGGACATTATTTCCTCAGCTTTTAGCACAAAGTCAAGTACATAAGTATCACTATAAATGCCTTAAACTAGAAATACACTTATAAAAGCATTCTTGCTACTACAAAGAAAGCAGAAACGAAATGTAAACATATAAAGAAAAGAGAATAAAAAGATTAACACAAAACAGGAATAAAGAATTATGTGGAAAAATATGATAGAAACAAATCCATTAAGAGGCTTCATTTTCAGATGGAATCAATTTCAAATGATTCATTTCGTTTTGTATTGTAGCAACCTCGTACCAGCAATACTTAGTATTGCGTGGATAACATAAAATTCTGTAGCCTGTTACACCACAAATTTCAGTGTCAAAAAGGTGTCCTACTCTATTACAAATAGCACAAACCATTACCATGGAAACATTAGTCATCTGTTTACAGAAGTGATTTTAAAACAACTTCGTGCAAGTCGCTTAAAAATCCTGAATGTGAGTTCAGCTGCCTTGAAAATCCTGAGTGAGGCGTCCTGGGATGTGGCTGGGTGTCTGCATTGATATCTTACTCAGAAGATTCTGATTCATGTGAACTCATGAAATAGCACTTGGCTGAACATGTAGTTGTTATTTGTTATGGGTTGAATTGTGTTTCCCGCACCCCCAAATATGTTTAATTCCCAGGACCTGAGAATGTGACTTCAATTAGAAGTAGGGCAGTTATGGATGTAATTAGTTAAAATGAGGTAATATTGGAGTAGGGTGAGCCCTTAAACCAGTACACCTGATTCTTGTAAGAGGCACGGGAGGGACCTGGGGAGAATGCCAGGTGAAGGCAAGAGGCAGAGATTGAAGTGCTGTGCTCAGAAGCCAACAAACGCCACGGCTTGCTGGCTTCCTCCAGAAGCTCGGAGAGAGGCTTGCAGCAGGTTCTCCCTCAGAGCCCTCAAAAGGAACCACGCCAGGAGTTTGGATTTCAAAACTCCAGAACGGTGAGAAGGTACATTTTCTGTACTTTTTCCCTGGGTTTGTAGTAATTTTTAACCCCAGCCCTAAAAACCGTACAGTATTCATTTATGTCTTGAATCAGCTGGAGTGCCACCCTTGTTTTCGCTGTCCCAGAGAACAGGAGTTCTCAAACGTCAGGGAGTGCACCGTGATTTCGTGGACTTGTTTGAGTTTCCTGAAGCCTGTATCAACAGAATCTCTTATGGCTTGTTGCGGGGCGTCGGCTCCCTTCCTTTACAGCTCGCTTGCAGATGGCTTTTGAAGGCTGGAGTTTGTTACACTTAGTATATTTCAATGATGTTTAATGGGTGATTCAAACCATAGTGTACTATTAAATTTCATCTCTAATTTTAAACGTCACAGAAATGAAGGAAACGAGAAAAGGTTTTGTATCCAGATTTTCCTAATTTCAGAGTCTGTACTTTCTTCACTGTGGCAGAACTTTACATTGAAGGCTATTTGGCAGAGAAGCGGTGCGGAGTGGGGGTAGGGGGTGGTCATCCTTGGAAGTGTTAGTTTCCCAGGTTTGTAAATGGGGAATCTGAATTACATAGACACTTTTCTTGTGGAGAGAATGTATGTTTGTTGTTAAATTTTTGGAAAGTGGCTGCAAGAGACGGTAAGCAGAGGAGAACAGGTGAAGTAAATGGCATCTTTTGTGAAGCCTTGCTGCGTTTGGCGGGTACATGCAGCAGGGGAAGGGGACAAGGCTTTTCTCTCCTGTGCACAGAATCCAGCAGCACCGTGTCAAGTTGTACAGTGTGGTGGCATTTGAAAGTGTCTGGAGGCGGCGTCCTCAGCAATACTATCAAGGACCTAAAAGAAATAAACACCAGCCCAATTTTCATCATTAAGATCTGAGCTCAAATATGCCTTCATCAGAGAGGACTTTATTGTTTGCTCTTTTGGAACTTGCAACCCTTGCCCAGTAAGTCTGGCAGAGTATTCCAATTAAATTTCTTCACAGCTCTTATCTCTCTCTGAAATTAAAATCTGTGTTCATTTGTTGGCTTTTATTGTAGAGTTTTCTTTTACTTAGGTAGAAGTTCTTTGAGGACTGGATTGATCACAGCTGAATCTTCAGGCTAGAAAGATAATCGGAGTATTCAAGGGCTCATAAGTATTTGTGGAATAATTGAAGAAATAATCGGGAGCTGGATCGAAAGAGGATAAATGGGGCGGCAGTGTCAAATAAGTCAGTGGGTAGACTAGCTTGGGAATTTTTGTGGGACACCCATTTTGATGCTATTAGAAATCATTAAGAGTATTTGGGGTTGACAGAATGTTTTGTGTCCCGGTAATCATGCTGATAATGTCTCATACATACAATTGAATTCGAATGTATGTCACAAAAGTATGTACTTAAATGTATAAATCTATATTATTTGAATTTCTCTCTCATAGACACACATGCATAATTTAATTTAATGAAAGCTAAGAAAAAATAAGGAATATTAATCCCCGAAGTAATTGATATCATATGTGGAAAATCACTTCAAACTACTAGAACCAGCGCTAATTTATTTTTTCCCTAATTTCCCTACACTTTATTTTTTTTTATTGAAGTATAGTCAGTTTACAATGTTGTGTCAATCTGTGGTGTACAGCACAGTGCTTCAGTCATATAGGAGCGTACATATATTTGTTTTCATATTCTTTTTCACCATAGGTTACTATAAGATATTGAATATAGTTCCCTTGGCTATATAATACAAACTTCTTGTTTATCCACTTTATGTATATTAGTTAGTATCTATAAAGCTAGAACTCCCAATTTATCCTTTCCCACTCCCTTCCCCCAGTAACTATAAGTTTGTTTTCTGTCTGTGAGTCTGTTTCTGTTTTGTTAAATAAGTTCATTTGTCCTTTTTTAAAGAGTCTCATGCTCTACCAACTGAGCTAGCTGGGCTGCATATGTCTTTTTTTTTTTAGATTCCACGTATAACTGATATATGGTATTTATTTTTCCCTTTTTGTGACTTACTTCACTTAGAATGACATACTCCAGGTTCATCCATGTCACTGCAAATAGCATTATTGTATTAATTGTTTATGGCTAAGTAGTATTCCATTGTATAAATATACCACAACTTCTTTATCCAGTCATCTGTTGATGGACATTTAGATTGTTTCCATGTCTTCGCTATTGTTAATACTGCTGCTATGAACATTGGGGTGCAGGTGTCTTTTTGAATTAAGGTTCCCTCTGGATATATGCCCAGGAGCAGGATTTATTTTAAGAAACTTTAGTATTCAACCCACTACACATTGAGGATACACTAATATATGAGATAAACAGTCACTGCTTTCATGAGATCCTGTTTGGAAATTCAAACTTGGAAAAAGTCTGCGATATGCAATAGTTCAGTGCTATGATGGAGGAAATAGAATACGCTGTAGAAAGTGCACAGATATGTAACTAAACATGATACAGAAGGAATGGGAGGAACAAAACCTTCCAAAAATGGTGATTTTTTTATACTGTGACACAAGATGAGTAAAAACTGTATAAGTGAAGGGTGTGTGAGTTTGCATGAGCGCATTTTATGGTTACATCAAGGGTGGGGATGGGGCAGAGCTGGAGCTAATAATATGAGATGTTCCATCTCATTCATGATTAGTAAAATAATAAAGATTATAGTAAAAATAGTATTTTTCTTCCATTTAGTTGGGCAAAGATTCAAGAGTTTGACAATATCAAGTATGGCAGGAAATGTGAATCAAGAGTATTTGTTTATAGATTTCTGGTAGGGATGTAAATTGTGCAGCCATTACAGAAGATGGAAATTACTTTGTAATTTAACATACTCAGACACTGTAACCCAGTAATTCTAATTTTAGTTACATACACTCCACTAAAAATACAAAAATTCTTGTATATATGCCCTGGTAGACAAATACAGATATTTTTATAGCAGTATTTTTCATATGTAAAAAACAATAAGAGTGTGCCTTAAAAAAGAGGATTATTATTCATGTAATTGTGTAGAACTGAGTCCAGTGAAAGAGGAAAGTTATGCAGGGACTTGTAATCATGATAAGTAGATTGTGTTATCTGCACTGATCTTCTTCACTGAAACAGAAGCAGTAGGAGTGGAGCTGAGGGGAAGGCCAGGGGGTGCAGTTAACGGGTACCACTGATAGGATTTGTTGACCAGTTGTCCAAAGTGAGAAGGGACGATTCTGAAGGCTTTAACGGGCCAACTTAGTTCATGGTAGTGCCAATTATTAAGATATTAAATATAGGAAATGACATCAATTAAGGGGAAGAAAGATACTGATTAAAAACTAAAAGTTAGCTACTCTGAAGTATTGCACAGTCATTTGCAGAGGACTGGGTGTTGAGTTCTCTCTTTGGATATCTTACAGTTACTTATATTGGAAAAAAATATACTGGAATGTTTGGGTGTTTTGTTTCTACGTTCTGCTTGAAAAACAAGAGACATAGACATTTATCATATTATCTCTTGCATCACCACGCAATATTTTTTAAGCATAAACATAGATTGTCTATCCATTTATTTCAAAATAAGAATAGGAGGTTTTCTGTTGTTTGTGCCATCGTATGTCCATAGATCATTTTTAAAGCTCTCTTATCATTCCTGACACTTCAAAGAGGATATTATCCCAGGGTGCCGCTTACTTTCATCTGCATGTGGTTTGTTTTTCTCTTGTTGATCCTTGAAGACTTTCATTTGTCTCTCCCATATGGCAAAAATGGGTACATATTTTGTGAGCATCTGTACCACAACATTTAATACCCTCATATTCTGAAGAAATTATGTTCAGGCTGACACATGTTTTCACAAGCAGTGCAGTTAAAATGTGTAATGTCACACTGCCTGAACAGAATGAGCATCTATTGTCGGTTTTGCTGAACATAAAAATGTTATCTGATACTCTGTTACTTTGAACAAAACTGAATATCAGTTAATAGATTTAACCATTCAAAGTGTATCTTTTTTTGATTTCTATGTTTTTTTCTATTTGATTCAAATGTTCATCAGTAAAAAATAGAACCAAGATGAAAGTTAATATACAAAGTGATAGAATATTGCAGATGACAGCATGAACTCCATGTTTACATGCCTTGTTCATTCTAGATGTGACTAAATTCTTGGATGTTGCAACTTAGAGATTTTTTAATCTTAGAAACAGAAATTCAATCCCTTGATGCTTCTTTTGTGTAAAACCTTTTTAACACTCCTTTTGTAGTTGTCTTCAGAGTCAGATTACAGGCCACATTACAGGAAATAACTATCATTGCTTCAAATTTTTAAACCACAACTATATTGCTGATTGTCAGACTCATGCAGACACTTTACCTCTGAAAAAGACTTGAGCTGCTTCCAAAATTTAAATCCACCATTAAAGGGCAAATGTCTTCTCACCACTGAGAAGATATAAATAGGCATGCCACAAGAGACAGCACTCAGTTAGATGCATAACTTCCTCAATACTTTTTACAAAATCTGTTGCATCACTTTAAATTTGTATTTTCTGTACCAAGCTGAGTATGATACACATGAAGTTTCCCCCAGGAAGTTTTCTAAATAGTGCAGAGATTCCTAAACACTGCTGCTAAATTCTCTATTTTATCCTCTAAGGGTCAGCACACTTTTTCTGTAAAGAGCCAGAAAATAAATATTTAGCTTTTTCAGGCCATATTGTTTCTATAGCAACTACTGAACTCTCCGTGGTACCCAGAAAGCACGTCTAGACAACGAGTAAACAAACAGGTATGACTATGTCCCAATAAAACTTTATTTACAAAAACAGGCAGCATGGTCCCTGGACCATAGTTTGCCAACATACACTCTAATCAATCTAATTTTTCTGATAAGTAGACAACACAAGGTTTTGTTTAAGAAATAATCAATAGGTGATAGAAAGAAATGCAATGAGCATGTTTGGTATGTGTGAAAAGCAGACTATCAGTGATGGAGTTATGAAAACATCCTCTGTGTATTGAAAAGATCTATTTGTTCATCTCACCAATACTCACCAAGTGAATTACATAAATCAACCTTTTTGTTAGGATGGGAGAAACAGTGATGTAAAAATAGATATCGTCTCATCCTAAGGAAATCTGCATTGGATGCTTTGCAGAACATACCTGTGTGTTTTGGAATTGCAGCCCCTGCTGCAAGAGGTAAAAGAGCTGAATAAAAATAGCTTAGATTTTTTTAATTTCTTTTTTTTCCACCTCAGATCTCCAAGTCTTTCCATGTCCTAAGTAGCAGACTTTGCTATCTACGGCAGGAATAAATAAGATAGAGATGAGAGAACAAAATACCGCTGTATGCATAATGGAGTTGCAGCATGGAGAGCTTACAGAAGTTGATCAAAGTCATGTCTCAAGGGATGGTGCAAATTCACATTATAGCATCATTTTCCAATCTATTTCAATACATTTTTTCTAGAAGAAGTTAGAAATAATATGAGTGAAATTAATAATTTGGGAGCATCTATTATTTACTAAAGGCACCCTAAGGTGCTCCATATAGGTTATCACCTCAATCCTATATACCAACAAACTTAGGAGTTTAAAATTATTATCCACATTTGCCACATACTAAAACTAAAATGTTAAAAACAAATGCTGAAGCCAAATGAAATCAAATTAGAATTCAGTTCTTTCTACCTCAAAAAAAAAAAAAAAGAAAAAGAAAAATACTATGCTGCTTACTATACAACTCAATTGTGCACAAGAAAGAATTAAGCACATTGAAATTATTATAAGTACTATTATAAATAGCAAACTTTCTCACTTAGTAAAATCTTGAGTTATGATAAACAGTGAACATCATGCTTCTTTTCTCAGGTTTTGAATTTGTTTTCAAGAAAATGACTCTATAGGTGTGACTTATTCTTTGCAAAGAGTTTTAATAACTGCTCAATCACAACAGTAGAATATATAGTTAATATAAGATGTTATCCATACAAACTAGTGTTTACAATCTGTTTTTCACATCAAATAAGTCAGATACTTTCGCTGACACTCCAGAGATGACAGTCTGCCTACTACCAGAGCAAAACCCAGCTGTAAGGATTTGTGGAGAAATTTTGTATTAATCTCTGACACGGCACCTCTAATGCATTTTGTAGAGAAATTTGACTTCATGGAATTTTCACCTAATTGCAAACTAATCAGTGTGGAAAAATAATTCCATTCTACCCATCATGCCCACCTCATAGAATACTGATTAGAATTCAGAGGGAAAATGCTTGTACCATACTCACAACAGTACCAAATATTTAATGTCCTCAAATACTAGCTTCAGCTGAGGGAAACATTGTAAGCTACTGCTAAGTTAAGTGCATGTTGTTGCTATTTGCAAGAAAATTAGAAGGAACTAATAGTCTTCATGTATCCTTCACCTTAAAAATGTAATAGTTTGATAATTCTTTGTAGTGAAAATTCTATTGTACCTACATAACCTGCCATGTTTAATGCTTCTTATCGCTTTCAGCTCTAGCCCCATAGTCATATAGCACAAGATTATTTTGATCAAATGACATCACTTTTTGTATTTTAGTTAGCTAAGACATTATTATTATTTAGATAGTTGTCTTATTAAAATATTATTTGCCTAGAGCAAATGTGTTATTTACATTATTTTAGTATAAATTACATAAACAGAAGTCTCCTTGAATTATGCTCTTCACAGCTCTGATATGTACAAGATGTTCATGTTTTAAAAGTACCTTTATTTGGAGTCAAGAATGGTACATCAGAGGGAAGGTATAGCTCAAGTGGTAGAGTGCATTATTCTTAGCAAACATAAGGTCCTGAGTTCAATCCCCAGTACCTCCTCTAAAAATAAATAAGTAAACCCAATTACCTTCCCTGCCAAAAAAAAAAATTAAAAATTAAAAAAAATAGTATGTTATTCTGATATCCTTATCTTCTTAATGCTTAGGATAACTTATTATACACACACACACACACACACACTCACACACACATACACACAGTATTTTCATCTGTTTTAATGTGCGACCCACTTAGAAACTAAATTCTTTTTGTTGAGTTTTCCAACACAAGTGTGAGCCTCAGGTTTGCATGAGAATATTATAACTGAACTAGTATTTCAAGATCCTTTTCCAATAATAATGACTATCTTTCTTTCTTTTTTGGCGAATAATGAAGCATAATTTTTTTTCAAATTCTTTTCCATTTATGTTACAAGAAATTGAATACACTTCACTGTGCTATACAGTAGGTCCTTGTTGTTTACTTTATATATAATAATGTGTGTCTAGTAATCCTCAACCCCTAATAATGACCATTTTTCCATTCCAAAGTATTTTGCAATATATATCCCAGAGGAAAGAGTTTATCTTCAGTGCTTCTATCAGTTTTAACTGTGACTATGAATGACAGTGATATATTTTCAAGGTTTGGCAAACACCACAAACTGCCTTTATGTAAGAGATCTGTTACTTAGCTCTTCTCTTTGACTGTTTGGTTCCCAGGGAACTGGTTCAAAAAAATGTTTAACCATCTATATATGTATAAAGGTGATAATGTAACCAAAGATTTATTCCCCTTATAGGAAGATTTCCACTGTAGTAACATCTCATCGTCTTTTAGGCTAGATAATCTAAGGATGACTGAAGGTCTGATTGGTCACGGCTTGGTAAAGGGTAATTATAGACCATTTAATAAGATCATCCTGCAATGGTGCATTTGATAACAGAATTTTTTTATTTCTTTTTTGAAAGATGGAAGAGATTACCGTATCTTTATTTTAGAGAAGTAGATTTTTAATCCCCTTTGTTGAAGAGTTCATTCATTTTCTTACTTGCTCTATTTTTCTTTCCTTCCCTAATTCATATAACATAAGAAAACCTCAGAATTGCATTGCAAATAGGAGAGATATGATTTGCCAAGGTAAGTCAGAATCAACCTGCCTTCTATCTTTCTGTTCTGTGGCTCCCCTCAAAGTGGAAAGTAACCTTTAAAATTACCAGGTACCTACATTACTCCCAAATGGCTCTTATTTTATTCTTACAAGGCTCCAAGAATTATGGGTTTATAACACTACCGTCTGCTTCCCCAAAATCCCCAGTTGTTTCCTGAGCTGCATATTTTCCCTGAAAAAAGTATAGATTACCATCTGCTACACATTAATCTGTGTATTTCTGTATTTGTAAGTAATATACTCCATCCAAAGTATGGCACGAGGTGTCCATCTGTCATACACTCCCCTTTTTGAAGCAAGTCTGAGGCATTTCTATATTGTATAAACTAGTTATCTAGAAAATTGCTATTATTTCAGAAAAGTGCCATTTTTTCAAATTACATATGGATTATGTGCTCTTAAGGGTAATTTGAAAATGACTGGTTTTCCAAAGAGAGTCTTAAAAGCATTTATGGGAGGCCAAAAAAGAAAAAAAGTAATTTCAGTAAGAGGGGAAAACACTTTGATTCTGTTAAATAGATCACCGAAATCATTCTCTTGAGAAGTCTTATTTTTGGATTTTTTTTTTCATTTCCATTCCCTTAATTGTCCTTCCTAAGATTATTATATAAAATGTAATTTTGATTACATTAATGAACTAGTCTATGGAAAACAAAAGTAATTTAAAGAAAGGAGACCAACTGGAAAACTACCTATTAGCAGGTTTGCGAGTAGCAGGCTAGCTCTAGACTTTGCATTTATGATTAAATCATCATTGCAGTTTACTCACTAGAAGCATCTGGAAGATGAAGGCATAGCCTCAAAGCTGACTGTTGGTCTTCACAAAATATATTCTGCAATTTATGGAAATACTAACACATTTTGTTTAGCCTTCTGTTAAAATCCTGGGGATGTGAAAATAGGCTATCAGATCCACAATTTCAATTTTTCATAGATAATCAGTGGAATTCAGAAGTCCTTGGAGTCACTATGAGAGTTTTGTCTATAAGAGACCACTTCGGTATCAATCCTTTAGTCTGTATATTTTTTTAACAAAGCACATAAAATATCTTTGGAACATGATCACAATGTAGTGTCACTTACATGGAGATTAAAACAGAAGTTTTAACATAACAGTAAATGCCCCATGTGTATTATTTTTCTAGCTATGATGTTCTTCCAGCCTTTCTTATCTACAGGACACAGTCATAGTTCAACTGTTATCTTTTCTGTAAAGCTTCTCTTCATTGGCAGGTTTCTTTGAGCCCCCTTGATACCCAATGTGGCAACTGAATTATTCACTTTTGGACATTTCTCTTATTCTGGTATCTGCAACCTACAAAAGTATTTTGTGTGATTCTCAGAAGAAGGAACTATACTTAATTTGTCTTCTTATATACAGTGTAGCTAATATGTTATTTTTTAAGTTGAGGTACAGGTGGTGTAAAATATTGTTCAAGTTTTAGGTGTACAAACAGTGATTCAAAATCTTTGACAGTTATGCTCCATTTATAATTATTATAGAATAGTGACTGTATTCCCTTGAACAATATGTTTGTAGCTAATTTTATACACAGTAATTTGTATTCAACTCTTAATCCATTACCCCATATTGCTCCCCACTTCCATCTCCCCTGTAACCACAAGTTTGTTCTCTATTATCTGTGAATCTGTTTCTTTTTTGTTATATTCACTAGTTTATTTTATTTTTGACATTCCAAATCTAAGTGATATCATGCATTATTTGTTTCTCTGTCTGACTTATTTCACTTACTATAATATACTCCATGTCCATCCATGTTGTAGCAAATGTCAGAGTTTTATTCTTTATGACTGAGTAGTATTCCATTGTGTGTGTGTATGTGTGTATATAAATACACACCATATTTTCTCTATCAGTTCATCTGTTGATGGAAACTTAGTTTGCTTCCATATCTTGGCAACTGTAAATAATGCAGCTGTGAACATTGGAGTGCACGTAGCTTTCTGAATTAGTGACTTCATTACTTCTGGATATATACCCAGGAGTGGAATTGCTGCCATGTGGTAGCTCTGTTTAATTCTTTGAGAAAACTCCATACTGTTTTCTATAGTGGCTGCACCCACTTTCATTACCACCAACAATGTATGAGAGTTCCTTTTTCTTCACACATTCACCAACATTTGTTATTTCTGTTCTTCTTGACAATGGCCATCCTTACAGGTGTGAGATAGTGTCTCACTGTGGTCTTGATTTACATTTCCCTGATGATTAGCAGTGTTGAACATCTCTTCATGTGCCTGTTGGCCATCTGTATGACTTCTTCAGAAAAATGTCTTTTCAGGGGTTCTGCCCATTTTTTAATCAGTTTGTTTGCTTTTGAGGTTGTTTTATGTGTTTTTTATGTATTTTGGATTTTAACCCCTTATTTGTCATATAATTTGCAAGTATTTTCTTCTGTTCTGTAGGTTGTCTTTTCATCTTGTTGATGGTTACTTTTATCCTGCAGGTGGTTTTAAGTTTAATTACGTCTGATTTGTTGATTTTTGCTTTTATTTCATTTGCTTTAGGAAACAGATTTTTAAAAATACTGCTACAATTTATGTCAAAGGTTGTTCTGCCTGTTTTTCTTGAGGAGTTTTATGGTTTCTGTTCTTAAATTTAGGTCCTTATTCCATTTTTAGTTGATTTTTGTATATGATGTTAGTGAATGTTCTAATTTCATTCTTTCACATGTAGGTATCCGGTTTTCCCAGCACCACTTGTTCAAGAGACTTTCTTTTCTCCGTTATGTATTCTGCCTCCTTTATCATAGACTAATTGACCTTAAGAGTGTAGGTTTATTTCTGGGCTCTCTCTTCTGCTCCATTGATCTGTTTGTTTGTTTGTTTGTTTGTACCATGTTGTTTTGACTGCTATAGCTTTGTCATATCTTCTGAAGTCAGGAAGCATGAGTCTTACAGTTCTGTTCTTCTTTCTCAAGATTGTTTTGGCTATTTGGGATCTTTTTTGTTTATATAAAACTTTTAAAAATCATTTGTTAGAGTTACTTGAGAAATGCTGCTGGTATTTTAATAGGGATTGCTTAGACTCTGTAAATTGCCTTGGTACTATGGCCATTTTAACAATATTGATTCCTCTAATCCAAGATCATATATCCTTTCATCTATTTGTGCCTTCCACTGCTTTGTCTTCCAGCTCACTGATCTGTTCATTCTTCTGTATCATTTAGTCTACTATTGGTTCCTTCTACTGTATTTTTCATTTCAATTATTTCATTCTTCATCTCTGGTGGTTCTTTATATTTTCTAACTCTGTTAAAATCATCCAACTTCTCTTTCTGTGCATCCATTCCTCTCCTGAGTTCTTTGATCATCTTTACGATCACCATGCTGAACTCTTTCTCAGGCAGATTGCTTATCAATCTCAGTCTTCCTACTCTGCCATCTGGACTGAGCTCCAGTAGATTCTCCCCTGTTTCCTTCCCTGTTTCCTTCCTCCCTTCAAGCCTCCTTCCTTGCCTCCCTTCCTCCCTATTGAAGTATAGGAAATTGACAATGTTCTGTTAATTTTTTGTGCGTAGCACAATGTTTGAGCTATAAAAACATATATATATATACACATTCCTTTTCATATTCTTTTTCATTGTATGTTACTGCAAGATATTGAATGTAGTTACCAGTATTATACAGTAGGACCTTGTTTATCTATTTTGTATATAGTAGTCAGTATCTGCAAATCCTGAATTCCCAATGTTTCCCTCTCCACCCCCTTTCTCCACTGGTAACCATACATTTATTTTCTATGTCTGTGAATCTGCCTTTGCTTTTTAAATAAGTTTATTTGTGTCTTTTTTTTTTCTTTTAGACTCCACATATAACTGATAACATGGTATTCTTCTTTCTCTTTCTGGCTTACTTTACTTTGTATGACAATCTTTGGGACCATCTATGTTGCTACAAATTGCATTGTTTTATTCTTTTTTGTGGCTGAGTAGTATTCCATTTTATA
The DNA here is from genome assembly GCF_048773025.1 of Camelus bactrianus. Lineage (NCBI taxonomy): Eukaryota > Metazoa > Chordata > Mammalia > Artiodactyla > Camelidae > Camelus > Camelus bactrianus. Next base: position 11,462,873 of record NC_133542.1, read on the forward strand.
AATATACCACAGCTTCTTTATCCACTCATCTGTTGATGAACATACGTTGTTTCCATGTCTTGGTTATTGTAAATAATGTTGCTGTGAACATTGTCTCCCATGTACTTTAAATCATCTCTAGATTACTTATAATATGTAATATTATAATACTATAATGTCAACAATATAATGTTATGTAAATAGATGCCAGCTTATAGGAAATTCAAGTTCTGCATTTTGGAACTTTCTGGAATTTTTTCCTGCATATTTTTGATCTGGTTGGTTGAATCTGTGAATGCAGAACCTGTGGGTGTGGAGCCCATGGATATGGAGGCCCACTGTGCTGGATATTATTTGATTATTTGATTTTTTTCTCAGTGCATAGCTTTTTTCCCCTTCCTTTTTTAATGTAGCCCACATGGTACAATTCTGTATAGAGACTTGTATATATTTGTATTTGTACATATACGAGTGTATGAGAATAACAGATGTGTGCTTATGAAAATTAGAAAGGTAATTTATTTTCATTCATGATTAAGGAAAATGTTGGAAAAGAAACACCTGTTAGGTAGTGGCCCAGTAGAGTTAAAATATCAGAGGCTAACTAAATGTTTGTGATATATAAATTTATATAGCTGAATTTTGCCTGCTTTGCCTCAGGATCAATTTAATAGTTGTGGCCTAAATTGGTATTTTCCATTTAAGTTAGAACAGTAAAGTCTTGCAGATATCTGTGTGCACTGAGAATGCAAATACAGATTAGTCGTTATATGCTAATGCCTCAGAAAATCCTATACAACTTACATGTGTTCTGGACAATGATAAAAAAGGCTAAAAAATCTTAAAGAAGTGTGAAACAAATATGAAAAAAAAAAAACTAAGAAAATACCAAACACAAAATAAGACATGGTTTATATATAAGGGGATGGAGAAATAAAATACTATGATACAGGGATAAGAAGGCCTATTTCACTTCCTTGCAAATCCTGCCGTTTATGGCTTCACTGTGGAAGACTTGTAGGATCCAGTATAGTCAAATAGTCATGGTGGTGTGAAGAGAGCCTGTCTTACATCCAGAATCTCTGTGTTAAATCCTAATTTTGTGCATCTTTGTGTGGGAACGTTACCTGTTGGATTGAGCAGAGCAGTGAGAGGAAGAGACAGAAGGTGCATTTCTGATCTTCTGTGACCTTTGAATCCCCCAAAGGCCTCTTTGCTGTTCTAGCCTGGCTTTCAAGGGTACTTAATATATCGGTGCTGCCCAGGTTTTGGGAGAAGCTAGGATCAAGAACTCCAGGGTTTCTCTTGTGCTTCTCAGTGAGGATAAGGGACTGTCAGAATGAGCAACATTTAAAGAGCACAGGTGTGTTCAGCCGAAGAGCAAGGATCACGTATATTTCACTTGCATTGCTACTGAGAAACTATGACCCTATGAACTGCACCATTCTTTGCATTCCTCGCATCTGTATTTAACAAATGGATATGATAATACTGTTTATTCTCAAAAATTCCATTTCTGAATAAATAAATCTGTATAAGTATACACATTTATAAATAATGAGTATGTATAGGTCATACATGCAGTAACCAATTTTAAAATCAATTTAATGGAATTTGTTTTTGATAAAGCATGTACACATTCTAACTGAAGCATATTGTTGCTTTTTTGTTATGTTAGAATAACTTTAAAAAGTTAATAGACTATATATCTTTGAAAACAATTTTCATGTTTAAGATTTTAAATAACTCTTTAGTTTAATTCACAGAGGCTCTTATCAAGAGAATACCCCTTGTAGATTGATCTCCTGATAGTTTAAAAGTAAATTTTTCTGTTATGCTTTGCAGTGTCTGCTTAGCTAAAAAAGATTCTGAAAATTTTTTTTTTAACTTTTCCAAAAATTTAGATATGGGTGCAAATGGATTACTTGAATAATCTGTCATCTGTGCCAGCTTTAAGAAAAGAAATTATTTTTAAAGAAGAAAACCTTGTAGGCTTAATTTTTAACATAAGAACTGAGAAGACTAGCATGAAGCAAAGATTCATAAAGAAGACAATTTTTCATTTTGCACACTGTAATCAAATTTCCAATTTTTACTGTATTTTATGTATATTATTATTGTTGCCTTATTTTTTCCTCGCTGAACTGAATCAATAAATTATTAGGATAGTGTATTATATCAAAATATTAATACTTTATAGTTAGTGAAGTTAAATTTCTTGGACAATCTACCAGTGAATCCTTTTAGGAAGTGATGAAACCCCATGGTGTAGAATAGCTTTGGAGAAGGAAATAGCTGGGTTTCTCTCTTGGCTCAGCCATTCTAAATGAATATTAGATGAGTTAAAGTTGGCCTTTTAGTCAAGGCTAGGAGAATACTTAAGTAACCATTTTCCTTTCCCTTCAAGGTCCACACCCAAATCCCTATCCTCGGCACATTGCACCTTAGATGCTAGGAGAGGCAAAGCGAAAAAAAAAATAGTTGAAAAACAAAGAAATAATATTTCCTCTAAATATTTAGAGAAAAACACTGTTAAATGCCATTCATATTTGTGTAAGATGGTAAACCTCTCAAAATAACCAAGCAGAGACTGCCAGTGTTCAAAATATAATCCACTGTAACCAACACATTTATTAATGTGTACTGATAGTAGTGAATATTGTTTGAAAATTCTCATGTTCATTAACAACTAACAATTATTGTTTAATGTTTTAAATATAGCTATTAAAATCCATGAGTAAACAACTGTATGTTTGGATTTCCACAAATAATAATTTCATACTTCTTATGTTTACATGAGGAAATCTGTGTGTACCAACACAATGTCTGGTGTTTTATTTAAAATAGCAGTAACACTTTCCATTATATAGGGCTTAATAGAAGCCTTTAAGGTACATTTTCTCCTTTCAAAATACTGCAACAGGCAGATGCTGTCCTTATAATAAAAAAGAAAGTGTTATAGTGGTTAAGTGACTTGAAAAATATTACATAATTAATGTGGAAATTGGACTTGGAAAATGAGAGGGGTTTTGAGTCCAATCTGATCCTTTTTTAGGACAGTTATTCACAATATTTTAAATTTTTCTCTGTATTTTAAAATTTTGACTGTATTATATAAACATAGTAAATTAGTCACTGAAGTAATTTCAGACTGTTGCTATGAAGTGTAAAGCTATTGATTCATACACTTGTTTAATTCAGAGACTTAATTCTTGCCGCCTTTCAACTACCTTCATATTAAGCATAATTACATTCATACACAGTGAAGAGATAAAAATTAAAATCGAATTAAATATGAAACAGTGATATAAGTTATCAGATTGGCTAATATTTTGCTAAAGCCACTGCCTTTCTTTAATTAATACCCAAGTTCTGTACTTATTACTAAATAGTTAAATCACCTCTCCAAGCCTAAAAGAAGGTCTTCATCCTACTTCTTTGGCTGATGATATTCCTAGAAACTTTCAGATTTCTACAACTTATAAGTTAATGACAAAGTATATTTCCCATCTTTCATAGTGCTAGAAAGTTCTGAGGGAGGTATACTGGTCAGCAGTATGTAACATAGGCCTTAGCGTTGGCACAAGTACTAAAAAGGTGAGTTAAAAAACCCTCAAAGCCTCAGTTTCTTCATGTAAAAAGAAAGCTGTAATGCATCACGCATAATGATGGCTGTGAGGATTAAGTGAGATTGACACAGTAAAAATCACGGCATGTGTTAGAGAAGTTTCACTGAACTTCCCCATTTCACACACTGAAAACTGGGATTTTCCAATAGTCAGAAATAAAAATATTTTTATTCCTCTGCTCTACTTAAGCCAAAAATTACTCATCTGAAAAACCAGAGATCAAGTTACATGAACTTTAGATAAAGTGCTGCTCAGGCTGAACACTAAACCTTGATCTGTGATCTTCAGGATTAATCTCGAGAGGTTCCTTTGCCCTGTCAAAGTAGAAAAGACTCAGACTCATTTTCAAAAATAATAATAATAATAATGGTCTTTAAAATGTACATATACATTTCAAAAGCATAGTCCCTTGGCTTTCATCCAAAACCTGGATTTTTCAAAAGGTCTCTTTGAAAGCATTGATAATGGTGATTCTGTACTATTAATAGAAGCATTGTAATGCTGTTAGGAGCCAGGGTAGCTTAGTCATTTGACGTACCTCTTTGGACGTGGTCGCCAAATTCAGGGATGCCCAAACAGTGAGGCACAATTCGGTCTCTTGGAACTTAATGAAAAAGGGTTACTTAGTGGTAGTTGTGTTTTTAAAAAGGCTAATCCTCGCTGGAACTGGCACAGCATATGTACCCCTGTTTCTGAGTTCTAGGGAAAAGCGATTTCTCTTTGTTAATAGTAAAATCAACTGTGATGGTAATTTACAAATCTAAAGGAGTGATGCGTATTTTTTCTCTAAGAGATTGTGAATTACTGTGAATGGGTGGAGAGAGGGCTATCTGAAATTGGATGGAGGTGTGTAACATCAAATGTGCATAGGTGTCACACATAACAGGTAAAGTTAATTTTAAAAGTGGACAGATATCCTAAATGAGTAGAGTTTGTGTATTCCCACCCAGCTTGGGTCAGTTGAGCACAGGACACTGTGTCCCTTTTGGGTTTCTTGGGACAAAATTGAACATAAACAGACTTGAAATTTGACTTGTACTCAAAATGTTTCCTAATATATCAGAAGAAATCAAGATTTTTCTTGTCCTGCAAGTTCTATTCCAACAAAAAGAAAGGAAAATGCATTCATGATGGAATTTATTAAAACACTGAAAATTTTTATCCATCTGGAGTTTGTGGAGAAAAAATGCTTGCATTTTGAGGTTGTGGATTAAAAAAAAAAGTATAAGAAGAATTCTTTAAAGAACGTAAACCTGGAATTACAAGTCTGTGTGATTGTGTAACTCTTCTATTAAATCAGTGGCTATTACACAATAATGGTCCTCGTGAGGATTTGGTTAATGAAATATTAAACGTAGGGCATTAATGCTCAGCTTGGTCCAGCCAGTTATGTGAAATGATGCATAAGACTATTAAGGCACAGCAAAGGTTTACGTTTCTAATGGCTTTGCTTTCTAAGGTGGGTAGAATGGATTACAGAGTCATCCTAAAAGTTTCATATTCTTTGATAGGCTGAGAAGCTATCTGTTGTCAGAGATAGGAGCTTCTGTGTTTTTAATTCAAAACTGTCCCAAATTTAATCAGAATTATTGACCGTCTATGTCAATTTGAGTTAAGAACAATCTTCCCTCTTTTTTCTGGGAAGTTAATTTTTATGAACTCGTGACTTTCTGCATTGTGGTTTATTTGTGAAGGTTACTAACACTCCAGACCAAAACGCTGTTGCATATCACATCTTACAAAACAGACCGTATTTTCATTTGGCTGCAGAAAGATTCTGCAGATTGTTTTGTCTGTGTATGTCTACCGTGCAGTTGTTAAAATACACATTTGCTTTTAACCCACCACTTAAGATAAAGAACTGGAGCTGCAGAATCCCTGAGAGTGCATAATTTTAAACAAGAAAGCCTTTATTCCTTCCTGAAGCAAAATAGCCAATTACAATTATCTTTTTATAATGGTGACTGTAAGTATTAAGGATGGCGTATTGGAGACACTGTTGGAGATTTATCTGTGTTTGCTTCTTCTCTGGGACTAGCTGAATCATACGGACAGTTTTACCATCAAAGAGGGAAAATGGGCAGGTATTTAAGTGGAAGATAGTTGTGCATGATGTTGAGATCAAAGAATTCTGTTTTCTCCACATTAGCTGGCTTCTGTGATGTCTGTGGGAATGAGCGTGAACGTGTGATGAAAATATTGGGCTTTAGGTGCTGGAAGGGACATGCCTATCTGTGTCTGGCTTGCCTGGCATCTCATCACCTCACATTACTTAAATCTGAGGTCATGGCTTTTTATATTTCTCTCTTGTATGTAGTGGGAAAGCCTCATATACAAATGAGCTCAGTCAAGATTTGAAGTGAAGCTTCGTGTGTCAGTTAACAAGGCACTGAAAGTTGAGTTAATCCTCTAATTCAGCCCACTGTCTGACCACACATTCTTTGTTAGTGTTCCCTACGTTACAATTCTGCATCTGCGCTAAGATCTCTAATCTCCCCACCAAGGGAATGGCTTGTGTCATACAGAGAAAGGCAACCTCAAACTTCACGGATTTTTCTGCATGTTGGATAAGATTCTTTCATCATGTGAGTGTGGAGTATCTTCTAAGGAAACATGGTGTCTTGTTTCAAGGAAGGATTAATAAATTGATGAAATATTCCAAATGTGAGGAGGTTCTTTATGTAATAGGATAATAGATACTGTTAAGCACTTATTTAAATCTCAGATGAAAGTTCTGAAGTTCTGGAGAATTCTAACAGGGGGGAGAATTTAAACTGCAATGCTTGAGTTCAAAACCATGAATTTAGATAACAATACCCAATTGTTAGATGAAAAAAACAAACTAATGCAAATGACTATTAGTCCAACCATCATAAAATTGCCAGAGAAATTTCAGAAACATGTTGAATATTGGGCATATAAATACAGAGATTTAAGAATCTTGTGTTTATGTAGTAGTCCTGGTAAAGGTAAGTTTTGAACACATTAAAATTGCTTGATAGCTTAAAAATAGCTACATATTTTCTCTCTGATCTTTTCCTTGTGTGAAATATAATGGAAGTGTAACATTCAGTTTTATATAAGATCATGAAAATGCAAACTTATTTTAACCAATGTGACTTTGTAAAAGATTTACCACTTGTAAATCTGAGGCAATGCTGCATGTAGACGAAGTTATTCTATATAAACTATCTCAAAATGTTTATGGCATCTCACAGGTAAGTTTTACTGTGATTATAATGCCCTGTAATTATAAGTCCCAAATGATTTTAGAACTTTAGGCTAAAACTGCGTAGAGACAGTAAGTGAGTCATTTTAGTTGCCTGAAGTCTTCAGTTACCTATACAATTTCTATAGAGATTATAATTAGGAAGAAAATTTTAAAATAACCAAATCTAATTTCATAGGTACATATTTATGTAATGAACAGTATCTTTTCACAACTTACTACCCTTATTACATTTAGGCTCCACATTCAATAATAAAACTGTTGAGTTGGCTTTTATGTGAAAACCATGTTTAGTGTTTCCCAGACAGCCACAAAATAGCTCCAAGGATTATTCACTCCCTTATAAAAGGAGAATCAGTAGAAATAAGCATGTGTGGGTGTTCTTCAGATATTAATTAACTAATGCTTTTGTAAAAATTACCCTGTTTACCAAATTCACAAAAGCTGCCAGTTTTAAAAAAAGAAGCCAAATCTCTCCAAGCTGAGTTGTGTACAAATGAAATGTTATTGATGTTAGTAGGTTTCAGAAGAATGCTTCTGTCTACGTGTTTCATTAGAGACAGAAGCAGACTCATGGTATTGTGTAATTTACTAATTTTCAATAAGTCAGTATTTAAAAAGTTGTATTCCTAGATTAGGCTATCCTTGTCATTTTGGGCAGTTAACACATACTTCGCTGTGTAAATGAAAGAGCCTAGAGTTTTGTCAGTGTCTATTCACTGTCCATAATGGGTTATTGCCTAAGGATAATCTTTACTTAATCCTTGTGAAATAGTTACATGTCATATATCAAAAAGAGGATTCCCTTTTCCTCCATCCTGACACTGACTGCTGCAATAAATTATTTAGAGCCACCCAGTCTTATCAAAAAGGGGCTTCTCTTTTTCCCCGGCTAGTCAGAAGCTCTCTTCTAAAAGCTACAGGATAGAGGAAAGAAGAAGTAAAAGAACAATAATTTCAGTGAAGGATTTTACTTCCTCCTGACCATTGTTAATGCAAGAAATAGAATTCATGAGTGGATCATTCCCAGTGAAAGCCAATCTCAGTGTCAGAAACAGACTCCTTCAGAATATTTAACTGAACTGAGTCAGGATTTTCAGGACCTTTTTAGTCCATAGCTGATGGCACAGTGAAAAGATCAAAGATTATTGAAATGAGTGTAATTATGTAGAATTAAAAGAAACTTGCAAAGACAATACTATTGTGGCTGTTTAAATATTTTTGATAATATATTTGACATTTTAATTTAAGACTTGAGCAAAAAGAACTTTCTTTCTGAAATATGGACCAAATTATTTGGGCTAAAATCTACATGCTACAGCTTAAAGCTGACCAAAAGGCAGCTGTAAAAAATTAGAACTGATTTTAATTTTCATCTTAACCTAATTCCTCAGTCTGACATGGAACATGTCACATATCACATATCATGGCCCTAAATAGATAAATGTTTATGAAGATTCATATTTAAAAAGTGATAGTTCTGTAATTCATGCCTTATTTTAAAACTGTCTACCTTGTAAAAAAAAAAAAACTCTTTGGCCACTTTTTAAAAAAAATCAGGACCTTCATATATGCGTTCTCAAATGTTATCTAAGTATAATTTAATTTGAACTGAACACTGTCATATATATGTGAATGATTCATGCTGCCTTATTTTTTCATTTTTTTTATAGTTACAACATGAATAAACCAGACTATGCATCATGCCCTGTCAGGGAACATAAAAAAAGTACAAAGTCCAGAAGTGTCTATGGATTTTTCTCTAAGCACATACTGTTCCATTCAGTTTTCTATACAATTTCACCTTTGCATAGGTCAGTCCCCTGGAACTCAATCATGAATCATACCCTCTGTATCTCACTAAACAAAATTACCTAACTTACATAAATTTTCTGATTTTTATCTCTTCACCCCCCAAAAAAGGGAGAATAATAATACACACCTCCTAGGAAATTTTGAGTTTTAAACCAAACATCACAGATGTGAATGTTAGCACATTTATAAGGTTTGGAGGAAATGCTTGAAGTCTAGCTGCCGGGGTTTAATTGGCATTGAATTTCATATGACTTGGACTTGATTACATGCTTTCCCTGCTTTAATTTTATCATCTCTAAAATGATGATATGATGATACCTACCCGTGAAGTGTTCAGAGGATTAATGGAGACAGTGCTTGAAATCACTTAGACGATCATAGAACGCAGGGCTGAGACCTGAGATTCAAGCAGCACCTTCCCTTCCAGGCATTTTGGTTGTTTATTGCCAGTATCTTTTCTGATTGGTTGATGGCCATATGCTTATGTGTGTGTTGGGAAAAAAAATCTTAATGTAAGAGCTGACAGAATTTCCTTTAAAAAGAGGTGATTTTTACAGAAGTTTTGTGTCACTGTTGTCGTGACATTTAGAGCATGGAAAATATAAGAAGTGAAGAAAATGTAAATTTCTCAACAGAATAAAAAAATCTTTTTGCCAATTAAAAGTTCATGGAGAAAAACTGACCCAACCAGAAACACTGACCCAATAATCCAGATAAAGTGGCAAGAATAGACATAGGTTTTAGAGAAAATGGCCTAAGGAAAGTGGTGGGTACTGACCCTCAAAGGAAAAATGACCACTGGGAATTTCTGAGAGCAAGATATGGCCTTGGTCATCTCAACATGTGTCTAATATTCAAATTATACTTTAGATTGTTCTGTATGTTATTCTACATATTATAAAACTGGCATATGTTATTCTACAATCATGTATCAGTGCCTTCACAAAAAAATGTGACTACATACAAAATTGGTACATGTGGTCTTTTTCTTAGAAAAAAATTACAGAAAAGGGGCTCTTGCTCCATACCTAAAAAGCCCAGGATAGAGAGAAAAAGATGAGAGAGAAATCACTCAAGAAAAAGTAAGTACGTAGCTGAGGTGAGTAGGGGAAGTGTATAAGCCCCAAGAATTTCCAGTGAGTGGGAGGAAGTCTGAGTGTTAACAATACCTGGCATCTTTGTTTATGCCATTTTTAAATAGTATGGGTGAGGGAACTCCAGAAGGCTGGAGGATCTGTGGAACTGGCAGCTAAAATTTTGGTCGTGTAAATACTATTCAATGTCTTTATATTTTTTAACTAACAAACATTTATATATATATACATATATAATTCAAATATGTATATATATATTTGAAAATGCACAGGCTTTAACATCATGTATTTTTTTTAATTAATACTATAGGAAGAGTTAAGAAACTTATGGTATCTGTCACACAGTTTTTAACAGTTACATTTTTAAAGACTAAGTTCAAGGCTAATTCTTATGATATAATTTTATGCTGCTACATTAATGTCAAAAGCACTGTATATTCAAAGTGCCAAACATAGTTAGAAGCACCTCTCTGTGCTTGAATCAGGGACATGGGCCACAAAGAAGTTTGACCCTGGAGCTGAGACATGAAGGATGCATTTATTTTTTCCGAGTTCATAAGACAAGGGTGAATACATTCATAAACAGTGGAACAGTGCACGCAAAACATAGAAAAATGGAAGATCATGATATAACCATGCATTATTACCTATTGATATTGTAGTGTGAATGAATTCACTTTCCCCCTCCCAGCTCATTTTTCTTCGGGCAGCATTACGACACTAATCTGTAAAATAAAGAAAACATAAAAGGAAGAAAAGGGACATGTTTCTCCCTTTTCCACCTGTGATTTGGGCTATCCTTGCTTGCAAAGTAGAAAGATGCGCTTTAGATGTGATTGGCACATAATGGTACCACAGACACTTAACTCTTAGCTTTCAGAAATGCATCTTACTTTTAAATTTCTGAGGTATTTTCTTGTGAACTGAATGGATAAGAAAAAATAAGAGTTTCAACAGCTGTTAGAACACTTCAGCAACATATCCACAATCAACTGACTTTTCTTCCCTACTCTAAGTAGAGGCAATGCTACCTTCCTATTTCATATAATTGAACCTAGGTGCCTCTTAAATTTGTAAAGGCGATAAGAGAAAAGATATAGACAACTCATTAACAGCATATAAGGCTTTTGGATCAGGGTGGCTCTTGGTAATTCCATTTTCTGCTGAAGGCATCGCATGGCAGACTAACTGTTGGCTAGAAAGGTTGTGCTCGTGCTCGGTATGCTCCACTTAGCAACCCCTGGGGAAGAATGACATTTTGCCAGCCACCACGCTGCCTTATACTGATTTGAAAAAAAAAAAAAGTACAATTGATTTGTACAAGTTCTGTAGTGTCTTTCCTTTTTATACTCTCCACCTCTCTAGACTCTCAATGTGTGTTTTATGCCTTATTCTTGAATTAAGTCACTATCCTGTGGACTCCCAGATAAGCTCAGTCTCACTGCGTGATGCCTAGTTGTCTGAAGGCGGTCTCAGCAGTGGAGAGGAGAGAACAGGTTGTATTTAACTGTAGTCAGTTGCTTCCAGGGGAAAGACATCTGAACTCTTAGGGCCAAAACATTAATCTGGACCTTCCTCCTACAGAGGTAGTGTTGGACCGTTAAAAAAAAAAAAAAACAGGATGAGCTACATAAGCCGTTATCCCTTGAGAGGGGAGAAAGCTGAATCAATTCATTGTTGAATGAAGAGAGTGTGCCCTCGGTTTTCATGTTATCTGAGAAAACCCTCTGAGAGTTGACCGTGTGTCAAGTATAGCAAATATTAATTACAATGACACATAGCAACATTCATTTTGTTACACAATCCATACTTACTAAAGAATATCAATTCTGTATAATTTCTAGCATTGGGATAGCAATGTAGCACTTTTCATCTTCATATTTTTAAGTCAGAGGAGAGAGTTTAGAAATTTAATATATAGAGATTTCTGAGAGACAATAATGCAAGCTCTCTTCCTCAGAGAAAAGCACGTAGCACCGACTCTCAGAAGAGAAAATGATCATTCTGTCCTTTCCTAGACAGTGATAAAAACCTGGGTACATGGTGAGTCATTGATCAGGAAGCTGGTGTTCCTCACAGCCTGCAGCTAGACAGCTTCCTGTTCTGCTCTGACACGTAGTTTACAAAGCCACACTTCCAGAACGTTCCATCACCACTTGCCAGAAATAATGAGCTGGGAAAATTCAGTGTTGCCATTCATTCTTCAGTTCATTGAACAAATATATATGGTGCTCAGTTCCTAGAGTGAAGAAATAAAAGTATCCTGCCTTGGAGAATCTCAGCCTCCTTTGGAATAAAACAGATACAAAATAAATCCCTTACATTGATACATGTCATATGAAGCATGGATGCGATGAAGGAGACAGGGCTTACAGGAGGGGTCTGCTAATCAGGGGTCCAGGCAGGAGACAGGAACAACTCCAGTTATTTTAACAAGGTATTTTAGTAAGAACAGTTGTTAACATTGTGAGAGAACTTGTAGGACAAACAGAGCAACATTAAAGCATTACGGTGGTAGTGAGTATAATTAACACCCCTTAGGCTGAACTAACAGGGAAGATGTTGAAATTAAGATAAAAGTTTAAAAGCCCAGTTGGGGAAAGGGCTTTACGGAGCTGAAACTCTGACTTGGCAGGTGGGGTTCTGCACACATGATAAAGACATCCCAGGACCTCAGAGGAAGGACTGTGTGGAGCAGGGACTCAGACCTTGGAGGCTGCCAGGGGATGGTTTTGATATTTCTAAGGGGTCACAATGAGGGTGGTTCTGGCAGTGTTGAAAAACCTAGACACTGAGATCAATTGCTATTGTCAAGAGAATTGCTGCCGCCCAGAGCAAATGCACTGCCATGGTGATGCTGACAGGAACCAAAAACAAGCCTGAAGCTGGAAGCACAACAAAAAGATCTAAAACCTTTCTCCCTCCTCTGACTTTCTGTCTCCTTCCCATGCCTCCAGCGGCAGAAGCGAACAGGGATCCGGCTAGCAGTGCTGACACGTGGTTGACAGAGTCCTTGCAGAGCATAGGAGAGTGAGTGTAACCCGAGAAACAATAGTCTGTCCACTGGTGCAGCAGGGAGATGCAGGAAAGTGAAGGGCAGGAAGATAAGCCATCACTTGACGAGAGAGGGAACCCGGAGCTGACGATGAGACAGTGAGCAGTTTCTGAGGGTCGGGTGCAAAATCTGGCGTGAGCCAGGATAGCGAATCAGGAAGAACGGCCTGAGTCAGCCGGCCCTGCCCAGGGATGGGAAGGACCCAGGCACCTGGGGGAAAGCCCTGAATGGACCAAACAGTAATCCAGGGAGAGAACAGGCAGAAAATGCAGAACGCTTCAGAGGTACTAGAAGGTGCATATCAAGGGAAAGCAACCTTCACGAAGGGCTGTCCCCTCAGCTCCTTTTTGGAAGCACTCAGGGGAGATGTGCAGTCCCATGGTCCATTTTTCATGACTACTCAGTAGGCTTCTACAGACATTAGAGGTCAGATTTGGGGAGGGGAGGGGAACTTATTGAAGTACAGTTGATTTACAATGTCGTATTAGTTTCAGGTATGCAGCAAAGTAATTCAGATATACATGTGTATATATGTACACACATATTTTCTCAGAAGAAGGTACAGGTGAAGGAGGATACCATTGCTGAGGTCAACATGTGAGACAGGACTCAGGGAAAGGAGATGCAGCAGAAGAAATCAGAGGCCACAGTAGGGGTCCTGGGGGTTTCATTTGTTCCCAAAGGGAACAGAATGTCTACAGGCATTTTTAGTTGAGGAAACTGGATGTGGGAGGATGAGGAGGGGCAGTGTGCTCCTGGTACCTGCTGAAAGGCCAGAGGTGCTGCCAGTAGGTCTACACTGCAAGAGACAGCCCCTCACCACAGAGAGCTTCCCAGTGCAGGATGCTCAAAGTTGAAAGTCTTTGCCCTTCAGCCATGAGGAGCCTGAAGGCTCTAAGCAGAGCAATGAAATGGTTAGAGGTGTGCTCTTAGTGCCCCTGACTATTTTGGAGAAGTTAGAAAGCTGTTTTTTTGTGGGTTTTTTTTTTTCCAATGGGAATGTGGCTGAGAGCTGGCAGCCTCAGTCCAGAAGCTCAAGGCCTGGGCTGGTGACAGTTGTCCCCGGAGGGAGCATGGAGCTGTGGCAAATTCTGAACCAGGTGTCAGAGATCCTGGCTTACCCTTAGCTCCCCCATCCATAAGTTGGTTGACCTTGGGCAGGCATGAGAACTCCCTGAGCCTCTCTTTTCTCGTTTATAAAATGGGGCACAAGAACTTGACTTATTCCTGTGTTGCTGTGTTGATCAACTACAACACTGTTTATGAAGGAGTTCTGTAAAGTGAAAAGAGATGTAGATGAAAAGCATTGTACTATAAAGACATACTTTGTTATACTAGAGATTCCAGTGTATAAAGGGCATCTTTTTAAATTACGCAGTTGTTTCTTGCTCATTATACTCAAGTAGAAAGTATAGTTGAGCCAAAAGATGAAAATAAATTTCATAAATCAATCACCGATCATTTTACTATTCAGAAATAACACTATTAATATTGAGGTGTATATCTTCAGCTTTCAACACCTGCATGTGTATGTGTGTGTGTGTGTGTGTGTGTGTGTCATTTTTTCAGCAAAAAAATGGATTCATGCTTTTTTTTTAAATGGGTTCATGCTTTACCCACCAATATTACAAACAGCATCTCATAGCAATAAAATATTTCTGTGATACTATTTTTTAAAGACTGACCTGCAGATATTGTGCAGATTCAAATCTAAACAACCTTTTCCTACACTTAACATTAGACACCATCACAACGTGACGTGTCTGACTGTGATGATGACATGACTCAGGTGAATTACGCCCCCATGCTACTACCCACGGGCACTGTGAAGCGTGCATGGGCTAGGATGCTCTATGCTGCTGCTTACATTGATAAACTTTGAGAGCTCATTCATTTCCAGTTAGTCTCTTAAAAGGAATCAGTGAGGTTCTCCTTAAATACCTGGCAAGTAACAAGAGTGTGCGTGGCAATCAAGAGCCTCACGACTGCACTGTTCTGTCATCTCTTAACCTACCTGATCAAACAAAATACGCTCTCTCTCCAGGACGTGCGTGTCATTAACCACCAACTGCAATGCTGTTGAAAATGACCATGAAGCATAGTACCCCTATGCTAATAGGATCTGAAAGTTTTATTTCATTACATGTCTTCTGTCAAACTGAATTAACATCCTATCACAATTAGCTGTTGTTTACCCTAATAAGAAAGGGTATGTTGGAGTTAGATCTCTGTCTTGTATTTATAAAAAACAGATATAATTTGAAATAGATTAACTACTGTAAAATGACAAAAATGACTACAGCAGAAGGTTCTCAGGGTAATTTCTTCTAATCACATTTTTTTCTCTTTGTGTGTGTATGTGTGTTTGTAATATATATACCTCCTTATTTTTTTATATCACGTCCTTATCAGATGTGAGATAAATAGATACAGCATTTCTCTTTCTTGATCTATGCATATACGCATACACACATGCATTTATACACTTCCTTACTGCATCTGAATAGAGATATGTGTGTCCACACACATACGAACATATATATATAATTTATACCTTTCATGATTCAAGAAAGAATTAAGCCATATTGGAGGCTTCATAAAATATACATATGGCATAGCCAAACTTCAAATTAGATATTTTAAGTTTTTCTTCTTATCTTCAAGAATTCATATTTTAAAACTGATGTACCATATTCATAAAGTGTACTTGAGACATAGCTTTGTCATCTTTGAAAACCATTCCAGGTGTGAGTTTTCCTTGTGATTTAATTGACTACCCAGTCTTGGGAAGCACAACTTGATTATTATGTTTTATGATATTTTTAAATATTTTTATTGATTTATAATCATTTTACAGTGTGTCAAATTACAGTGTAGAGCACAATGTTTCAGTTATACATGAACATATATATATTCATTGTCAAATTTTTTTCTCTGTGAGCTACCATAAGATCTTGTGTATATTTCCCTGTGCTATACAGTATAATCTTGTTTATCTATTCTACAATTTTGAAATCCCAGTCTATCCCTTCCTATCCTCCGCCCCCTTGGCAACCACAAGTTTGTATTCTACGTCCATGAGTCTATTTCTGTTTTGTATTTATGCTTTGTTTGTTTGTTTAGATTCCATATATGAGCGATCTCATATGGTATTTTTCTTTCTCTTTCTGGCTTACTTCACTTAGAATGACACTCTCCAGGAGCGTCCATGTTGCTGCAAATGGCATTATGTTGTCAGTTTTTATGGCTGAGCAGTATTCCATTGTATAAATATACCACAAATTCTTTACCCAGTAATCTGTTTATGGACATTTAGGCTGTTTCCATGTCTTGGCTATTGTAAATAATGCTGCTATGAACATTGGGGTGCAGGTGTCATCTTGAAGTAGGGTGCCTTCTGGATTATGTTTTTATGATTTTTATATTTTACTTCTTTGAAGTTTTGAGCTTGTGTATTGTTTAATTATGTTTTGTTCTATTCATTCTGATGATCAGAGAGTTCCTTATTGCATGTGGTAGTATGTATAATTAACTGAAAAACCTACATGTTTGGTAGGCTATATTTTATAACATATTTTTTCACATATGTTACATTGTATCTTTGTCACGTCTCTTACCAAAAACTTGTTTTTTGCTTGTTAAAGCCCTACCACTGAACTGCGCTATGGTACAAGCTAAGCACAGAGAAAAAATAAATGTAGTGATTGGATAGAGAACGGGGAGAGTGTTGAAGGTGGTAATGACCGATCATTGCATCTCTTTCTGTCTAAGATGAACAGCCTTCAGGAAGTGTATTGCATCAGTGAATCAAAAAAGACATAGGTGACAGCCAGCACATAATAATTTGCTATTCACTGACTAGGACATGTCCGCATTCACATGGTATTCAACTGTTCTGCAATTCATGAAATGCTGGCCATTATTTTATTTATGTCATCTGTTACCCGAGCAATATGACAGAATTCATACCTTTAAATAGACGATGTTTCTAAACTGTCTTGGGATCAATCTTGGTTTCTCCTGCTGCAATTGCAACTGTATCTTTAACCTGGTTTTTTACCTACTTCTGAAATTGAGACAGGATATGTCTCCACTAATCCTTTAATTCCCTGGAAAAAAAAGATGCTAATTTTTCAAGATTGCCTGTAGATAGAAGTTCCATCTCACTTTGGATAAATAAAAGATTATGTATAGATTATTTATTATACCAATTATCCCGGTATGTATAGCTCATGATTATACTACAGTGAATGGAAAATTAATCTATAGCAATGGAACCAAATAGACAAGAGGCTGCAATATGAAGCATTGCCTCCTAAAAAAGGAAAAAAGAAAAACATGCAATGGCAGCTGTAAGGAACACTAAGAGAAAGTGGTATTCCGAATGAAAAGAGAATTATGCCCCACCTTCCCTGCTTGCTTGCTTGTTTTGTTCTTTACTGACAACTGGAGTACTCAAGGAATATGTTTCACAAAAAATAAGGCTTGCTGTATTAAGGAACTTCTTTTTCTCTTCTATCCAAAATCCTATTTTTCCCCATTATTTTTTCCAGTGATGAATACTCAGTATTCTATGGAACTCTTTTATGCATAAAGTATTGTACTAAGTTTTTCTGCCTTCTGTGGGTATCGTATAAATACAATAACCTTAACTACCTCCCATATACTTTCTGTTAAATATTTGTCTATATAAAAATAGATCACTTTATTTAAACACTATTGTTATAAGGATTATTATTTATGGTTACACATAGTTATATTTCGTACAATTGTACTTACAAAGTGATTATACATACAAAATCATAGTTCACTAAATCCTTATAATAATCAATATATCTTTGTCTCATTTAAAGATAAGAAAATTGAAGTTCAGAGGAAGTGCCTTGCCCAAAATAATACAACACATAAGACATGAAGATGAGATTCAGACACAAACCTCCACAGCTTCGCTTTCCATGTTTTTAACTGTCATTCATGTTGGACTCTTTAAAGTGACCTTTAAAGTGAATAGTGTTTTTTTTCTCCAGCCTAATTCTGAATACACTGAGATACAAAACATGGAATGGATGATGATGGTTAGCTTATTATCTTTACCAGAGAAAAAGGCAAGGTTGGAAGATGCAGTGTATCGTAAGTCACTGTACCCGCTAAGTGAAGCCCAACATGAGGTTAACTGAAATGCCCAGCCTGGGCAGTGCAGGACCAAGGCAGCGCCTTCCCACACTCCACTGGTAAAGCAGAGCGGGAGGAGCAGGAGAGACACCAGTCCATGCTAAGTTGATTAAGGATTTCTCTGAGATAAGCTCCTTCTCAGGAGTAGAGCATGTTGGAAAAAGCCCTAGGGGTGCATAGAAAAAACCTGTCTTGATTGAAATCAGCCATGAGGAAAAGCTGGACTATCTAACACTCTACAAAGGTAATTTGTCATTGAAGAAATCTACTTCTTATCAAGGAAATATTTGTTCCTAAAAACTCTGTAAGAGGATATCTTATATGAAAGGAATATAAACTCTACAGAGTTAAGCCTTCTTAAATGATGGTCCCCATGCACATTGATGGGAAAAAATATTTTTTTTTATTCACAGAAACTATTCAAAATAAGAGCAATAAAAAGAAAATGAACCAAATTACTTGCTTAGAGAACTGTGACATTTTTATCAGCCAGGTATTACATTTTTATATTTGTTTAGATAAAATGAAATTACTTTCCTTTTAAAAGTCATAAAAACCTTAAAACTAATGAACCTCTGCCACCTTTCTCAGAGGCAGTGTAAATTTCTGACTTACTATAGTCTTAAAAGTTATATCAACATAAATGTATATGAATATTAAGAAATACAAATGAATCTATGAATCTATAATGAAGTTTATTGGTTTCACCACTGCTATTAATATTATTTTCCTTCATTCAACCCCAACAATTTGACTATTTCCAAATAATTATTTGGATATTTGTCATGTTTAACATGTTCTTGTAAACTTTTTTTGAAGTTTCTCTTTGATAAGATCTTCAACTTTGGTTCTACTTTTCAACAAAAATTTAAAAAAGATCAAATATAAAATCAAAAAGATTATAGAGCACAATATCATAACCCAAAAATTATACTTAGGTGTCTTCAAAATAATCCTTGGGTGCCATCAAAACTTAAAATACTTTTTTTCTGGAAAGCAATTTGCATTCTTTCATTCATTTCTATATATTTAGAAGGAAATAAGTTTTTTCTGTAAGTTATGTAGTATTGAATATATATCAATAATTTTAAATTAATGTAATCTTTGCTACAGATTTTTGTTCATATTCTTACTCATCAGGTAAATTACCTGGAGATTGACCCAGACACAAATGATTTTCACGAGAGGTGGAGTTGAAGGTCCATCACACAGGTCAATAAGATACAACTCTTGAAGGGATGGGGGCCAGGGCCGAGCTCTGCTTCCTACTACCTGCTGCTGGGGCTTCCCCACCACACAGGAACACCTGCAGAAAGACAATGACATAATTTTGCCCCCTTTTCCTAGATACTCAGATTGTTATCCTGCTAATAGTCACTAGATTTGTATTCTAACTTATTTATATTGCAGGTTAATTCAACTCATCCCAAGGTCCGTGCTTGTATAATTAGCATTGTCCTTCCCATAGAGATAATAAAACACTTCTGAACACAAAGGTGAAGTCAGTTGCCCCATGAACATGCAATCATTCTCTTGTGACTAATGTAATGAACATCAGTTGACTTTATTTAGCCAGTATGTGCATCATACTTTAATTGGAACAAGAAATCTTCATTTCACTTATATTTAATAGTGTGTTCAATAATAGTTTTACTCAACTTCTTTATAGCTACCGTCCTCAGTGCCAAAACTCAGTGAAGACTCAGCAAGATATGAAATATTATACTTTCATTAGATTTGACAATAGGCTCTTTATTTCTGACAAGTCACTAGTTCCGTGTACAGAGAAGAGCACTGACATGGCTTATTTCTTTCTTCCCACCTACTGGCAATGATTCTAGTACATAGTAAGCAAAAGCAATTAATTATTTATTAATAAACAATTAGAAATTTTGACTTCATGAATGTCATCTTCAAAGTAATCATACAGTGGGCTTCCATGTTTAGTACCAAAATGGCCAATTGATTTCAATTAAAATGATACAATATCAAAGTTTGTGAGAGACAGACACAGATTCTTGGTGGATAATTGGAGGAAGAGTCATTAAGTCAGTTACTTTAGTGAAGAATGAAAGTTAAGTGTTCTTAGAAATTTTAGGAACATTTAATATAGCTAACATTGATTAACACATTTTAACTACCTTTTTCATGTAAACAGTTTCATCTCATCAGCAAATGTAAGAACTATGCTGAATGGATGTCCCAAATTGATACAGGATGGAACAACCTTATAAACGTAAATAATATGAATTCTCCTATAAATTATGGCATTCTTTATATTTACTTATCTATATCTGTCTTTATTTATAATAGTCTTAAATAAAATGTTATTAACATTTTTATCATTAAGCCACAATTTTTGAAACTTATTTAAATCAGAGGGTAAAGAATGTATAAAAAAACAGAACATGAAAGCTTTCCCTGGATTCATGTTTCTTTTCCCTTAGTAGCAGTTTTTTCCATGTATATTTACCACCTATTTATGTGACTCTAAATATTAAATGGATGTTGTTTTCTGGTGATTAAAATTTAGATAAATTGCATTATATAATAATTGAAAATTTTAATATTTAAGTACACATAAAGGATATCTACCATTTCTTAATTTTCATTCTTTATGTGTACTTAAATAATAAATTTTATCTCTTATACATAAAAATAGTAGAAAGCACTTAATCTACTTACAGTCACTTTAATACTAACATATTTGAGATGGGAGTGCATGTAGCTCAATGGAAGAGTATGTGCTTAGCATGCACAATGTCCTGGGTTCTAATCCCCAGTACCTCCATTAAAAAAAATACTGAGTTCATGTTTAACATGTTATTGTGTGCTTTATACATATTTTTTCTGTTTTATATTTTTCCTCATGTCTCTTCTTTAGTTACAGTCTGTTTTTCATCAACACATATTTGTCTTCACCAACTCAACATATCCAGTCTATTATTACTATTTTTGCAATACTTACCTTCCAAATTACAACATGCATGTTTAAGTTAGCTAAAATTAGTAAATATCAGAAAACAATAAAAGAACCTAGAACACATTGATTTCACTTTCAACTTCTCAAATTGTATGATACTAGTAATATATTGGTATACAGATAAATATATGTGACTGTATCTGTCTGTATATTTGAGACCACTAAACATCATTATATGCATACAGTTAATTTTTAAAGAAATACACACACACACATACCCCACAAATTCCTTCATCCCCTCTATAATTTTCTATTGGAGAGTTTTTCTTTTTGACTGAAGTACATTCTTAGATTTTCTTTATTGTGCATCAGTTGATGGTATCTGATTGATTTTTGTTCATCTGATTCTTAATTCTTCATTCATAAGATATACTTTTTTCTGAGTTTCAACTTACTAGACTTTTTTTTTTTTTGTCTCCGTTTACTAAAGTTTTTGGTATAGGGGACCACATTTCATTCTCTAGTTTTATGTAGTCAATATAATTCAGAGTCACCACTTTACATGAAGTGCCTGTAGTACCATTTACCCTGGAGAAGCTGAACTCCTGCCCTCAGACTTTCTTTGCATCTCAAGCTCAGTAAGCCTGCAGCTGCAACCTGGCTCATTTTTGCATGTTTTTACTCTATTTCTGGCACAGAGAGATTTTTTTTTTAATTTGGTGTCTGAGTCTGGCAGTGCCTGTTAGGTTTTCTTCTTTAATATTTTATCATGCATTACTACATGTTTAGAACAGAGAGGGTGATCAAAGCATGAATTCCATGCTCCAACGTGACCTGAATGCCAGTGGCATTGATTTTTACAAACCTGTGGCCCTGCTCCACAGACGATTAGATCTACCAGTCCTTCAAGCAGGTCATATTGACCACAACCATGAGGGCACAATTATGAATTACACAGTGTGCAGAGAAAAATAGCAGAAACATAATGCCTCTATCAGTGAAAATATTTTTATGTGGTATTGAGTTTGATTTTCCCAAGGTATTCAGCTTAATTGCCAGATGCAACTCAGCTTTGCTATTTTACCTATAGACTTAGCTGCTGCTTTTATTTTTCATAAACTCACATCTGTGCTGATGTTTCAAAGTGTCTCTCTCTGACTTCTCCCACTGCTACAACAGTTCTTCACATTACCATTTTTTTAAGTAAAAACTTCTCAGATTCTTTATTTTTTATCCTGGACACACTGCATCTATTTAATAATTGAAAGCAAGGAGCAAAGCCTTAGATCTATCAAAATGGTTAGTTTTTTTCTTTTTTTTACTGTTTTTGTTAGATTTTGAAATTTTTCTTTATGTATTATATTTTTTCCTTGCAGTATTTATCAGATTCACATTGATGAACATTGATTAAAGCAGAGCCACTTAGATTAAACAGAGTAATAGAATTTCAGTATTGGCTTTTTCCTTTAAGATAATTTTGGTCAATGACTCCCCTAAGTTTGGGGGAAATGAGTATTTTAACTCCTTACAATTTATACTGGGTTATCATTGAATAAACTTTCCCTTACCAATAGCTGCACTAGACAATGTATGTATATTTTTTTGTATAAATGCATTAACTGAGTGCTATTATTTTGTAATGTAATCATGATGCTGAATTGTCCATTTAATAAGGCTTGGAATTTAATGTACTCTTGAACACTGTTTATCACGGCCTTGTGATGGGCCCCAGGAGAATTACTTAGATATACATTTTGGCCGCATTTTTAAAGCCATGACTAAAGAGGTAAGGTACCAGAAATCAAAGTATTAAGCCCTAAGGGAAAATTAAACTGCAGGAGATTTCATATCAAGCTGATCAAATAGACTTGAAGAATCTCCTCCAATGTTAAACCTGTTTTTGTAAGAGATCACTGAAATAAGATAATAAATTTTATAAGTTTTATGATAAAATGTATTTGGCCAGACCCTGTCCATGGGAATTTTTTAAATGCTGTTCACTTAATCTGGTAAACTGTGAAATTCAGGGTTAAACTTGGGGGATAGAGGACAGTTTATTTGAGCAGCTTTCCCAAATGTGAACCAGAAATAAATAATGAATAATAAAATCAGATTAAAGAAAATGTAAGACTACATAACAAATCAACTAGCAAAAAATTCAGGATAAGTTTTTTTTTTCTACATATAAATACATGCCTTATCCTAGTCATGTGATAGAAGTGGGTACAAAATTGTGAGCATCACTAAGATAAACATGTTATCTGTTACTTTATTTACAGAGTCTCTAGGCTTAAAAAAAAAGTATTCAGGTGAGGTAAATACAGGTCTCCATTCTGCTGATTCCTGAGAAAGATTTTTCCATAAATACTCTTAATGATGAAATGCTTTCATCACTTTGAGATGAAGTGATAACAAATTTTTTAAAAATTGTCCCTTATCAAATTATTTTCTGTAAATGACCAAAATAAATATTTACATTTTCTTCTGGTTGTTAGTAAATAACCTAAGACTATCAGGGTAAATGTTTACAAACTTTTATTTCCAATGAAATATACTGAAGCATTGCTTTTTGATGAATAAGATAGCAGAGGAAATAATTATGGAATATCTGAGGTTCTATTGATTCTGCTCTTCCCTTTAGTGAGTTTTTTTTTTTTTTCTCAAAGTGAAGGATTAAGTACCTAGAGATCCACCATAAGTCTTCTTGGAAAGGGGTTGAGGAATTATCTGTAAACATGGCCAAAATTCGCTTTATGAATGTAATCTAGGTATGTTCTAATAAATATAGTTTTACAAGGACATAAATACTATGATGCAAATAATTTTAGCCTAAATAATTTTTGATTTTGATGATACTAACCAACTGACAGTTACATTGTAAGCTGATGGTAAATTTTCTAAGTCCATTAATTTTCCTTACGTAATAGAATGATTTTACCAGATGTATTCATTTTCTATTGCTTTTATAGTATACTGTCAACAAACACATTACCTTTAAAAAAAAATACCCATTTTTTTTTCATCTTGGATTTAACATGTGTTGTTTTACTTTTGTGTGTGTGTGTGAAGTATAGTCAGTTTATAATGTGTCAATTTCTAGTGTACAGCATAATGTTTCAGTCATAATTTACATACACATATTCCTTTTCATATTCTTTTTCATTATCATCTTACAATTCTGTGTTATCACAAGTTCAGGCGGAGAGTGACTCAGCTTCTGCTCAAGACCTCAGTAGGCTGGAATCAAGGTGTTGACTGGACTTGATTCTTACTTTATTCTTAGCATTGTTTTATATTATGTTCATTGATGAGCTCTAGCAGTTTCCTGGTAGTGTCTTTAGGATTTTCTGTGTGCAGTATCATGTTGTCTACAGTGACCATTTTACTTCTTTTCCAGTTTGGATCCCTTTTACTTCTTTTTCTTCCCTGATGGCTGTGAACAGGACTTCCAGAGCTATGTTGAATGAAAGTGAGATTGTGCATCACTTTCTTGTTCCTAATCTGAAAGGAAATTTTAGCCTAAATAATTTTAGCCTAAATAATTTTTGATTTTGATGATACTAACCAACTGACAGTTACATTGTAAGCTGATGGTAAATTTTCTAAGTCCATTAATTTTCCTTACATAATAGAATGATTTTACCAGATGTATTCATTTTCTATTGTAAGAATCAAGTAAGAATCAAGTTTCTGCTTGTCACTGTCAAGTACAATGTTAGCTGTCAGTTTGCTTTTATGGACTTTATTATGTTGAGGTATGTTCCTTCTATGCCCACTTTCTGGAGAATTTTTATCATAAATGGATGTTGAACTTTATCAGAAGCTTTTTCTGCATCTTTTGGGATGATCATGTGTTTTTTATTCTTCATTGTGTTAACGTGGTGTATCACATTCATTGATTTACGGATAGTGAAATATCCTGACATTCCTGGGGTAAATCCCACTTGATCATGGTGTATGATCCTTTTAATGTACTTCTGGAGTCATTTTTGCTGGTATTTTGTTGAGGATTTTTGCATCTATGTTAGGTAGTGCTGTTGGCCTGCAGCTGTCTTTTTGTGTGATGCCTTTGTCTGGTTCTACTATTAGGGTGATGATGGCTTCATAGAATGCATTTGAAAGTGTTTCTCCCTCTGCAGATTTTTGGACCACTTTTGAGTAAGGGCTGTGTCTCTTTTGAGTAAGCTCAACAACGTAGAGCTGTGCTTGTGACTAAGTATAAAGACAAATGTACACTGAAGGCAAAATTCCAAGGAGAAAATGATAAAGTTTAAATTAAAGTGAAATAAATACATTTGAAATAAAAGTAAAATGAGAGGAAAGTGCAGCTTTATCATAATATGATTTAGTGAAAATCTTGAATGAACAGTCTATGTGGCTCTCATCTCTGCTGTTTTCCACATTGAATTATCAGTGCCATCTTGGTTTTGTCCTTGAAACAATAAAAAGACAGGACTACAGCTTTTCAAAAGTAGCCTCAGGAAACTCAATTATTGAAGCAAGCATTTTTTGATATTTATATTGCAGTACCCTTTAACATCCTTGAAACTTAGCATCTTATTCATCTTCCATTTGTGATTATTCATATAGCTTGCTGTTATATCAACATTGCCTTATTTCTGTTAGGGTAATTTTTATGAAGATTTGACTAGTAAAATTCAAGAACAGAAGCTATAAAGAAGAGCACTTAAATAACCTTCTAGTTTATGTTGGGTTCAAAATAGTTTAGTCTTTTCATGGCTTGAATATATTGAAATTCTTTTTTTTAATAATAGTAAATTCAAGTTACTGTCTTTTCAGCCATGATGCTATTGACACTACATTTTTGTAGATTTTAGAATTTTAACTCTTTTCTAATACAATATTTATAAATGTCTTCTATATATAAATTGTTATTTTAAACATTTCAGCTTTATAAAGAATTAGTTTGCTGTGATCACTTTGACCTTCAATAGAGGGCTCAAGACATACCACCATTTACACTATCACCAAGAAAAAAATAAATTCTTAGATGTGAAGACAACAAAATATGGACAGGATCTATATGAGGAAAGCTATAAAACTCTGATGAAAGAAATCAAAGAAAATCGAAATAAATGGAAAGGAATCCATGGTCATGGACATAAGGGTTCAATATTGTTAAGATGTCAGTTCTTCCCAACTTTATCTATGTCACACTCAATTCCACACAAAATCCTGATGGTTCACTTTTTGGAGAGGAACAAACTTTTCTAAAGGTAAAGCTATAGAAACATTCAAAAATACCAGTGGTTCCCAGGATTTTGTTTTGGGGAGCTGAACAGGTGGGAGCTCAGGGCATGTTAGGATTGTGAAACGGTTCTATATTATAATGTAGTGGTGGGATATGGCATTACACTGTTGAAAACCATTGAACTATACCATATGAGGAGTGAACCCTGATGGGAACTAGACTTCAGTTAATAATAATGCATCAGAATCAGTTCATCAATTATAATCCATGTAACATTAATACTAGGGAAAATGTGTGTGTGGGAATGTGGCTATATGGAAACTCTGAGCAATTTTTCTGATTCAAAAAGCTCTAGGAATCTGTTGAAGAATACCTCTTTAGTGAAATGAATACACAAGCAATGAATGGGAGAAAATATTCATAATATATGTGACTAGTTCTATGTGTATTATATACACAACTCTTAAAAAGGAATATTAATGAGACAAATTACACAAAGGTGGGCAAAATGATTGAATAGACATTTCACACAGGAGAATACACAAATGGCTAATAATTTCATGAATACTTATTATCATCACTCATCAAGGAAATTAAAACTAAAATTATAATGAGATACTAATACACACCTAATAGAGTGGTTAAAATAAAAAAGAGTGATGATACCAAGTATTGACAAAGACACAGAAATCTAAATACTGTATCAGGAATTTGTTTGACAATTTCAGTAGGAATTCAGAATACACCTATCCTGTGAACCAGCCATTTTATTTTTTAATATTGCCCAAGAGATATGAACATGTATGTCTATAAAAAGACATACATAAACACTCATAGATGCTTTATTCATAATAACCACGTACTGGAAACAACTGAAAGGTCTGTCAACCACAATATGGATTAAAATACTGTAATTTATTCATACAGTAGACTATTATTCAGTAATAAAAAACATCCTATAGGTACAAACAACATGGATGATCCTCTAAAACATAGTTTTAAGCAAGAGAAACTAGACAAAACTAGTACACATTTTTTATGTCATTTAAATCAGGCTCCTGAACAGGAAAAATTATCTACAGGGAAAGATAACAGTGGTTGACTCACAGACTTGGCAGTGGAGGATAGGAAGGAAGGGTCTGGGGTGTGTCATGAGGAATATTTCTTGGTTGATGGAAATACTGTCTTGAAAGAAGTGTGGGTATATTTTGTGTGTGTGTTTTAGACTTGCAGGCAGTATCTGTACACTTCACTACATGTACTTTATCCATCAGTGGAGAATAATTTTTAAAAGTGCAAGGGAGGAATTAAAATGTGTAAGAGTGGCAATAATGAGTAATTTTCTATACTAATCAGAGCTGAGGATTATAGAGCTTGGCTCCCCATAGAGTTCTGGTTACTCAGAAATTATATAAACAGGATCCAACTCCGAGCCCACACCTAGGAATATAGATCCAGGCAGGACGCATTCTCAGCAGTTTGTCGCTTACTAATTGTGGGATCTTGGGGAATTAACGTAATGCGTCTAATCACCAATTTCCATGTTTATAAAATAGAAATAATGCCAGGAATCTGAGCATTTATTGAGATTATATAGCTAGTGTGCTTAGCTTGGCTTTGTACATAGTAAATGCTCAGGAGAGGCGTCAAGCGCTGTTACTACTGCCGTGCAGGCGGGGTATCGAGGTTCCCTAGTTACAAAGGTGATGTTAGCGTGCCTCTCATGCACTCATTTGCAACTACAATTGTCATATACAGTATGAATGCAATAAAAATTGTAGACTATTTTGTCCTGTAAGTATTCCTATTATGTGACAGCATCATTAAAATTGAAAAGAGAGGGGGAAAAGATGTTTTCCTGTACCACTATTCAAAAACCTGCTGTCACAACAATGATAAAGTAAAACACATTAAAAAGCCTCCGTTACTGAGACAACGTGAGGAAAACAAAGTGAAGATATTCATTATTGGAGTCATAAAATTGCAAAATGAAGAATGTATTTGTAACTTTGGCAAATGAGGTGTTTACAAGTTTGTCATTAGAAATGACCCTTTAATGAATGGGTAAAGTTGCTGGCAATTATCACATTAGCCTTTTGACTAAATGATTATATGATATTTCCTATAAGATGATTTAAACATAGCCTCACTGACCCTATGATTCTGTTCTAATTTTGGTGTTTCCTTAGAATTCATCTTTAAAATTAGTTTAAGGGTTAACTTCAGTTTTTCTTAGACTTTACTCAAAGTATATAAATAGACAGAAAAAGTTTTCTGCTAAGTGTCAGGTGTGTAAATGCTCACATTCAGCCTAAAAGAGGTTTAACTCTAACACGGTTCCAAATTTCATAATCAGGAGAGAGTGGTGATGTTTCCTGTCTTCAGATTTTTTTTATGGCTGAAGAAAGTTTAAGAGGTCAGTTATGATTTCTTTGTGAAGTAGACACACACACACACACACACACACACTCTGATGGCAATTCCATTTCCCAGATATGGCAGATATTTGAAGGAAATGTTTGTTTAGAAATCACAATCCAGGTATCACCCCCACAAACACTGTCTCATTCTACCAAAAACTTTGTTGTATGTGTGCTCCAGTGATGCTCTCCACTTTACCTAAATTAAGTTTTCTTTCCATGCCATCCAAACCATTCTTCAGCTAACTTAATTTCTCCTTCAATGAATTCTTATGTTCTCTCATCCTTCACCAAAAAAAAAAAAAAAAATATATATATATATATATATATTTCTTATCTCTGTCTTCCCATTTTCAGTTAGTTCGTGTCTTTCCTGTTTCACTTGTTTTATACCTCATGTGTCACTTTTCATGTACGACCTTACACTATGACTGTTTCTGTATATATTTTCATTTGTCTTTTGTTGTTGTTTAGGGTTTTTATCTATTTTTATATATAGTGGCTAACATTTGCAAATCTCAAACTCCCAAATTTATCCCTTTCCATCCCCTTTCCCTGGTAACCATAAGATTGTTTACTATGTCTGCAAGTCTGTTTCATTTGTAGGTAAGTTCATTAATGTCCTCCTTTTTCCTTTTTCTTTTCTTTTTTTTTTTTAAGATTCCACATATGAGTGATATATGGTATTTTTTCTTTCTCTTTCTGACTTACTTCACTTAGAATAACAATCTCCAAGTCCATCTGTATTGCTAAAAATGGCACTTTTTATTATTTTTTATGACTGAGTAGTATTCCATTGTATAAGTATAACACATCTTCCTTATCCAGGCATCTGTCTGTGGACATATAGGTTGCTTCCATGTCTTGGCTATTGTAAACAGTGGTGTATGAACATGTACCTTTTTGAATTAGAATTCACTCTGCATATATGCCCAGGAGTGGGATTGCTGGATCATATGATAAGTTTCCTATATGTTTTTAAGAGGTGTGTTCTCAGTACATCTCTATTGGTTAAACTGTAGACTCATACACATAAAACTGCAGCTATTTCTACTTCATTATAAAGTACCACTCTGCTTCATCACTTGAAACCCATTTTAATTCATCCTTCATATATTTCTTTTATGTTCCCTACTTAAGGCATTTTTAAAGTAAACGATATTAAAACAAAATACCATGTATATTTTATTCACAGAAAGTCCATTTATTATATAAGTTGAAATAACTACAGAAAGAAAACAAAATTTGAAATGTCAAAAGTTTAATGTTCTTTTTTCCTTGACCTAGAGGTCTCAACCCTGTTCTCCAAGTGGGAAAGCATTTTACAAAATTAATTTATACCAAGAACTAGAGGTCATTTTCAAGGAACCCCAGAGAATTAGTACCAAATAAGTTATATGGATTTCTGTGATTGCCAACAAGAAAAGTCAATTTACAGTGCTAATATCTCAGAATTTAATTTGATCACTCTTGTTAGTATAATTAGAAGTAATATTCCTTGGAGGCAAGTAGCTTAATCTGTGAAGAATGAAGAGAAATTTAAATCCACATAAATGTGCTTAAAAATATTCTACAAGAATGCCATACTTTGTATTTTTTCCTGAGGTTACAGATAGTCATGAAAACATGAATCAGATATCCATGCCTCCAAACTCAAGAAATAATAAAGAGAAGGGGTGGGGAGTTAGGGTCTTGCTGGGTGATCCAACATTACAGGAGTGCTTGAATTGGTTCACATACTCAGATGATAGACATATGATGTAAGAGAAGGAATAAAGCAATTGGAGGAAGAAAAAAGAAATTTACCTATGAACAGGTGATGTGTAGCAAATTGTTCATCCCCTCTAAGTCTTGATTTCCTTATCTGTAAAATGGGAGCATCCATGGTTTTACTCACTGTAGACGTAGGGGATGATTTAGCCACTGCCTACTGCCTCAAAAACTGGAAATGAGTCAGAAGAATGTCTGTCTTTGGGTAAATATCTAACTTCTGGCTAGCTTTATTCAAATTTTCAGAGATCAAAGTGATGGGAGACTGAAATGTGTATCAGAATCCATTGCTCTTAACTGTCAATGTCATGTATCAAGTAATTATTGCTTGAGCTCACCTGCTATTTGCTCCTTGATAAATAATTCCCAGCTCAGTCCATCATGCAGGGAAGAGAAAGTTAGGTATCAGTATGAGGAGAACAGATTGCTGGGGTTTGAGTCATTTCTCTACCGGTGACTGTCTAGTGATCATGAGACTTTTCTCTATTTCAGTAGCTAATGCTGTATATTTAAAGCATGTAGAATAGGACCTGATAAGTAGCCATTAATATACTTAATATAAAAATAGTCACCAGTTTATTGGTTCACTGGGAAGCCCTTCTGTTCTGAGCTGGCCTGGCTGATCGGCACAGTCAGCTGGTGAGTGGCGGGGGCTCGGTTGTCGAGGACGTCCTCAGTTACACTGAGTTTGGTTGGTCCCTGGGGCCCGAGGTGGTGAGGCTTGTTTCCGTTCCATGTGTTCTCATCCTCCAGCAGGCTAGCTCAGGCTTCTTCATAGGATGGTAGAAAGATTCCCAGTACATGAAGGAATCTTAGCGTGAAAGTGCTTCAAGATTCTGCTTGCATCTTGCTTGTTACTTTCGCTGTTGGCCTAA
This sequence comes from Camelus bactrianus, assembly GCF_048773025.1. Lineage (NCBI taxonomy): Eukaryota > Metazoa > Chordata > Mammalia > Artiodactyla > Camelidae > Camelus > Camelus bactrianus. The sequence continues at coordinate 11,494,046 of NC_133542.1, forward strand.
GTGAATCTTAATAGCCCTGATCCAAGTGAGTGGCAAAAGGGTCTACTTGAAAGAAGGTGAAGCATTGTGTCTGATTTTACAACCTACCACACTCTATATGCACTCATACATCCATGCACACATATAGATTTCATATATACATATGTCACACTCACTCAGCATATTTAAATTAATGAATATATGTGTTCATTCATTGCTTCATTCATTCATATATATGCATATATAATGTACATATTTACTTATTCATAAATATGCATGAGTTATAAGTAAAATATAAACAGGTGCCCTTCCAGGACAATAGAAAAAGCAGTTGATCTTTATAGACATATCAGAAATCAAATATATGTATGTATAAATGGAGAAAAATAAATCAAGGTATGGTGTGCTACTGCATAACTTATATTAACAAGTCACATCGCTGTTTGCCATTGGTGAGATTTAAGAGCTCCATGATATGGTAGTGTTTTTTATTCAGTTGTGTAATAAATTGTCACCAATGTAATGTGTAGCCAGACTGCTCTGTGTATACAGAGTCCTACTCTTGGCATTGAAGATTGAAAAAAACAAAAAAAAATTTAAGGTTAAGTAATTTAAAAATCTAGCTGACGTAAACCTGCAGATACATATTTGAAATTAGCCTAAGCAAATTCTAAATAAGTTGGTGCAATTATTGGCATTGATCTTGAGTGGAAATAAATGAGTAAAATTAGCTGGAGGGACTCAGGGAGGAAGCTATCTGGGGGACCTGTGTGATAAGTTTCTATGTCAAGAAGAGTGCATAGCTGAGTGGAAGAACTGAGTGGGGGAATAGTGAGAGGTAAGTTTGGTGAAGAAAACAGGAAGCACATAGAAAAAGAGCACCTGCGACATTGAGTAAGGGAGTTTTCATTTAATGTCATAAGCAAAGGGGAGTTACTGAGTATTCTTAGGAAAGACAGAGTCCAGTATGATGTTCACACTGTGCGGGTGACTTCTCTAATTAGCAAGCCTCTTAAACAGTTCAGGAATATAAACTTCAACATTTAATTCACCTTATTTTAGTAGGTTTAAATGAACCTACTTTAATAATTTTAAACTGGTACAAACATATCACCAGATATTTAAATATAAATGTCTAGTTTCCTTTCTCAGTAATACATACTCTAAGTAACTTAAGAAATAATTTAGACATGATTGCTAAAAAAAAAGTACTTCACCAAAGATAAAATAGATAAAAATTATCATTGAAGTAATGAAAATTGGACATTGATCTTACTTTTCTTTAGTTTTTCCATAACCTCTTTAGACGTGTAGAATTAGAATTAAGTTTCAGTGCCTCTTTAAGAATTGTCTCTTAGTAACACAAGGTCAAGTGTAACTTTTCCTATTGTGTTGGAGTTCCTGTGCCTTGGGGCTGGTGGTGAGCAAGAAGACCAGCTAGGTGCTAGATCATAAACAGAACATGGTAAGATTCTGCAAAACTAGTTATTTGTCCAACTCTTACCTAAATGAAGGAAGAAGAGAGTGATAGTAAAAAGAACTGCAGATTGGGAATTTATTTGGGGAGATAATTGCTCATTCTCCTTCCTGCCAGCAAGACATGTGAAGGGATGATCAGAGACCCACTATAAGATGTTAGGGCTTTTTCATTTTTGTTTGTTTGTTTTTATTTTTAAGGATATGAGAAGCATTTTCTGATTTCAAGCCAAAAAAAAGACTAAGTTTTGTTGTGGGCATAAAAGCAGCAGGCTGGTAGTGCTGGTTGGTAGAAAAATTTCCAGAGACCTAGGAGAGTTGAGGGAAGTTTAACAGGGACACTGCTGTAGGCAACAGCTGGCCACACAGGCAAGAGGGTGCAGAGGCCAAGAGCGGGGTCTTTTTTGGGGGGAGGAGCTGTGCACATGAGGAGGAGGAGGCTGCGTGATCAGTTCTTGAACAGGGACGTGATTGGTTGTAAGAAGGCAGGGACTTCTCTGAACTATAGGATTTATGACATTGAAAAAGGCAGGATGTGAGGCCTGTCTGCCTGGGGTATTGAGACTGGTTATCTCCTAGGGTAATGGGTTTTGTTAGGGTAAACACATATCAAGAGATTTTTTTTTAAATTCTGCAGAAATGCAGGTAAGTGGAGTGGTGCTGCCTTGGGGAGTTGGGGTTAAGATGTCAGTGTCTCCAGGCACACAGAGAACCCAAGAGTGGGGGTTTCATGACTCCAGAAAGTGCCACCTGGCTCTACGGGTTTGAATGGCCTGTGGCAGCCGAGGGAAGCAAACTGCTTGGACAGTGGACAGACCTTAAATACCATAAAGCAGTTTGCTATGGGCCAGAATTGGGCCTTGTGGAAGGGAGTGTGGGCCAAGAGAGAGGGCTGTGTGGAGAGACAGCTGGAAGTTAGATGCTGACAGAGCAAGTCTTAAAAGCCTAATTGAAAGAAACCTCATCTTCATCAGGGAAATACCAGAAAAGTGGTCTCTAATGATGGTTATGTGGAAAGAAACCTGAAACTACCCTTTGGTAAACACAACTACTATGATTTCGGCATTCGACACACACGTTGTCCAGATGTTAAACTGCAGTTATCATGGCCGCAGAACATGTGTATTTTCTAGAACCTGTTACCCTTCCTCTAAGTCTGGGAATAGATTCAAACATCAAGTAGCTTATAGAAGAAAGAGGTAAAGCCAGCAGGAGAGAGAAGCAGAACTTGAATTACATGAAGGCTTATTTGCTAGTTCAGGTCAAAGCTGCCTAGAAGGGGAATAGGTTTGATTTAAATGAGAGAATAAAGTTTTGTCATTAGACCATACAGGATTTGTAAATACTACAATGTGATTATAAAAGCTTTGGGATTTACTCAATGTTTTATACAAGGATGGGGAAGAACAACATAGCAGTTTGAAGGTGTAAGATGACAGCGGGTGAAACTGCCTTTTGTGTGAACTCACTAAGTCTGGCTCCTTTAACAAATCACACCCTAGTTCATTTAATAGTAGGTGTGTAAATTTTAATCTTCTCAAGATACAGAAACTATGTTGATGGCCTGGGGTGAAATATGTTGATAGGATATAATGACCTAAGCCATTAAAAAAAAACTGACAAATAGTAAAATGTAGTGATATCAGAGCTGAAATATCATTTCAATGAGGGGGGGATCCGTTAGGCTTTGAATTCTGCCGAGAAGTAGATTAAGACAACTGTGAGATTTATTATTTTAAATGCAAGCTGTCTTTTTTTTTTGTCAAGGAAGATTGTCTTTAGATATGATCCCAACATATTTAGAAATACGAACTCTAGCAAAGGTCAGCCAAGTCATACTTAATGGACAATTACTATTATCAGGAAAGCCAGCCCCCTGTGCCAAATATAGCTTAAAACTTGGAACACGTTTTTTTGAAACACTGGGATGGGTATTCCTGTTCTAAACATAGAACAGAAGTCAACAGTTCTAACAATGTTTTAAAATGTTTAAATTTGTAGGATGAAAGTTCTTTGCCTCCTTTGATATTCAGACTCAGGCAGAACCTGAACTTCATTGCGACAAGTTGCAGAACATGTGAAGTTTAACTAAAAATGTGTGGTAATAGACAGGTGTACATGCACTCATTTCCTTCCTTATCTTTCTAAACAAAGGTTAATAGCCAGCCTAGAGGTCAACGTTATCAAAGCACTTACACCACCACTTTATTTACTTAAAGTTTCCCTCTAGGTTTTTTTCATTAACCAAAGATTGACATCTTTGGCTTTAAGTTACAGCCATGATTTTTAATCAAGTCCAAATTAAATCTACCCAGGATACACAATTTTATTTCACAAATGATCTGTTTTTCTGCAGCAATATTAAACCAGTCAGCGGCTGACACAGAGTTGGAAGATAGTTGTTTTTTCACCATAATCAAGGTATTCTCAGGCTAGTGTAACAGGAGGGGGGAAATCATGAAGACTAAGGGAGTGTAAAGGCACTGATATAATGAAGACCTGTTGAATAGTAGCTGTGCGGGTAAGAAATGAGCACTGTGGTGGATGACAGTAGATGGATTAGAGCTACAGCCATTTTAAGAAATGTTTTAACAGGAGTGTTATGGTAGATGAACTGGAAGATGAGTGGTTACGTGACTGGGTTCTGGTCACATGGTGTTCTGAACAACTTAGGGCTCTTTGGATCCCACAGATGTCTTGGTCAAATGGGTGTTCTGGCCACGTTAGGGAAGTGAACATATGTTGGGGCTGGTTATATGAAAGTATGCTTTTCACCATGAGACATGTAGACTGAAATAAAATGCACAGCCTAGATGTGGAGAGTTACATTTTATTCAGCGGACATTTCAGAAGATTTGAACCCCTTTGAGACAGCCTTCCAGATTGCTCTGAGGGACTGCTCTGAAGAGGTAGGGGAGGAGCCAGGATATATAGAAGTTTTACAAGAAAGCCAGGTAGTTGGAACATTAAAGATTACCATTAAAGAAAACCAGACAACTCAAGTTAAAGAATTTAGTGCTTTTCTATGTATAGGAAGGTGTGCAGAAGTCTGGGCTCACTGAAATAATTCCTTTGACAAGCACCTGGCTATGTAAAGCCAGTATATCCTGTCCTTTCTTATTCTGAGTCCCCTCAGAGTACACTAATGTGGGTGCTGCACAGGCCGGGTTACGGGCTTGTCTGCACCCTGAGTTGACTGTGGGGAGTGGTGGCAGTGGCTGATGACTTGGTGGCTTCAGCATTCTTTGTTTATTGATGTGGCTTGCAGTATTTTTCATTCACAGACTGAATGTTCCCTATGACCCAAATCAAGATAATAGTTGTTTCCCTCAGTCTTATCTTCACCTTTCATAATTTATCCTGGTTACCTTATGTAGTAGCACAAAGTTTGGAGGTACCATCACCTGTGGTAACATGGAAAATGAAATCTGTATCTAAGAAATGAGTTGAATTTGCTAAGTTTTGTTCTCCCAGTTGAGGCTTCAGACATCATGGAGCGGAGAGGAACCACCTCAATTATGGCCGATCTGAATTTCCCACTCACAGAATTCATAAACTTAATGAAGTCAGTGTTGTAGGATGGAGGTTGAACTGTTAGTAGCATAGCAACTGATAACGAAAGCACTGGGAGGTTACCATTGATTTTTTTCAACATTTTTAATGACTCAACCACAAAGGAAGTTGGACTTGACAGAAATACAGTTGAACCCCAGGAATACACAGATGAAGAGCAGAGAGGGGCAGTGCGAGCTGACTTCCAGTGTGTGCAGGGCTGTCGCGTGGAGGACATCTTACACTTGTACTAGGGAACGCTAGCGAGCAGGACTAACACCTCACACTGCTAGGTCAAGGAAACAGATTCTACACCTAGTAAGAGGAAGTATATTTCTATAATCAGAGCAATAAAACTGTGGACTGGTTTTTGAAGTAGAGAACTTCTATACTTTTCTTGGAGGAAAGCCTGGATATGTCCGTGGTGGTAATTTTCTAGGGAAGATTCTTGTTTTAGGTAGAACAGTGATTGAAGTAGTTCTAAGATATTCCAACCATAAGGTTGTATAGCAGTGTATAATATACCCCATATCTTAATACTAGTCTATTTCAAAATTTAGGTTTGTGGGAATGAAGACAAAGGAAATTGTTATATACAGGTTTTCAGTGATTTGCAGTTTTGAGCCTGACAAATACCTAGTACTACTCAATGTTCAATAACAAATATTAAAAAAAGTATTGAATTGATTAATGAAACATCTGCTTTACCTATGTGTGAAGGCATAGTTGCTACATAGGGTAATAGGAAGTGATCAAAAGAAAAATTGTATGATAATTATCATCATCATCGTCACATCATTATTTCTATTATTATCTTTGAAGTAGTGATTATCTACTGATTATTTATTCTTTTTGCTTTTTAATTAAAGTGTAGTCAGTTACAATCTGTCAATTTCTGGTGTACAGCATAATGTCCCAGTCATGCATATATACACATATGTTTGTTTTCATACTCTTTTTCATTAAGGGTTATTCCAAGATACTGAGTATAGTACCCTGTGCTATACAGAAGAAATTTGGTTTTTATCTATTTTTATATATAGTGGCTAACATTTACAAATTTCAAACTCCCAGATTTATCCCTCCCCACACCCATTCCCCTGATAACCATAAGATTGTTTACTATATCTGTTTCTTTTGTAGATAAGTTCATTAGTGTCCTCTTTTTTTCTTTTTTCTTTTTTTTTTTTTTTTAGATTCTACATATGAGTGATATCATATGGTATTTTTCTCTTTCTGGCTTACTTCACTTAGAATGACAATATCCAGGTCCATCCATGTTGCTGAAAATGGCATTATTTTATTCTTTTTTGTGGCTAAGTAGTATTCCATTGTATAAATATACCACAACTTCCTTATCCAGTCATCTGTCAGTGGACATTTGGTTGCTTTCATGTCTTGACTATTGTAGATAGTGCTGCTATGAACATTGAGGTGCATGTACATTTTCAAATTAGAGTTCCCTCCAGTTTGGTCATTTATTCTTGCATCACAATTCTAAGCATATAGTCTCCTGTATCTCATTGTATCTTCCATTGATTTTACAAAGAAGAAAACTAAGGTCTAGAGAAAAATATGACATACTTAAGGCTACCCAGTTAAATGGATTAATTGGGAATTGAACCTAGCTTTTCTATAGTGAGTGAGGTCAGGTTATTACATTATACAGTCTCATGATGTAGATTATATCTGTACTTTTCATATTGGAGGATTTAGTCATAAAAAGGAGATGGATGTTTTATCTAATAGAAGGTCTCCAAATAGCTTCCCTACTCCAGTTCACATTTTCTGAAATCCCAGTTAGGTACTTCCATTTAGTTCTTGATTCAATAAAGTATGCAAGTGTTCTTCACTTCACAAATGACATTGAGAGGGATTAACTATGTTCTGCTAATAGATTAAATGTAAACCTGACAGAATTTAGGGAGCAGGGAATGGGTGGGTACTGTGGAGTTGTCAAAAAGGATAAGAAGTCATGAAATTGGAGGAAGGAGAGGCTGCCAAGGACAGACGTCACTCATTTAATATAATATTCCACATAAAGGACATGCAGTATATCTTTCAGGGAGGAGAGGAATATAGTATTGGACATTTTCATTTTGAAAACATTCATCTTTGGGACTAGCAAGTTGTCAACACATGTTGTACACAGTAGGTAGGTCAGTTTGCATCCCAGTGGAAGCTGGATACTGTTGAAAAATCAAGGAGACAAATATAGCCAACACTGAGTTAGATAAATATTTTTGAACTTGTAGAGAGTCTAGGTAAGTAACGAGAAGTTTTCTAAATTTCAGTTGTGAACTGATCGTCTTCCTCACACTCTTTCAGTGAGGACTGAGGAGAATGTGCAGACATTTAGGTAGGAGGTAACAAAGTCAGATGGGGATGCTGGAGGTGGACAAGGAAATAAATCATCTGTAATATTTTGCCTTTGCTTGAGAGTTTTCTGAAATGTATTATACTGTCCACAACAAAATTCTCCTAGTGGGAAAGAAATGAGAGTAAATTATACCCTTTTGTTAGTCTGGTGTGACCCTACTAATACCAGAAATTTTCTGTTTGGATGCTAAATGACAGTTTGTATAAAGGCTAAGATGCATGAGGTTCAAGCTGTTAGATTTAGTTGGAAATGATATGTGGAGGGAAGGTGTTTATGGGATTTGCCTAGTACATTGAGTTCAAATTCAGCTTTCTATTTGAGGTTCAAATAATATAACTTATATTTATATTTTGGATACTTTTCATAATCTAGGCAAAGAATCCCTCACATGCAAATTAAATTTATTATGAAATACATAATAGTTAACAAATTTAAAGAACTAAGTGATGAAAATGTCTCTACTTAAGAAAGGAACTGAGACTGAAAAGCATTTTTAAAAAACTAAACATAAAAAAGTTCTGAACCAAGAGAATTCAGTTGCGAGAGTGCTCCATTTTCAGGTAAAATGCAACCTCACATTAAGCCTGATACTGTGTGCTTTGAAATTTCCATGAACGATGATTCAGAATCTGCAAGCTGTGTATTTAGACAAAATTAATATTTCCCAAACTGACAGTGGCTATAATGGAAATAATAAATGCACTATTTCCAAATGTGCTGGCACTGTATCAGCGGGAGATGAGGCCAAATAAAACTGCTTCTTGTCACATCCTTGATGAAGAAAAATGCTCACAACTTCAAAACAGTCTTTTTATTCTGTTTTTTGTAAATATGCCCCAAATGTATCTAATTTTTTTTCAGATGTAGAGAAATATGGAATAAAAAAAAAAAAAAAACCTTGAATGGGGATTAGATTTCTTAGACCATGATGGAGAAATAGGTACTAATAAATTAGCATCAAGTAATTCTTTTTTGTATGTTAAGTTTTAGAATAAAAATTGTTCCTAGGCCAAGTACTTCAGGGGACTTTAGGTCAATTTAGCTCTGAAGAGAGTTTTCTAAAACTATATGTCCCACTCAGATTTCAATAGGCTTGAAAAGAGTGGCAATTAAAATTTTTCCCCTACATTTATTTTTCATCTCCTTCAAGCATATAAATGTACTACATAAAAATCACATTTTGTAAAAAGCTAAACAGAGTAAACAAAACCTCACACATTACATTAGTGCTTATATAATTTATCTTGAAACATTTATTCCTTTAAGTTTTTAAGGCAATGTTCAAATTAGTATTGCTTTGATTTTTACCTAGAGGCAAAGTAACTATTTACATTATATTAATTTTATATACACATGTTATACAAGGTATAGATTAATTCTTGAGTTGTGTATGTGTGTAGAATATTCAAATCCAGGATTAAACCTTGGAGATCACTCTGGTGCTCTTGTATTTCTATATTTCAACTAAGTACGTTGAAAATGTTGCCCACTTGTCTTCATAATAGCACTTACATTATTTCCTTGTCTCATGGTCATCTGGCTTCTTTCCCTAGAACTCTATTGAATTGGTTATATACATTAATTTCTCATTGACTAGATCGGATTGCCTAATTTCAGTTCTCATCTCTTGTGGAATCATCCATCAAGTGCCCTTGTGAAACTGGACTCCAGGAACCTCCACACCACTGCACAGTTCTGTTTCCCTTCCTGTCTCTTTCTTCCCTGGTTTGCTTCTCCATACTCCTTCAGTGATGCTATTTCCACTATTTAAATTTTAGCCACTTTTCTTTTAACTTACACATATTTTGGGGAGTGTCAGGCTCTTTCATGGTTTCAGGAAACATTTATGTGCCTCTGATCCTCACATAGCCGCTCCCATCACCCTGCTATGTCCTTATCTAAGTGTCCATTGCCCCCGATCTACTTGGACACCAGCTGGACCTCTAAACATTTCTGGCCATTCAGCCTACACCACAGAAAGTATAGGAAAATTGGAGTTGGAAAAGACACTGTTTTTAAGTGACACTGGTTAAATATTTTGGTATTGACAGTTTTATATAAGCGCATGATCACATGTACAAGTGTGCCATAGTCCGTGTCTAGAAAGAGTCCTATGGGAACAAGAATCCAGAAACATAAGTTTAATTCACTACATTATGTATCTGCCTCTCCCTCTTCTCTTCTAATCTGTGCTCCACCCATCATCCACGACATCCTGCGTAGGTAAACTTCTCTTTATTCCCACAATTCAAATAACAATGAAGCACAGCAGACAGAGCCTTTAAAACTATATTTCAATTATTTTTTTTTTCAAATTTTGTCACAATCCAGACAAGAATCCCCCACTAAATTTTGAAAATTAAGGAAATTGTTCATGACCAGCTACAGCTTAGCCTCAGGATAGGGCCGGATTTGCTCACACTGCTTTGTGACAGCTGATTGTGTTGACTCTATTTCTAGCTTCAGGTTCAGTGGCCACATGAGGGTATCAGCAAACATTACAAATCAAGACGTAATTTTGGAGATCTGGCTGTGAAATACATATACCAGTATAGTGCTGTATAGTCTCATTTGAGAACACATGTGAATTATGAAATTATCATCATGCAGAGGGCAACACCAGCCACATGTTGCTTAAGCAGAGAACAAGTTTCTTACAACATGTTGATACACATTTCCAGAGCCCATCTTGAGGTACTGTTCGATATAGCATTCCTTTGGTATGTGTGGGTTGTGTGTTGCCTTTGTTCATTTCCTTTTTCAGTTTTCTGGATATTGGCTCTTTTGTCAGTTAGGGTGTCTCCTTTTTGTCTAAAGGTGATTATCAAACAGTTCATATTTATGTATTTCCAAAGGAAAGGGGAAACTCTTTACGGTGATTATTTCTTGGGCTTCACTCAAGTTTGAATTCATTTAGTTCAAGTGAATGAATTGCTCTGGCCATGAGGGTGGGATTCTACTGATTAAATGATGTCTGTGTCCTATTGCCTGCCTTTCGGTGTAGTAGAAATCAGTTTCCATCAAAAGACAGACCTTTTAGAAAAAGGCAGTTTCCAAATGAATAAACTCAACTACATTGAATATAATAATTATATTCATGTAGTTTCTACTCTGGTGAGGGTTTCAAGTGATAAAAAAAAATGTAACAAAACTAGAAACAAAGAAACATTAAGCAAAGCATTAAACAAAGTGATGTTACAGGGGTGGCAATTAAGATGAGAACCAGAGGGAAAAATGAAACAGTACTGACCATCTCAACACCAAGAACATTCTAGGAGACTTCATATAATGTATTGTATAGTAGCTCTGTTAAGCTAACTACAAGTGTGTATTCTAGGATTATATTGTTATCTGTGCTTCACTTCTGCAATATTATTAGGACTTTATTGGGTGTACTTTTAACATCTCCATCATATTTAGTGTGAAATAATTTTGCTTGCCAATATTAGAAGTCAAGTGGACACTGCTACTCAGAAGGAAAACTCGGGAAAAGTATATAATGTCCTTTGAATTATCTTAAATTGTATAGTCCTTGACCCAGATTTGAACTTAAAGGAAATGGCTGAGACACTCAGTTTCAACAATCTGCATTCGAATGAGGTGCAGAATGAAGGAAAGAGTCAGGTTCAAGACACATTGAAAAATCATTCCAAATTGTAATATCATTGTGAGTTACAGATGTGATAAAATTCATTTGTGCAACTTTTAAAATGTCACAGAGATCTCTATAGCTTTTTGGACTGTCAGGTCAGTAAAAATTTCTAAAAAAAATGGCCTCACAATCCCACGTTTGTATTGTATGCTGCACATCATTTGAAGATGAATCTATTTAAATGTAAATGTACAGTCACAAAGCAGTGAAACCAAATTATATGTAAACAAAGGTAGTTGAAGAAATTGAGTAGTTAGGCATTCTCAATCAAATTTAAAGGCAGATTTGTTTCCTTTCAAAAACATGGCTTAGCAAAGTTTAAACACGTCTTTTCCAGATTTGTTATTGCATTACGCCATCTAATATGCTGATAGAAATATAGCAATATTTTGAACAAGTTCCCACACTTTTGTCAAGTTTACATTCCAGATTCATTCTCTAACAGTACAAAGAATTTATTCATGTAATTTTTAAATAATAGTGAAAAAGAAGGAATTCTGGGAAGTAAAAGGGATGCCAAGTGACATATATAGATATGTAATTTTCAGAGAAGTGCATTATTTTGCCCAATGGTATATAGTACATTAAATGAGACAAAAAATCATGTCACTGAAAAAAAAAAGGCAAGACCATATTTAGAATTATGAGGAGATAAGGATATGGTATAAAATGGAGCTGTAATATTGCAAATGATTGAGGTAAATATGATCTGAAGCATATTAAATGAATAAGAATTACAGTTACTTTCTTTGAGCCGACAATGGTAGGGAAGATATTTGATAAAATCATGATAGCCTTAAAAAAAATATTGACTGGTTAGGTAGAGCCTAGTTGTCTGTGAGTTGTCTCTGAATTCAAGTATACTACGTAAATATTTATGGAATAATTGAATGAAAAGTTAATAAGTGATGACAACTATTATTTATTATGAAATATGTGCAACAGGGAAATTCACAGGAAATCTTAAAATGAATAACTTAGATGTGGGGCTATTCAGGTGAATTATCTCTTTGAATGAGTTTGGCAGCTGCTGTCTTTCAGGGAATCTGTCCATTTCATGTAAGCTGTAAAACATACTGGCATGAAGTACATCCTCGTACTCTCTTGATATACTTTTAACACCTAGGGAAACTGTTGCAATGTCCCATCATTTTTTGTGAATACTTGTAATTTGTGTCTTCTCTCTTACTTTCTTGACCTTTTCAAAATACTAGTTTTTCATTTCCTTCATTTTCTTTATTGTGGTTATGTTTTCAATTTCATTTATTTTTAATCTTGTCTTATTTCTATCTTTCTACTAGATGTGGATTTAATTTAGTTTTTGTTTTGTTTATCTTTTTGTTTGTTTAGGCAGAAACTTATTCATTTGAGACTTACTGTCTAAGTGTTTAATAGGATAATTTCCTTCTAATAACGATTTAAGCCCCATGCCATAAATATTGATATGCTGTATTTTCATCCTGTTTAGTTAGATATAATTTCTCATATAACTTGTGATTTCTCTTCATGATTTCTTCTTTGATTAATATCTTCTTCACAGTATGTTGTTTAATTTCCAAATATACAGGGATTTTCAGATATCTTTCTGTTACAGATATTTCCAATTTAATTTCATATAGTCAAATTATATGTGTTATTTCAGTCTTTTAAATTTATTGAAACTGATACCATGGCCCAGAATATGGTCTCTTTTTCCACAGTTCTGTGAGCATTTGAAAATAATATATATCCTGTTATTGTTTGTAAAGTGTTGTAAAATATCAGGTCAAGATTATTAATAATTTCAAGTCTTCTATACTGTTATTTCCATTCTCTGTTACTGAAATAGGCTTGTTAAAATATAACTCTGTAAGTGCTGATTTTCCTATTTCTTCTTTACATATCAGTTTTTGCATCAATTGTTTTGAAGCTCAGTTGTTAATTTCACACTTACATAGAATTTTTATGAACAGCAAATACTTGGGGGAAAAAAGGAAATAGGAAAAGAAACCATACAGATTAATATTCCTTAGGAACTCAGGCAAAATATCTTAAACAAAATTTTAGCAAATTGAATCCAACAATATAGAAAAAGCCTACTACTCTATGAAATAGTTGGATTTATCTCAGAGATGTAAGGTTAACCTATAAAAATTAATGTTATTAACTGTATTCTTCATTCTATAAAAACAAAATCATTGTATTATTATCTCAATATATAAAGAAAATGTCTTGACAAAATTCAGTCTCCTTACTTCATTGAACACTTGCAGCAAACTAGGAATAAAAGAGATAGCCTAACCAGATAAAGGACAGCTGCAAAATACTTACTACTAAAATTATGTTGGGATAATGGTGGGATACTGAACATTTTAAGCACAATCTCAAAAAAGCAAGGATTTCCACTATCAACACTTTCTTTCAGCATTGTACCAGACATCCTAGACCTCAGTCAGGCAAAGACATAATTTAAAAGGCATAGATATTGGAAATAAAGGAGTGTTTATTTGCAAGATAGCAGTTTTTCCTATATACATAATCCTAAGGAATTTAAAAAGCTACTCCAAGCAATAAATTGGTTTAGCAAGGTTTCAAGATACAGGCAAATTAAGAATTTAATTGTCCTTTTAAAGAAAAATTGGGGATTGAAATTTAAAAAACCAGTACCATATATATAATATCATCAAATATATGAAATATTTAGGAAAATATTTAACAGCGTATGTGCAAGATCTGTACACTGAAAACTGTAATACAATGCTGAGACACATTTAAAACACTTAAAGAGATATTTTTATGAACCAGAAGACTTAATGTTTTTCAGATGTCAATCCTCCACAAGTTAATCTATGGACTCAATACAACCCTCACCAAATCCTAGCTGGCATTTTCGTTAAAATTAACAAGACAATTCTGAAATTTATATAGAAATGAAAAAAGCCTAGACAATTCTGAAAAGCAGACAAACTTGAAGATATCTATTCAGCTTCAAGATTTAAATAAATCTACTTTAATCAAGACACTGTGGTGTGGGTAAAAGGATGGAAAAAACAGGGTCTAGAAATAGCCCCCCACATGTTGATTCAGTCAATTTTTTAACAAAGATGTGAAGGAAATTCAATAGAGAAATGTTACTATTTTCAGATATGGTGCTGGAAAAGTTGAACATTGATACATAAAAAATGAAACTTTTGCCCCATAAACCAGTAGTAACTAGAAATGCATCATAGTCCTAAATGTAAGAGCTAAAACTATAAAACTGATTGTATATGTCATAGGAAAAAATATTTGTGCCACTTGTTAGGAAAGTTTCTTCAGATGGGATACAAAAAACACCATGATCCATAAAAAAAAAAAAAAAATGACAGTTTTTATTCTCTAAAAGACACTGGTAACCACAGACTATAAGAAATGTTCAAAGTACATTAATGTAATAAAAGACTTGCTTCCTGTATATTTAAAGAACAGTTACAACTCAATAATAAAACAGCCCAATAAAATGGGCAAATGGTTTATGGATGAATTACATAAATATTATGGAATATAAAAGAAGTCAGATACAAAAGAAAACTGTAATTCTAAAGAAGACATAAGTAAAATGGCAGAAAGCAGATCAGTGATTGTCAAAGCTTTGGGGCGAGAGAGGGGAGTGACTAAAAAGCAACACGAGGATAATTTAGATAAAAATGTTCTGTATCATGATCACATGGTATTGATCATGTGGTAGTTACTCAACTTTGTTAAAAGTTAACATAGTGTATGCTTAACATTTATTCTGAAAATTCATGAGAAAGAATTGGCTTGGTCAATCCAATATAGATAGTAGACTCAGATTATGTAAAAATATTGAGTTTGAAGTCAGCTCTTTGGTGGTGTTGGGATAGGAAGGTAGGGGACACTTGCCTCTACAAAGCTGTAGGAACATTTTTATGACTACTAGATTTATACATTTGCACAATTACTGGGTCACCAATGCTGGGAATTAAGGGTAAGGAACCAGAACACTCCAGTAACAACCACAAACCCCTGAACCCATAGATGTATGTGACAGGTTTTGTTGACTACCTTTAAAAAAGAGCCATGATTTAGTTTAGATAGTCACCTCTCTGAGAATTTGACCCTTTCCCAGCTTTGAGAAAATCCTGATTAGTCTAAGGTCCCATAATAATTCTATTTCTTCTGTCAGTTTCTAGTTTAGTCTTGCCACGTAACCCAGCTATGTCTAATAAGACTTAATGGAGATTTACCTTAGAGTAGAGAAAGTCTGAAAAATAGAGCCTTATTCTTCCACAGAAGAAATATACTTTCGATCTCTCTGACCATTGCTATGTTGGACTTGATGCTTGGAAATGTTTTAGCCAGCTTGCAAAGAGCAGTAGGGCCACTATAAGGATGATAAGTTGAAAAAAGCAGGAGGGTGGGTTGCTGATAACCTCACTGAATCACTCAATTAATCATTCTCAAAGCTAGAACACCTTGGGTTTAATGTTACATGAGACAAGAAATTTATTTACTATTTAAGCCTTTTTAAAATGGGTTACCTGGTACTGGTTGAATAAAGCATGCTACCTGATACAGCACCAAAAATAACAATGAGATAATAACTACATATTAATTTTCATATAGCATTTGCATATGATAAAAATTTCACATGCAATATTTAACTTTAACCTCAGAATAAGCCTGAGGATTGCTGTTACAAAAATTAAAGATGTTAATTAGAAATTTAAAGATGGTATCATCTTGCTTAGGGCTCTGAGCAAGGAAAGGAATCATGGTTTGATGGTCCAGTCTAGTGGATTTATTTTCCCCACTCCTGTGTTGTACTAATTTAGGTTACTCAATCACTGACTTTTCTAAAGCAGTCCTTCTGATTTGTTGCATATGATTAACATGGATCTTATTATGTCTAATTTTGGGTTTGCTATATTTGCTTTCTAGACTGTATAATAAGACTTTGTGTAAAAGTAACCTGTAAAACATACAAAAATGAACAGTATTTTCCACCTTGAATATTTTACTTAATTTATCATACTTGGTGCTAAACTGGGTCTTACTGTTTGCACAAACCAAACCCATCCACAGTGGATAAAAATTTTCTATCAGTTATATAATTTTTAAGAAATGTTCAATGGACTCTAGGCAATTTTAGCAGAAGAATTTAAAAGTTTTCAGCTAAATTCAATATTGTTTTGCTATCTACTTACAGATGAATAAACTGAAGTGGAGAAAATTAATAGTGTTTTAATTTTCCACACATTTAGTAGAAAGTTGGGTCACAGGTCTTGGGTTGTAAACAGGCTTTACTTTGACTAATCAGATTGGCCATGTGAAAAATGTCTACTCATTCTATGTAGCCAATTTTAACAGTTCATTTCTTCCATTTCCCAGCATTGGTTTGTACCCTGTACAATTTAATAAAGAAAGCAAAGACATTTTTCACCAGGAATGTCAGTACATCTGAAACCAGAGTGACCAGTCCAGGAGCACTCGAAGCTATTTTGTGTGTCTTAGGTGGCTTCTGCTGTGCTTTGAGACCCAGCTCCATTTCTACCACATTCATGATACCACCCCTAAATGTAAACTTGACACTGGAGTCTTTCTTCATTGTCACATGAAGGGAAACAAGTGCATTGAATCTTGGGATTACTAGCCCAGAGCCTTTTAGTGGGAAACAGTAGCAACAAATCCCAACCAAGAATGATTTTTGAACTTCATACGTGGTAATATTGAGGTACCATAGATAGAACATGTTATTTAATGATTCCAATTATTGTCAGCATCATCCAATGAAAACATTTTCAGAATCTTATGACAGTTGAATTAACAGGGATTTGGAATGCATCTAGTTCCACTCTCTTATTTGCATATAAGAAATGAAAAACAGTAGACATGCCTTGCTTATGGACTTCTACATTGTGTTTTGACATAAGGTTCCTATATTAGCATAGTGGAATAAACACAGATTTAGAAGTCAAGATAACATGGAATGGGAACCTTCACCCTATTATTTAGCCAATGAAACATGCATGGAATCTTTTATTTCCCTAAGACTTTTTCCTCATTTATGAAATTGAAATAATAATGACAACCCCCACATGCTTTGTCAGTATTAAATGAGCTATTTGAAGAAGCTTAAAATTCCTGGAAAACAGTAAAATAATAGATAATAAATGGTTGCTGGTGGCTTGTTTTTGAATTGGCATGTGTATGTGTGTGTGAGAGGGACAGAGGCAGAGACAGAGCCAGAGAACAGGAGGCGGATAGCCCCATTTAGATAATTATCTTTTGTGGACATCGCTGTGCAACTTTTACCATATGAAACATCTGGTAAGCATTCTCTTTTGTTGGTGCCCATGTGTGTGTTGGAATACCTGAGATTCTGATATAATTGGCTTTTCAGCTCTGATAGTATATCTGCCAAGAAATGAAGAAAGATCAGTATTAAAATAATCTATTTTAGTACTATTTGAGTCCAAGAATTCTGCTGGTCCTCTGTAAGGTACATTCTGTTTCACTTCCAAAGTTGGTTGAGTGCCATCAGCATCATCTCAAAAAAGAAAAAACAAAAAATAAGTAATACTGATTTCCTGGATCTTGTCAAGAGATGATTACTTCATTGGTCTAAGAAAATTAAGAGCTCATTTTTGGTTAGATTCCAAATAAATACTGGTTTTGCTGATAAATGTTTCCAATAATTTGGGATTTAAAAAAAAAATCCTGAGAACATGGAAAAATGCTAGAGTTACACTAGATCAGTGTTATAAATATATCTCTGTCATTTGAACATTCTTAGTACCAAAGAAAGGGGTCCCCATGGAGAAACAATCTTCAAACTCTTTCTTTCCATGGCTACGTTCTTAGAAACATGCCTTTCCCCAGCCGTGCTGACTATAATTTCTCATGTGTGCCAAAAATCAGGCTTTTGATGTCTGTAGCCCCTGGTCCTCATGATAAAACTGTCAACATGCATGTCAACGCTAGTTGGAATGTGGACACCTATTCACTAGGAACTGGAATGAAACCACCAGCTAATTTCACATAGGCCATTGAACAGTAATGACTTCCCATCACTTACAACCAGAGCTGCTTTCAAACCAGTGACCCAGAAATGAAAGGCTGTGTATCCCATTATCATTTCCCTGGAAAACATTGTTCCCTTGAGTTCACTTTTTCCTAAACAGTTCTAAAAGGATTTATTGACTTTAACAGGTGTATTAATGAGGCAGAGAAATCAGATTGTCATTAAAGATTGTTTTTAAAACTTTTAGAATGCAATAGCCTAAATTTCTTTGGGTGATGATAGAAATAATAAAAAGTAAATTCTCCTCTGACATACAAGAGACAGCAATACTGTCAACCTTAATTCTCAAAAGCTTAATTCTCAAATACTAACACAAAAGTGTTAGTAGACACCCTAACACTTTGAATGAAATATCCATTTCAAATTAGAAAACGTGATATAAAATGAGAACAATCATAAGGAGGTAATTAACAGCTACTTCTGATGATTTTATGTGTGTGTTTATATATATACACATACACATGTATGCATAAATGACTTCATTTTAAAATTTTTTTTCTTGTGATGAGAACTTTTAAGATCTAAATGTGTGCATTTTATTTTATTACACCTCCTATGACCTCATAGAAGAGAAATGAATTTATAGTGAATTCTAGTCTACTTATGAACAAAAAAATTTCTTAAGTTACAGAGTATATTTGGAATTATTATTACACTATTCCTGATTTCATAAGATCTACTGATCAGTTATATCTGGATTTATCCTAAAATTTACTTGAAAGCTGTACCAATTGTAAGCCAACATGGCAATAGTGAGTATCTCTATACCTCAACAGCATATGATCTGAGGCTCTCTACTCATTAATTCTATGGCTAAAATTAATTGAGTCTGTTTTCCTAATAAGTTAATATTGGAATCATTTAAATGTCAGAGTGATGAGATACTTGCCATGATATACTGGGAAGATCCTCAGCTTTGCAGTCAGGGAGACATGGATTAGAAGTCTGGCTCCTCCTTTCACTAGCTGTATAATCTGAAAAAAAAACCTTACTTAATTTGTCTGTATTTCAGTTTTCCTATCTGGGAAATAGGGTAATATCTTTCTTTCCAATTTTATAAGGATTAAAAATCATATTTGTGATTATGGATAAGTGTAAGTATTCAGTACATCATAACTAATATTACAAAGTGGAAGAACATCTCAGAGAAAGGAAATCAAACTTTGTGATACCTGTCCTGAAACATTGGTTGGAATAATGTTTCCTTAACTCTCAGTAGGATGTGTTTAGCTTCAGTAACAGAGTAATTACCCAAATAGTTGTATTAATGGGATCAGTTTCACCTAGGAGGTAAACCCATTGGCTCAACAATGTCAAGAAATAGAGCTTCTTAGTTGCATCTCCAGTTCCTCAGCTTGGTCACCTTGGTAAATTATGTGCTGAAGCACCAAGCTTCACACCCTTAGTCTTGAACATCCAAGCAGAAAAGAAGAGGGCTGTAGCAAAATCTTTAATGATGTAAAATTGTGGTTATGCTAAAGAGGGAGGAGGGACCATGGCTGTTGAATAGGCAACAACGGTGTTGTTCCCTTTTCTCCTGATATCATGTATCTCTCTTCCAATACTTCTCAGAGTTTACAGTTCTGGATAGATTTGCATGGTTGTCCATGCAAATTAATGTGTATTTTCTCCTCTGGATGCTTAGCTTCTACAGAATTAATTGTTCTCTATTGAATCCCCATGTCCCGAATGGCTACCAGAGGTCAAAAATACTGGCTGAATGAAACTTCTGTCAAAATGCTGAAGCTTGTATTTTATTGATTTCTCACAGCTTAAGTGATACCAGTTTGTGACAGATTACTATTTTGTATGTGTGCAAATATATGAGTTATCTTCCCATTTTGTGTAATTTCCTTCCTTGACTATGTCCCATACTCATTTCTGTTTTTTTTTAATTGAAGTATAGTTGATTCACAATGTTGTGTTATTTTCTGGTGTACACCACAGTGATTAGGCTTATATGTCTTTGTGTGTGTGTGTATGTATTTTTCATATTTTTTCATTATAGATTATTACAAAGTATTGAATATAGTTCCCTGTGCTATACAGTAGGACCTTGTTGTTTATCTGTTTCATATGTAGTAGTTTGTGTGTATTAATCCCAAACTCCTAATTTATCCCTCTCCCAAACCTTTCCCCTTTGGTAACCATGTTTGTTTTCTGTATCTGTGAGTCTGTTATGTTTTATAAATAAGTTCATTTGTATCATTTTTTTAGATGCCACATATAAATGATATCATATAATATTGTCTTTGAATTACTTCACTTAGTATGATAATCTCTGGGTCCATCCATGTTGCTGCAAATGGCATTATTTCATTCTTTTTATGACTGAGTAGTATTTCATTGTATGTATATGTATGTGTCTGTCTGTCTGTCTATCTATAGATATATACCACATATTCTTTATCCTTTAATCTGTTGATGGACACTTAGTTTCCTTCTGTATCTTGACTATTGTAGACACAGGAATTCCTACTTACCAAAAAAAAAAAAAATTCACCTGGCTTCAGGAAGATGATTCATTAGGAAGGAACATTCCTTTCTTAATCCTGTAAGGGGTCACAATGACCCATTACTCACCTCGTTGAAGTATGTAAATTGTCAGTATGTTACTTGGATAGATAATCATTTGTCTCAAAAGCTCAATACGACTGTGCTTTGACCTTTATTAGGCTGAATACTCCTCAGAGCTTTCTGAAAGACTGTCTTTGTGGTCATAATCCTCAGGTTGGCTCGAGTAACTCTAGTTAATGTATAATGCAGATGCACAATGCACACTAAAGGGGAGGGAGCGGTGGCTCAAACAGCAGAGAAAATTTTCTGTTACATTTTTCTTGTCATGCCTTACAGATATTTTCAGTTCATCAGTGCACATAGAATATTATACAGTAGTAAAGGAGGTAATTACTTCTGACAGGAGGTTTCAATAAGACTTCACAGTGGATATGACCTTATATTGATCTTAAAGGATGCAGTGGACCTTCCCAGATAATAAAACCTAGGAGAAAAATGATTGAAAAGAGCTTTCCTATTGGAGGAAACTCTCTTAAAAATGTTAGAAGTCTGGTTTGTTTTCACCTCCTGTTCTGTCCCTATCATGCACCAAGAAGTTTCAACATTTTTGGAAGTTTGTGTTTAAGGAAGAAGCTGTTAGAGTCCAGCTACTCCAATCTAATCACAAATGACAAAGGCAACCTGCAGAATAAGCTGCTCAGCATTAGTCCTTGGATTCCCTGAGGTTTCCTCCAGGCAGCAATGTTGCTAAATGGAACAGGTGGTTCATCATAATATATGCATCTACACAACCTATTCCCTGCATGGACTTAAATGCAGTAGGAGAAGCCATTACCTATGGGAGCTTCAAAATATTGTGAGGTGGACGATTCAAATTAACCTCTTCCTACAAAACTAACATTATTTTTTTATAGCACTTATTTGAGACATAGTTTTCTTTCAAAGTTCTGTGCAGATCTTTCTCCAAGTAGTGGATGATGGATCATATTTAGCTTTGATACTTTTTATGGTTTACGTAATTTCTTTATGATTTTTTCCCCCACACCCTAAGGAGATGATCCTTTAGAGCAGGAGGGCTGTAGCCAGCTCAACTGGAGGAGGGAGGAGTATATGCGTGCAGTCTTCATTGATTACTTATGCCTCCTTAGTTAAAACTTCCCATCCTTGGTGATCCTCATGTTTACGGTGATCAAGAATGAAGATAATTTGTCTCTTCTTGTTCCTTTTTTTTTTTTGTCCCATTTATTTTTCCACAAATTCTTTATAGTCACTTCTCCTGACTTTTTAACTGAAATCCTGACTATGCTTCAACTGCATGTCTTCCTGTAGTCTACGAGACTCTGTAGAGACTGAATATCCTTGAATCTCCCTTTGATCAATGCTGCCTTTTCACTAATGTGTTTAAAAAATGCTAGGTAAAGTATCACAGTTGAATCTGAATTCATAAACTAGGCAGTAAGTGTCTAAATCAAATTCTGAGAAGGAAAGTGACAGAAATAATATATATATAAAATATATACATATCATTTCTGCAAAATTGGATTTAAATCCTTATTGCCTGGTACATAAAATCAGATTCAACTGGGGTACTTTACCTAGTGTTTTAAACACACCAGTGAAAAGGCAGGATTGATATATATATTTTATATATATATACATATATATATAATATATATACATTTAATATTTACTATATAGTTAACTAATTCCTTTAGAAATGTTACTGGGAGAAGTGGGAAAAAGTCACTTTGTTTCTTCATCCCCTGAGGAAAATGAATTTTTAATGAGACAGAGAGAGCGTGATATAAACAGAAGATTTTATATAATACAGCCCTGAGAATTAGGGGGAGGCCAACCCAAGAGAGGAAAACATGGGGCCACTCCTTTATTTTTTCAGTTTTTTCATATCCTGGTTTAGGGGGCGTTTTTATGATTGACTGATTGACATCTCAGTTTCCTTGTGCTCAGGCGCTCCCATCCCTTTTACACATGTTCCTACGCATGATGCACACAGAGAAACCTATGAGAGGGGTCTTGCACTGCAATGTTAATTACATTACAATAAGCATTAGATCAAGTTAAGCGGGTCCTTCTCTCTGCTGTGCAGCTGCAGTGTGCAATTCTAGCCTGCTTCTTTGCTAGCTTTCATTTAAAGAAAGCAAACATTTTTGGAGCCCCTAATCATGAGCACAGGCGTACTGTTACTCTGCGTTGCCCTCTCCCCTTGCCCAGTGCTCATTTCTATCTAACTGCCTAACAAAAACAGGACAGATTGTACATTGAATTTAGTAGAGGCAAAGAGCGGGGAGGGTATAGCTCAGTGTCAGGGTGCCTGCCTAGCAAATGCAAGGTGCTGTATTCAATCCCCAGTAACTCTGTTAAATAACCAAACAAACAAACCTAATTACCTCCCCCCCTAAAAATACAGTGCTATATGCCAATCATATCTCAATAAAACTAGAAGGAATTTTTTTTTTTTTAAATAGAGGCAAAGAGACAGGAGGTTATTGAAATATATCACCATGGGATGATAAGCACAATTAAGGATTAATCAAAACAACATAGAAAATAAATATACAAGGAATATGAAACTATCGTATTAGGCCATAAGGAGAAAAGAAAAACATATGCAACTAAAAAATACAGAGTGAATGAATGAATGAGTGAATGAATCAACAGCTTCTCTTTAACAGATGCATTTGTTCCTTGGGAATTTAACCTTAAATGACAAGGAGCTTCCTTCACAGTTTGTCTCCAGAGGACATCTGGGAATCAGAAGGTCCACTAACTCAAGCAGTTACTCCCCATTGCCTCCTCCTCCCCGCCCCTGGGCAACCACTAATCTGCCTTCTGTCGCTATGGTTTTGCCTCTTCTGTTTATTTCATATGAATGGAATCATATAATATGTGGACTTTTGTGTCTGGCTTTCTCCCCCACTTTTTGAACATTTTTATTTTGCACTAGTCCCCACAAATTCTATGGCCAGATTCGAATTGAGATAAGAAAGATCAAAACTGACTCACAATGGATGTGCCATTAATAAGGCATATTATTATTGATATCAAGGAGGAATTAGGTCACTGGACGGCACCCCTTCGATAGAAGAGAAAAAGAAAATCTCTGAAATTACCGTTAGGATGCTGTATGGGGCACTCAAGGGGGATCCACAGAAGATGCCCTTTGTAGACCAAAGTAAATCTTCAGCTGGAGAGGATAAGTAACTAAACGTATGTGCATAAAGATGGGGGAAAATGTAAGGCAAGATGAGCTGAGTTTGGATGGACTCAAAGGAACAATAATAGGGCAGGAGATTAGAACTCTGAGAAAATCTCAGGCTATTGATTGGGCTAACAGGCTTTGGAAGACAAGAGTGTCTAATCTTCAGTTTTATTTTATATTGACTTATTGCATTATTTCCAATCTTGCTTCACCTGGCTGTACATACTACTAATTTGAGAGAATAAAAGAAAAAGTCTGCTAGTCACATAGAAGTTGAGATAAGAGCAGGATCAAGTTTTTAGAGAAAGCAGTGAGTCACAACAAGAAATAAACAAATACCCCACCAGAAATTTAAAGAAATCTTGACAGAAGTGTTGTTTTTCATTAGGAAGTATTCATATTTTTAATATCAGGGGACGATGTAGGTGTATACAGACTTCTCTTCAGTCTCTATTTTTAACTCTAAATTTTTGTTTTCACATGAATGTTTTTTGTGATGAGGGTAGATGCTTGCTTGTTTGTTTCATAGGTGAGAAAAACTTTGACCTTCTCTTCTAGATTTTTTTGGCGAACTTAATAATTAAATTAATGGATTAATGGAAGACAGATTAATGGGAGAAAAACAAATTTAATTATGTGTGTATAGGATCCCCAAAGACATGAGAGGCCCCCTGACAGGCAGGCAGCTGGGGTTTATATGCCATTCTGAGCTAAGGGGCAGGGGTAAGTATCTGGGGCTTAAAAGGAGAGGGAGACAGTTCACAGGAGGATACTGCCTGATAGACAAGTGTTTTCAGTGCCACGTGGAGAAGTCCTATGCTAGAAAAGTTATAGTTGATTATAGCTCTCTTCCTCCTGTAGGCTCCCTATCTAAATTATTTTAGACAGTTGAGGGGGACTCTTTAGCCTTTTAGACCTTAATTATCTTCAGCTTAAAGTAATCTGCATGTCAGTTGACATATTTTGGGCAAACTGCCCTGAACCCCTTCGATTTTATGCTTATTTAAATTTAAACCAGATTAGTATACAATATATCCTAATTTATGTCCTTTTCTTGTAGGATACTAGTTATCATATTAATAACTTATTATTTTTACTAGCATATTATTGTATTTCTTTATAGTGTGTAAATGTTATAGGTTGATAATATTAACAAGAATGAATATTAATTGGAGATTATTCTATGGCTGGCTCTGTAAATTCTTTCCATGAATTCTTTCAGCAAATCCTCAGAGTATATGGAATACTGAGAGTAATGGTTAAAATGTGGAATTTGGAGTTAGACTATCTGATTTTGAATCACGGCTCTGACATTTCCCCGCTGTGGAACCTGGACCAAATTACTTAATGTGTCTTTGTCTTAGCTCATTCATTTGTAAAATGAGAATTTTTAGAATTGTTGTCTTACAGTAAGTTAATCCTTTTCAGTTGAGGACAGTGCAAGGCACATGGTAAAATTTGTATAATTAGTTCTTCATATTAGCCTCATTCAGCAATGAAAGCAGGCAAGCCTAGAGAAGCTAATTACACAAGTGATGACTTCCCATTACATGCTCTTCTGGCTTTAAATTTATAAGTTACTTGCTCTGTTGAATTAGTGATTCAGTAAAATTTGTTCTGATGGCTGGGCAAAAGAAAAAAAAGTTTCAGATTATTGAATCAGATTTCTTTTTCTTTTTTCTTCACGTCACCTGTACTCATTTAGTGAATACTAACTTGAAGCTTGAAAACAGCTTTGAATTAAATGAACTTCAAAGGAATTATCTTTGGAAACATTCTCAGCATTGAAATCTTACTACAGTAATGATGCTTTATCAGTTGCTTTCAGGAATCTAGTGGGCTTGTAAAAGATATATTCCTTTCACTGTAGGAATCTTAAGTGTTCAGAAAAACTGATGTCATTTAATAAAAATTCTGAATTTAAAAGTTTTGGATTAGAACTCTATCCCAACAACTGGGAGGTTCTTGATCTTAAGCAATGATAGTTTCTCAGATTCAGTGTATTTTCAGTACTGAAATGAATGTTTTAATTTATCTACTGAAAATTTGTATAAGAGTAATAAGGAACTGATGAGAAAATGGTTTATACACCACAAAGGATGAAATTAAATTTGCTTTGGAATTACTAATCATTGTAGACTGACAGATCCCGGAATCATTTTAGCCAAATCCTGCCAATTTACCTGTCAGAGAGAGTAAATGAGGATTAGTGTTTAGTAGGTAATTGGCCAAATATTTGCAGTTAATTGATAGTCAATATAATGTTCTCTTCATGGACACTTTACTGAAGTTTAATATATTTTATATATTACTGTAGTTTTATGTTTTGTTTTATTCATTTCAAGGATACTTATCCTTGAAATAACTCAGCACTGTGCTTTCATAGTATTTTCTAACAATAAAAAAATCCTGTTATATCACTTACTAATGCAATTAACATGTCAGACAACATTAAAATGATTTTGTCAGTTTTGATCATACAGTATTTTGTTACTTTACCATCGCTACATGTAACTTTCCTATCAATCCTTTATTTCTCCATCTAGAAATTTGAGATTTTAAAAATTTACTATTAATTCATCCAAATGGTTCTCCAAATTATAGAGAGTTATATTATTCTATTGGGATAAGAGAGAAAATTCTGAAATCAGTAGTATCTGGTGACAATCAAATTCTTAATTTATTAAATCCTTCCTATCTGTGAAGTGCTGTGCCAAGCATGAACTATGTGGAAATTACAGGGTAAAGGAAATTGCTCTTTGGTTGTGCTTCTTCCCTGTTTTTGAAGTGTAGCTGGTGTGCAGTGCTAAATATCCTCACCAGTACACTGGTTCTTACCAGAAATGTGTTTGCGTTTATTGTGGTAGTGATTAGTTTTGGCAAAGAAAACTCAACTTTATGACAAAACTTTTAAAGAGCTGCCTCCATGAGCATCCCTTCGATTACAAGGAGCTGTGAGCTGTTCCACGTGCTTAAGACAGAAGACTCAAGTCACATACTAAGGGACAAATCGCACAGGGAGCCACAACTTGGGAAGCCATCAGTAACCAGTGTTGTTTCTTAAAATGTACCTGCTCCACTGCTTTCTTTCTTCAGACCCCACATTTTGTGCTTCTTTGGGAACAAGGTGGAAGGGGGACATGGTAGCTTTATACAGCCAAAAGTTTAAGTGCCTACAGACTTAAGACCAACTAATAGAGAAGATTTTTTTTTGCTTAGTGTTCATTTTGGTCCAATCAGATCTAACACCAGAATACGATTTATAAAAAACAAGAACAAAAGCAAAAATAATAAAAACATGGCTTCATGGCCCATTTCCTGGATGGGGTGTAATTCTCAGAGACATCCTTGGGATGAGAAAAAGACTCATTTTCTAACACAAGTGACTACTGCAAACACCAAAAAAGGCCACCAGGAAAAAAAAATATAGATTTTTGATTTCCAAAAGAAGGCCACTTCACATTGCCATACTAGTGTCTCAAAACTGGAAATTAAGTGTAGGATATTCTTGAGATTTTAAGAACTGGGTTAGATAACTTTAAAGTGGGTTCTACTCAACAGAAAACTAGCTCT
Source organism: Camelus bactrianus (assembly GCF_048773025.1). NCBI lineage: Eukaryota > Metazoa > Chordata > Mammalia > Artiodactyla > Camelidae > Camelus > Camelus bactrianus. The sequence continues at coordinate 11,521,458 of NC_133542.1, forward strand.
CTCTGGACAGACTGTATGACATAATAACTTTGGTTTTGCAAAGGAAGATGAGCATGTTCTGAAATGACTCTTGACAAGAAAGCTGCTTGGGCATAGAGCAGCTCTGAGCTGACTCCCATAGTCTTATCTTCTGGGAGCAGATACTTCTCAGAGAAAGCAGCTGAGGCATTTGGGCTTCTCCCACTATTTCATGAAGGGAGAGGAATATATATCTGTATCCTGTGTTGTTTAAGACAGGGTCAGGGAAGTGCTTATGGTCCCAGTATTGTTGAACGCAAGAACAAAGAACTATGTGTGCTTAATTTAAGAGGAATATTGTAGTTCTGTTGGTCCTCCATATCCACGGGTTCTTCATCCACAGATTCAACCAACCACTAATTGAAATTTTTTTTTAAAATTCCAGAAAGTTCAAAAAGTAAAACTTGAATTGGCCATATGCTGGCAACTATTTACATCGCACTTACTTTGTACGTTTGACACTTGCACTAAAAGGGAGTCAGGGGCACTGACCCCATGACGTTGAAAAGCCAAGTAAAACTTTGCAGTCAGCCCTCTGTACCCATAGTTCCACATCCGGATATTCATCCAACTGCCAGTCGTGTTGTACCATAGTATGTATTTAGGGACAACATGCCTCCTATAAGTGCACCCACGCAGTTCAAAACTGTGTTGTTCGAGGGCTACCTGGATCAGGTATTACTGGGAATATGGAGGTGATTTAAAGCATATGGGAGAATGCGTGTAGGTTGTGTGAAAATACTGCATCATTTCATATAAGGGACTTGAGCATCCTCAGATTTCAAGAGAGAACCAATCTCTCTTGAAGGCAGAAAGATGACTGTCCTCCAAGTCATTGGAAACAGGAAGGAATATATTGAGATAGGATTGCTGGTGGGTTTCTTTTGTCATCATTCAAATCATAGTATTTGGAAAAATACTCCCCTGCCTAGTCCATGGCTGTCTCTATAAGCAATGTTTTTATCTAAAAAATGGCCCCTAAATGGTGCTTTTATTTTGTACTTAGTTGTGGGACTTACTACATGTTTCTCTGTTTAGGACTCCCTAAGTAAAATTAATGAACTGCATGGTGTTTGAACGAGTACTTTTAAATAATTGACTCCCTAAATTTTACAGCAAGATTGAAAAATGTACACGCTAACACCTACAATATATGGTCACTTTGTACGAATGCCCTTACGTCTAAGAGGTATTCAAAATCTAGAAAAGAAAGTACTGCTTTTATGTGAAAACAAGGAACGATTAGTAGAGGAGAGGAGTATCTCCCTCTACTACTTTGTTTTTCTCACAAAGAATCTGCATCTGAAACAGGGGAACCATTCTGATGTTCACAGAATTACCTTCTTGAGCCTATGTCCTGCCCTTGCCTTTCTGCTTTGAAAACTTCTCTGCATCTGTTAGACTAAGTTAACCAATGTTATCTTATTTTCTTCATCTTTAACCCCCAAAACTGAATTTTCTTCACTTCAACATGAAGGTCTAAGATGAAATCATCAATAGAGGATTCCTTGATAAAAATAGAAATAGAATATATATGTATATATATTTAATGTAATGGTTACATACATACATATATTCATCTTTCTACACACATGTATTTCTAATAATGTTGGTACATCTGTTAATCCTTGTAAAAAATCTACCACCTCTGTATTTTAACATTTTAAAAATGACACTGTGTACCGTACTTTCCAATTGATCAAGATTAATGTGCACAAAAGAAATGACGTCACAGAGTAAAGACATTTTTTAAAAACAAATTTAATTTTATCAATTTCTATTTCTATAGCATTTTCTTCATTTAACTTGCTTTTTCAAAGTCAGTAAGAAAAATTTCCTGGCACCTACTGGTAACAGTGCGGTTACTAGCTAGAGTAGGTTTTACTTCATCGGTTTCTTCACTGTATTCCAATAGTTTGGCTCCATGACACCCAGAATGTCACAAAATCACATACAGAGTATATAAAAGCTTCCATCTTCTCAGCAACAGGACATCTTTTTCTGTTGAACACAGTACCACCACTGTGGTGTCCAAATATCCCCAAACTATTTATGATTCTCAGTTTCTAAAGAATTAGTTACAGGAATTCAGCATAAGCTGAGTGTATTAATCAAGGTAACTAATTTGTTTAATGCCTGAATCTCTAAATTTCAGCAGTTTAATAGAGTAGATGTTCACTTTCTGTTTATATGAAGTTGAATACTGGTGATCCTTATCTGTAAGTGGCTTTCTACAGGGACATTCAGGGATCTGAACTTTCTCCCATTAACACGGAATGCCTATTTCTAGGGCATCAGATTTCTCTGCATGTACCAGGTACATTGGAAATGGGAAACCATGGTGAACGTTATCCACTCCTTAATCACTGTGATCTGGAACTGATACACATCTCCTCTGTTCGCAATGCACTAGTAAGGGCTATTTGTGTGATATTACCTGGATGCAGAAAGAGGCACAACAGAGACCAGCATGTCACTGCTGAGGATATCTCTCCTCTGTGGTAGGAACTCACAAAATTCTGATGGGCATCTGGTCATCTCTCATATGAATGGCTGTATACCTGCCGTCTGTCATCTCAACAACTCGGCACACACTTAAGTACGCTTGTGCTAAGCAATTATGCTTTAGTCCTCCATTGACAGGTGAAGAAAACATACATTCAAAGGCTGTTCAACTCTTTTATCTTGTGAGGAACATGCACACAGTACAGAATTTGGGCTCTCAAAATTCATAGAACAAAAGCACCTTTTTAATTGAAGTATAGTTGATTTATAGTTTCAGGTGTACAGCAAAGTGATTCAGTTACTTATTTTTTCAGATTCGTTTCCATTATAGGTTATTACAAGATAGCGAATATATTTCCCTGTGCTATACAATAAATCTTTGTTATCTATTTTATATATAGTAATGTGTATCTGTTAATCCCATACTCCTAATTTATCCCCGATTTCCCCTTTGGTAACCTTTGTTTTCTATGACTGTGAGTCTATTTCTGTATTATAAATAAATTAATTCCAGTTATCTTTTAGATGCCACATGTAAGTGATATCATAAAATACTTGTTTTTCTCTGTCAGACTTATTTCACTCAGTATGATAATCTCTAGGTCCATCCATGTATTTCACTCTTTTTATGGCTAAGTAATATTCTACTATATATATATATATATATGTGTGTGTGTGTGTGTGTGTATAAATATCTTTTTTGTCAATTCACATGGTGATGGACACTTAGGTTGACAAAAGCACCTCCTAAAAATGTATTTTACCAGCTTGATTTCCTTAGATTATACACCAAAAATAGTGACTTTTGGAGAAATGATACTTGGAAATTCAGGTTTCAGAAGTAGAGTCCCTCTAACAGTTAGTAGGGATTCAGCAAAGTCACTGAGACAGCTTCTTCATTTGTAAACTGTGCAAAAAAAAAGATAGTATACTTTGCAGAATTTTGTGAGGAACTGCCCATGCCAATAAATTGCATGCCTTCATATGCTTTTGTTCATATATTTCTTACTCCAGTAAGTACTCCATTTTCCTGTGCCATGCACAACCAAACATTTCAAAAAATATTCTACTTCCTCATTTGATCCACTTACTTCATGTGTCACATTTGGGCTTTTAATCCAGCCACCCGACTCTTAACGCCCTTGTAATCCACTTCTTGGCAAACCCAGTGGTCCATTCTCTGTCTTCATCCTCTGTGACTTCTGAGCAGCCCTTGACATAGTTTTCTGCTCCCTTCTTGACTGAAGCCTTTCTCAGAGATCTCTGAAAGTGTCTCTGAAGGAGGCTTTCACTGTCCTAATGGGAATTTACAGTTTCCTTTCTTGGGTTCTGTTTTGTTGCCTACTTCTAAATGTTGGAATATCCTAGAGAGCAGTCCCTGTTGATCTTGTCCATTCACCTTTTCCCTGAAGTGATATAACTTAATTGCAAAGTTTACAGAAACCAATTTATAGCATCCAAATGTATGCCTCCTCTCAGTCGCCACTCCTGAGTGTGAGGATTATGTGTCTAGCTAATTACCCCACATCTCCCTGAGACGCATGATTGATAACTTCAATTTCACATGGCCAAAACACAGGAATTGATTTCCCACTCCAAATCTTTGTCAATACCCACATAGAATTTTAGTCTACAAATCAAAGACTCAACATTTACTCATCTCTTTCAAAATCTATATCCAGTCTTTCAATAAGGTCTTCTTTGTGCTAGCTCCAAAATGTACCCAGAACTGGATAATTTTCCCCCATGTACCTCCACTGCTGTAATCCTGTTCAACGGTGCTCTGTATTCAATAGAACAGCCATCTATGTATTAATCTTTTAAAATTTTAATCAGAGATATAATGTCCTTTCTTAAAATCTCCCACATCATTTTATTGCACTTAAAATAAAAGTGCATAAAAATAAAATGCTTAAAATAAAATAAAAGTGCATTAAAAAGTGCAAAAAATTGAAACAAACAAAAAAAACCTTAAAATCTCTGGGAATCAGTTTTCTAAAATGATTAGTAACCTCCGTGAATCACTAAGGATTTTTCTAGTCCAAATGTTCTGTCACTTTATGTATTTCACTTTTCTAGGAAGTCTGGAACATAATGTATAAAATTTAAAGTCTTAAACTAAGATAAACACATTTTTGACCTTAGGAGCCCAGTTTATAATGAGGCAGCATAAGATTAGGGGCACTGCACTGAGGAGTAGGTGCTCGGTGATATTGGGAATCAAACAATGCAATTTTTGTTGTAATAATTTCAGAATCTTTCCCAAGGATATCAACTATGGATATTCTCAACATTTTAGAAAATATAAATATTTTTTACTGAACTGAGATAATAAGACCATAAATCCTGACCAAAGTATTATCTTTTTTATTTCATAAATCGCAGATGTTACTTTATTTACTAAAAATATACTTTTTTTTACAAGTGGTTTTGGAAAAAAATAAGTCAATATCCACTCCTTCTGTCTTAGGAGTGGTATGCAGCTACATTGGACATCATTTGAAAAATTCTGAGTCCCATTCAAATTTGTCCCATTCTCCAATGGTTCCTGAAATAGGTCACAGTGTGAGTCTCAGAAATTGTTTGTTTTACTTTTAGATAGAGATCATGTTTTAGATTTCAGTTAATGGCAGAGATTAATTACAAGACTCTTTCTTATATAGTTTTTAGATATAAATGAGAAAAATAGGTTTTTATTTTATTTTTACATTATTTTGATTATTTTAAAAATAGGTGACCTGAAACCTACTATTTATCCATGTTGAGTGTACAGTTCAGTGGCCTTAAGAGCAGTCACAAGGTTGAGTAATTATCACCACTACCTAGTTCCAGAGCTTTTTCTTTCACCCTCAAGGAAACCTAGTATCCACCAAGCAGCACTCTCCCCTTGGCCCCTGGCAGCCAAAGATCTGTTCTGTCTTTCTGCATTTGTCTGTTCTAGATAGTTCGTATAAATGGAATTAAACAATATGTGGCCTTTTGTGTCTGGCTTCTTTAACTTAATATAATGTTTTCAAAGTTAGTAAACGTTGTAGCATATATCAGTACTTCTTTCCTTTTTATGACTGAATAATATTCTGTTACATAGCTATAGCATATTTTGTTTCTCTGTGCATTTCACCCTTTGATTATTGTAAACCATGCTGCTATGAATATTCATCTACAAGTATTTGTTTGGGTGTCCATTTTCAGTCCTTTGGAGTATATACTGCTAGGTAAAATGGTAATTTGATATTTGACTTACTGGCAATTGCCAAACTGTTTGCCAAAGTGATGGTCCCATTTTAATTTTATGAGGTTTCCAATTTCTCCACATTCTCATCAACAGTTGTTTGTAATCAGTTTTTTGGTTATGCCCTCCTGGCGGATGTGCAGTGATAGCTCTTTGTGGTTTGGATTTACGTTTGCCTAATGACTAATGACTTTGATCATCATTTCACGTGCTTATCAGACATTTTTCTATCTATTTTGAGATACGTCTGTTCAGATCCTGTGCCAGTTTTTTAATTGAATTGCTTGTCTTTTCATTGTGAAGTTGTAAGTGTTCTTTATATTTCATGGATATTAGATAGTTATAAGATGCATTATTTGAAAATAGTTTCTTCCATCCTGTGGGTTTTCTTTTCACTCTGTTGATAGTATTTGATGCCCAAACTTTGAATAACAAAAGTTTTTAGTTTGGAGAAAGTCTAACATTTGTAGTTTTCTTTGTTGCTTGTGTTTTTCATATCATAACTAAGAAACAATTACCAAATTCAAAACCATGTACTTTTACTCATACTTTCTTCAAAAAGTTTTATAGCTTTTGCTCTTACATTTAGGTCTTTGATCTATGTTGAATTTATCTTTGTTGTGTGATATGTTAGGGGTCAACTTGTAAACAAGGCATGTGTGTGTGCGTGTTCATGTGGGTGCACGTGCTAAGTTGATCCAGCACCACTTGTTGAAAAAGTTTTTCTTTCCCTGTTGAAATTTCTTGGCTTCTTTGTCAAAAATCAACTGACCTTAAATATGAGTATGTGTTCCTGGATGGTTGATTCTCTTTGATCTGTATGTCTATCTTAGGCTAATACTACATTTTTATTACTGTCACTTTCTAGTTAAGTTTTGAGATCACGTTTGAGAAATGTGCATCCTTCTATTTTGTCCTTCATTTTTAGGATTATTCTGGATTCAGGGTTCCTTATTTTCCCTCTAAATTTCAGAATTGGCTTTTCTATTTCTGGAAAAAAAAAAAAAACCACCACTGGGATTTGGTACAAAATGCTCTGAATTCGTAGATCAATTTGGGTAGTATTGCCATCTTAAAAATATTTAGTCTTCCAATTCATAAACACAGAATGACAGAATGTCTTTGTATTTATTTGTTCTTATGAGGTTGATTCTGATCTTTGTTGTCAGGTTTTTCAGTGTTTCTGGGGCAGGGCAAGCCATTAGAGACCACTCCTCTACCATTTTTGCCTACATCACTGCTGTCACTGGTTCTTGATCTGAAATGTAAAACCAGTTGAAAATCAAATATTTTGCTATATACACATACACACACACACACACACACCCCGATACATAAATACATACATACATATACATATACATATACATATACATATACATATACATATACATACACATATATACATGCTGCTTTCTTACCTGGAACAAAAAGTGTTGCATATGAAGTTGTACCGCAATACGTGTTTTAAAATATTACCTTAAATTTACTGTGTATCAGGAGATTATTGTATCTCTACTGTGTACCTGTTGCTATACTCAGTGTGGAATTGAATATATCAGAAGTCACTTTACCTGACCTTAGAGTCCTCAGTGTAGGCAGGAGAGGCAGACCAGTAAGCAGACAACTGCTTAGATGATAAAAGTTAGGGATTGATGCTTATGTATTTATTCCTTATTTCATTTATTCATTCAGTGGGAAACAAATGCCAGCTTCCTGTCCAGTTAATCACCTCTGGTTTTCTCTGAAGAATGGTACACAAAGTAAGCAAGAAGCATGGATAAAAGGGCCACATGCATAACTGCAAACATTTCATACCTCAAAAGCAGAGATTTATAGCTTGGAACTAAAGATCTAGAAGCCACATTTCACTCTTCTATTTCTTTATAAGTCAAAATAAAAAACATAATTTCTGTCTGTAGATCCACAGAAAAGAAAGCCCACAAACTCATCTTAGGGTTCAGGTGAGCACCTGAAAACACCGTATTAGGGTCACCATTATTAGGATGCCTCTGGACAAGGTATTCAGCCAGACACCTAAAAGACAGGACTAGGGGAAAAAAAGCAGAGATGGCTATAAAATCCTTTAGGTAATTTGGAAATACAACATAATTCAAGCCAATGTTGCACTATCTCTAGTAGTCCTTAGAACCAAGAGAGCATATCTTTGAAATCCACGGATCTAGAGAAGGGATAACTATCTTATTGCACATTTTGTGGCAACATTTACTATATCTCTTAGGAAGTAGTATCACCTCAACACACACACACACACACACACATTCCTGATGAAATAGTAGGAAAGTATTATTTCAGAAGAGTGGAACATGATTTTGATGAAGCCTAAGACATCACTCCTGTGTTTTTATAAGGATAGTTTACTTGGCACTCACCTGGATCCATCACAGATGAGATTTGCCTTTACTGTGAAGAGGATCATTAAAGATTACGAACTGAAACATGAAGGCAATAAAAACTAAAGTAACTGTGAAAGTGTGAGTCAAGTTCTCACTAGACCTGCTGCAGTGACGTTAGCAACAGTATGTTGTGAGGCACGAGAAGAGCATCACTGTGCTCTGAGATGTGCAAGTGTCTGGGCACATAAATACCTACAGTTAAGAACGGATTCTGTTGATACTAAATATCCAGAGCAGGTAACATATAAAGGTGGGAAGCTGACTGATTGCTGCCAGGGTTTGGTAGAAGAGTGAAATGGCAGGTGACTGTCTAATGGGTACAGGGATTTCTTTTCAGGTGCTGAAAATGTTTTGGAATTAGACAGAAGGGGTTGTGACAGTATTATGAATGTACCAGTGAATTGCACAACTTAAATGGCTTAATTTTATGTTATGTAAATTTCACCTCAATGAAAATAATTAAGAATAAACCTTTTTTTTGAAAAGCTAGGTTGCAGCAGAGGCTGCTTTTAGTTTATATAAAAAATATATATATTATTTTTGATGTCCTCTTAAGTCACAGACACATATGTGTGTGCCTCTAAAACCTTGTAGTCAGCCTATTAATCTTGTGATGGCTATATTTTATTCCTCATTAATTCTAATCACCCAGTAAATTTCAAGCCCTGTTGAGCCTGACAATATACCAGTGGTAGGATGTTTATTCTTAAATTTAACATCCCCTAAGTCTGAATTAGTTTCCCTCAATGTAGGTCAATGTGGGTAGTGAACTTGAGGTGAGAGAGGAGGACCATCCTGCATGGCCTTTCTATCCTCAGGCTCCGTCTTCCTTGTCTTTGCCTACACCGACCCCACACCTGTCTGGTGATCTTATAATGACAATATGATGTTGCAGCATATGATGCAGAAAGGGGTTAAAACAAAGCAAATACTATCCTCAAAGTATCTTTTTCTCATAATTGAGCTTATAACAATCCACAGGAAAGAGATAACCTTTAATCTAGCACAGTTTTTTACCTCGTATGTGTAAAATTCATACAAAAGTGTCTTCCAGATGTTAAGAACATTTATTAGCTGAAACAAAGCCACAGATTTTGTTCTCTCTTAAGAATTTACCAATGGAGGAGGAGATCAAGATGGTAGAGTAAGAGGATGTGAAGCTCACTTCCCCTACCATGAACCCATCCAAAATACATCTACATTTGAAATACTTCTTACTGACACTAACTGAAAACTGACAGAAGAACTCATGTACAACCAAGACTGTAAGAAATACACACATGTAATCAGGTAGGGAAGGTAGAAAAACAATCCGGTTAGGACCTGTGTCCCTGGGAGGGGGCTCAGAGGGAAAGGGAGATTGCTTTGGCAGACACCTGTCCTGGAGAAGGAGTAAGCTGAGCCACAGATCGGGCATCCCACTCATGGGAAAGAAAAATCTCAAGTAACCTAACCTACCAACAAAAAGAGTTAGAAAAAGAGAACATGCAAAGCTTGAAGTCAGCAGAAGGAAAGAACTAATAAAGATCAGAGGAGAAATAAAGAGAATAGAGATAAAAATAGAAAAGAACAGTGAAACCAAGAGCTGGTTTGAGGGAAAAAATAAACAAAATTGATTAAAAATAAACTATTAGCCAGATTTACCAAGAAGAAAAGGACAGGAATCAAATAAAATAAGAAATGAAAGAGGAGAAATAACAGTCAATGTCACAGAGGTATAAAAAATTATGAGATTATGAACAGTTGAATGCTAAGAAATTGCACAACCTAGAATAAGTAGACAAATCTCTAGAAATATAAAACCTGCCAAAACTGAGTCAAGAAGTAAAATATCAGTTGAACAGACCAATCACTAGTGGTGAAATTGAATTTGTAAAAACAAACAAACAAACAAAAAATAATTCCCTGCAACCAAATTCCAAGACCAGACAGCATCCCAGGGGAATTCTACTAAACATGTAGGGAAGTAATAGCTGTACTGCTCAAACTGTTGCAGAAATTTAAGAGGATGGAAAACCCCCAAATTTATTCTATGTGGCCACTGTCACCCTTGTACCAAAATCAAGGCACTACCAAGAAAGAAAATTCTAGGCCAGGATTTTTGATGAATATAGATGCAAATATGCTCCACCGAATAGCAAGCCAAATCCAACAATATGTAAAAAGTGTCAGAAACCATGACCCATTTGGGTTTATTCCAGGCTCACAAGGATGTTCAACTTATGTAAATCAATCCACGTGATATACCACATTAACGGAAGAAAGGGTAAACATCACCAGAACATCTCCACCAGAGCACAGACACACACAAAAAAAACCATTTGACTGAATTCAACATCCATTCATGGTAAAAAAAAAAAAAAAAAAAAACCTTGTCACAATTTGGGTACAGAGGGAACACATCTAAACATAATAAAGGCCAATTCTGACAAACTCAAAGCTAACATCACACTCAACAGTGAAAACCTGAAAGCCTTCCCTGTAAAGGCATGAGCACAAGGATGCCTCCTCTCACCACTTGACTTGAACACAGAGCTGAAAGTCCTGGCCACAGCCATCAATGAAAAGAAACAAAAGCAACCAAACTGGAAGGGAAGAGGAAAAACTATTTGCAGATGACATGACACTTTGTACAGAAAACTCTAAAGCCTCCACCAAAAACCCATTAGATCTAATAAATGAATTCAGCAAAGTTGCAGGGTAAAAAGTTAATATACAGAAATCTGTTTCATTTCTATACACTAATAGTTTAAGACCAGAAAGAGAAAAAAAGCAATCCTGTTTAAAATTGCATCCAATAGAATAAAATACCTATGAGTAAATTTAACCAAGAAAGTGAAAGACGTACCCTCTGACAACTGAAAATTAAAGCACTGAAGATAATTGATGGTGATATGAAGAAATGGTAACATATCCTATGCCCTTGAATTAGAAGAATTAATGTTGTTAAAATGACCATACTGCCCAAAGCAATCTACAGATTTAATGCAATCCCTATAAATATACCGAGGACATTTTTCACGGAACTATAACTAATAATCCTAAAATGTATCTGGAAACACAAAAGATCGCAGAAATAAACCCATGCAACTATATTCAATTAAGCTGTGATAAAGGAGACAAGAATATACAATGGAGAGAAGACAGTCTCTTCAGTAAGTGGTTCTGGGAAAACTGGACAGCTATGTGTCAAATAATAAAACTAGAATATTACATCACATCGTATACAAAAAGTAAACTCAAAATGGATTAAAGACCTAAATATAAGGCTGGAAACCATAGAACTCCTAGTAGAAAACATAGGCAGAACACTGACAGAAACTGTAGCAATATATTTTTTCAGATCTGTCTCCTAAGGCAAGAGAAATAAAAGTAAAAATAAACAACAGGAACTTAAATAAATTTTAAATCTTTTGCACACCTGTGGAAACCAAAACTGTCAACAAAACTGAAAGACAACCTACTGAATGGGAGAAAATATTTGCAAACAATATGATCTATACGGGATTAATATCTAAAATATATCCACAGCTCATACTAAATGTTGAAAAGCAATCAACCCTATCAAAAAGTGAGCAGAAGACCTGAATAGGCACTTTCCCAAAGAAGACATAAAGATGGCTGAAAGATATATGGGAAGATGGGCAACACTGCTCATTGTTAGAGAAATGCAAATCAAAACAAGTAGATATCACTTCACACCTGTCAGCACGGCTATCATCAAAAATCTACAAATAACATGTTAGTGGAGAACAGGGAACCCTGCACACTGGTGGGGGGAATGTCAATTGCCACTATGAAAACAATATGGAGCTGCCTCAAAAAACTAAAAATAGAAGTACCATATGATCCAGCAAGTCCACTCTTGGGTATATATCTGGAAAAAAATAAAAACACTAATTGAAAAAGATACATGCACCCAGTGTTCTTAGCAGCCCTGTTATCAATAGCCAAGTTGTGGAAGCAACACAAATGCTCATTAACAGGTGAACAGATAAAGAAATGGAAGATATAGATGTGTATATATACAATGAAATATTTATTAGTCATTAAAAAGAATGAAATTCTGCCATTTGCAGCAATGTGGATGGGCCTAGGGGATATTATGCTTAGTGAATAAGTCAGAGAAAGACAAATACTGCATAATACCACTTACATGTGGAATCTAAAAAAAAAAAATGAAGAAATGTATATGCAAAACAGGAACAGACTCACAGATACAGAAAACAAAGTTATGGTTACCAAAGAGGAGAGGGAAGGGAAGAGGGCTAATTAGTGGTATGGGACTAAGAGAGACACACTACTATGGATAAAATGAATAAGCAACAAGGATGTACTGTATAACACGTTACTATGTATAGCCATTTTCTTATAATAACTTTTATTGAAGTATAATCTGTATAAATACTGAATCAATATACTATCTACCTGGAATTAATATAATACTGTAAATCAACTCTCCTTCAAGAAGAAAGAACATACGAATGAATACATGTGGAAATTAAATGAATGAGTGAATCAATGCAATGATAAATTTCATAGAATGATAGAGCTGATGAGACTTGAGAAAACTATTATAACCAAAACAAATCCTCAAATCTTCTAAGACATTTAGCTTTTTGGTGGTAAAATGGATAAATCAAAACCATCCTATTCTTATTTGGGTAGAGCTGGTCACTTATCTGAATAATAATTTATTACAGCTTTGTAGGGCTGAATGGTCTGCAATGTAACCTACTAACTTAGACATCTTTGGAGTCTATAACTACTTCTGTGATGGTCGTTACCTGTATTGTAAAGATGAAGAAAGTGGAGCCAATTAGTCAGCTGTCTCCATGCTTGATTTTTTGAGCATTAACAAATGAATGAAGCTCAGAGAAACTAAGTTACTTGCCCTACATTATAGAACTATTAAAAGGTATAAATTTGAATTCAGGTTTTCTGCCTCCAGCTTGTGTTTGTTTTGTAACACCATCAACACAATTCTTCCATTCTCAGATTCTTTCAGGTGAACATTTTATGGCAGTGGTAAGGTTTCTGTTGAATATTTTCTGTTTAATCTCATCACTTTAATATAAGACCTAAATCTGACTTTAACTTCGGCAGCACTGAATAATTAATTAAAAGTTAGAATTCAGCTAGAACTTTTTTGGTTAATTACTTTTAATATGTGAATTTATTAGAAGACGAATAATGCTTGTCTGTACCAAGATAAGTAGCTAGCAGTAACTCTTTGCCAGTAAGTTATGATATATTTTAATGATAAGGAACGTGAGGAGTATTTAACCCCCATTTTACAAATGAGGAAGCTGAGACTCCTGGCTTTGTTATGATGGCTACATAATTTGTACAAAAGCGCTTATCACATGATCTGGCACATGATGGAGCTTGGCTACTATTAATAACATGTACTTTAAGTGGATGTTCTCATGATAGAATTCATGATAGAGCAGAATTTGTATCTATTTTAATCAACATTCTTAGGCTATTGTTCACCAAAGGCAAAGGCCAAAATTCTTAATTTTCATGTTTCCAACCTTGAAAATGTAGTTGGTTTATAAAAAATCTATACTCAGATTATTAAATTCACTAATAAATATATGAAAGAGAAGTAGGAAAAAACAAAATGAGAACAGAGTAAGTTATACTAACCAATGCATTTTATTTCGTTTCAGACTGAAAAATGTGTTGCATTTTTAAAACAGTGTTACATAAGTTTCTTAGAAAAATGAGAACAAATATTTTCAACAGCAACAAAATTGAAATTTTTGCAATTTGGAAATAACAATACAAAACTCTCCCCAAATCTACCATTTAAGCTAAGAAAGACTATAAAATAATTAAAAACTGAAAACAAGTAATGCCAAAAAAGAACATGTGTTCTACAATTTTTCATGAATTTCTACTTGAAATTCTCACATTACATGAGTCTTATGGGTAAGATTATTCGTAAGATACATCATACGCTGCTTTGTAGACAGAATTTGGTTTTTAATTTTTGTAATAGGTGTCGACTGAAATAAACGCACAGCCTAAAAGTTAAGAGTTACATTTTATTTGGCGGGAGGACTTGAGCTGGGGTGACAGCCTCTCAGATTGCTCTGAGGAACTGCTCCAAAGAGGTGGGGGAGGATCCAGGATATATAGGAGCTTTACAACAAAGACCAGGTAGTTGGAACAATAAAAGATTGTTTGTTATCTAAAGACAACCAGACATCTCAAGTTAAAGAATTAAGTGATTTTCTATGTATGAGAGGAAGCAAACATTTGGGCTCACTGAACTCATTCCTTTGACAAGCACCTGACTAGGGCCAGTATCCTGCCCTTTCTTATTCTGAGTCTGCTCAGAGTGCACCATTGTGAGTGGATGCAGGCCTGTCCTCACTGGGGGGTGGCAGCAGCAGCTGATGACTTGATTTCAGCATTTTTTGTTTACTGATATGGTTGCAGTATCTTCATTCACATCGCAATATTTTCGTTCACATAGGTAAGAAAAGTAAGACCTAGCCTGTTCTCCTCCATCCCCAGTTCCCCTCAGGGTGTACCAGAGATGGAAGCTGCAGTGGCTGATGGCTTGATGGAGGGCAACATTCTTTGTTTACTGGAAAGGCAGGTAACAATTTTTTGTCTGCAGAGATAAAACATATTTAGAATTTGGTCCTAGTGATGCAGGAAAAACAGATGTGGGGCATGAGAAGGGCTGTGTCCCAGGCTTCGGTTGAGCCCCTGGGACGTGCCCCACCGAGTGTGGGTCCTTGGCTTCGCACAGGAGAGAATTCAAGTTGAGTAAAGGTAGATTTATTCAGAGGGATACATTGAAAGGCAAGAGAAAGGCCACGAGTTGTGGGGGTTGGGTGCTCAGATTAAAAGCAGGTACACACTCCATAGACAGAGTGCAGGCTGTCTCTGAATGGAGAGAGAGAGGCAGCAGCTACAAGGCTCCATGTTGCCATTTTTTTATGGGCTTTGGTAGCTTCATATGCTAATAATTGGAAGGACTGGTCTAAGTAGCCAGGGGAAGGGGCTGCAATTCCCAGGAAATTGGCCATTTCCCATTCTTTGACCATTTGCGGCTAGACTTGGGACTGCCATGGGCCTGTGGGCATGTTATTCACCATGTTAATATATTACAATGAGCATATAATGAAGCTGAAGATCTGCTAGAAGTCAAATCTCCCACCATCTTGAGCCTCAAGGCCTCCTGAGGGTTGAATCTTCACCATTTTGATGTTAATGGCTGTACATTCCTTGAATGGCTGTGCCCTGCCCCCTTCCTGTCTCACTGGTAGCTTGCAAGACATTCTATTCTTTTTTTTCCCCCTCAGTCAGATAAATATAACCCAATTCACATCCTCAGAAACACATTACAGTTTATTCATTACCTTCTCTCTGTCTCTTCTGTGAATATTAGTAAAGTTCAGTTTCCAGTTACCTAATCACCATCGCCATACCTGGTCCAAACAACAGATACTTTGCTAATGTACTTTTCAAACAGCTTCTTCATAAGATGTAATTTTAATTTACCATTTCATTTTTGTTACTTATCATGTGAAGTCTGAGGAAAATAAGCAAAAAGAAAGTCCATTTTTTTGAAAAACATTAATCTTGCAAACATTTAATGTGATAAAAAAGAGACTAAACAAAATGTATTTTCTTTCACTAATAGAAATGTGAAATATCACTATGTTTTTATATCATGATTGACCCAAACAGTGTTATTTTGATCAGAGACAAGGATTTGATCTTGGGTTTCTTATCTCATTTACAGTGTTATATTCAGACCCTAACAAAGTGTCTAAAATAAACTCTTTAGGGCCAAATGCCCAGCAAAACCTGCTACTTGATTACAGTGTTATTTCTATTTATGTTATTTTCAAGGACAAGATAGGAGAGGACATAGATATATAGAACTTGACTCAAAATTTCACTGCCTTACAAGCACAAACAGATGACCCCTTCTGAACTGAATTGCTTGAGCCTTAAGAATAAGAAGGCAATGAAGCCCCTTGTCCTGTAGGCTGTAACTCATCATTCACCCTTAAGACACTTAGGAACACATTTAGTTTAATAGATTCTAAATATTTAATGCCCATCAATTTTGGTGCTCTTGGCAGCAAGGTTTATAAATTTTCCTCAAAAGTTTTAGAGTTAATATGCTTCACTAAGAAGCTAAATTGTTATCAAATAGCAAAATAATAGGGCCCACTAATTAGAAACTCATTTTGCAGCTAAACTGGTCCTTTTAGAGATTACAATGTAATTTTCCCATTAAAGGCTCTTTGATATGCTTGAAAGAGGGTTTATTTGAAGTTTCCTTTCTGCTAAGGATGGAGAACTCTGCTCTTTGCAGTATTGTCTTTGTTACAGGGTTTTTGAAATGTAAAAGTAATTGCTTAAGCATTGATGGTATGCATTGGTTGCATATGAATCACTGTACTTCAATTATTCCTATTTCAGGAGCAAAGAACCAATTAACCACCAATGCTGTTGTCTTCTAACTTAGTAAAGAAAAATTTCAGATGGTTGCAATCCAAGCAAGAAGTACTGCTCCAATTGGAGCATCAGAGTCCCAGTTAAGAAAGAAAAAAAAAAAGAAAATGAAAGAAAGACAGACAGACACATGCAGACAAGAACATTCTGAAGCCCCCTTTTTAAAATTCCTGGCCTATGTTGACAAAAAATTAATCAATCAAAGTAAGAAAGAAATGGAAAATTTTATTTGGGCCAAATGGACTATTGTTACCCAGAAACAGCATATCAGAAAACTCCAAGATCTGTTCTGCCAGTTAGAAGTCAAAGCATAGTTACATAGGTTGTTGAGACAGAGGGCTATACATTAAATGATGTGTTATTGACAGTTTACACAATCTGGCACAAAGCAGTGTGTCATGGATCACTGGGGTCCCTTACAAGATTAAGAAGGAATCTTATCTCTTAAGTAGATGTCTTACTGGTGATGGGAAAATGCTCCTCTTTATGTTTGAGCAGGTATTTTGCCCACGAGGAAGTTGTTCAGTGCGTCATGTAGGTACACAGTGCACAGCAGAGGGGAGGGAGGAGTCCAAGGTGCAGATAACATTTTTTATGTTTGAATTTTTCCTGTCTTGCCATAAAATGTGAATGTATTTTATACCTGGTATGTAAAAATATTGAGGATGAATTATTGATTGAAAGAATAAGAAAAGTCAGGTCATATAGTCTCTAATTTTCATAGGTCCATGAAACAATCATGAAATAGAAGAATTGTTAGGGAAATTATAATGTTTAATCCAATCAGAGATGAAGAGCATTTTATTTAAATGTTGAGGGACATTTAATGCCTGCTGGTTCATCCAGTTGTGTAATGAACTGGGAATTAATACCTGCTTTTGTGAACAAAGATTGCAGGTTAAGATCTCAGAAGTGATTTCTGCCTGCCCGAGGTGATGCACTGACATACTGCAATATGCCACTTCCTTATGAAAGACACGAAGGTGAATAAGCTCCTGTGAGTAAAACTGGCCCAGATTTCACAAGCAGCCACAGAATGTTGAGAGTTGCAGTTGTTTACAGGCCAAAAGTAACATACCAAGAAGTCACATACCAAGAAAAGTCTCTTGTTTAATAGACATTACCAGTTGGATAGAAAATTTGGACAAATGCTAGAGAGGTATTTTACTATCATTTATTATGCTAATGGTAGCTATCAATGAAAACTCAACTCATAATCAAATTAACAGAGTATAATTAGAAGCTAATAGGTCATCTTTGGCTAGATCAAAGTTCTCAGTATACATTAGAAACACCTGGGGAGATTAAAAATACAAAATTTCCATTTCTGATAATTTTGAGTTAACCAGTGCTGAGCTAATCCTCTTGGCAAAAACAATTAGAAAGTCTAAATATAAAAAAAAAATGTCTGGAAGTACTTCCGTGTGAGCAGAAGCAGGCCAAACGTGGAAGGGAGCCTAGGAAAGCATAATGTTTAGGCTACCTTTCCCATTCTCGGTGTTCTGTTGTGTTCAGTGCTGCTAAAGTCTAGCCACACAGGGAGGAGCTGCTTTCCTAGTCACTACTGTTACTGAACCAAACTTGGATCCGCTCACCTACAGCATTGCAAAGCCAGTTTACTGACATCAGGTTGTGGTGAAGGAAAAGTACAGCTTTTATTTGCAGGGTGCCCAGCAAGGAGTATGGGCAGCTCATGCTCAAGAGACCCAAACTCCCAGATGGCTTTCAGAGAGGTGCTTTTAAAGGTAGCATTTGGGGGTTAGGGGCTGCAGGGTGCATGGCTTTCTTCTGATTGGTTGACGGTGAGGGAAGACAGTGATGTTTCAGGACTCTCAATCATTAATCTTCTGCTTCCAACCAGCCTAGGGTCTAGTGTTTGTGCTCAGCACATAATCACCATTCTCCACTGTGTGTGTGTGTGTATGTTGGGGGTGGCAGTGTCTTTGTAGGGGGAGGATCTGAATTCCTGAAAAACAACTCAAAGACACCTGTCAGACTGTTCTGTGCATCCCTTGAGGAGGAACTAGGACTCTGTTTTATTGCTGAATTCTTGTTATTTTTTTTCTTGTTTGCTTTTCCTTTGTTTCTGCATTCCCTCACTTCCCTAATTAGTAACTGCCCAAGTCTGCTCTTTGGAACTCAGGAAAGTTCTAGAAGACTAAAGCCTTTTATTAGAAAAAAGAAATGGAGGGCGCATAGGAACTTTGGTACTTGGGAGGGCCCTGCAGGGTCCTGCTTTTTGTCACAATGTCTACTATTTACCGTAGTGGATGAGACTGCAGTTTTTCCTGCTTGTCCCCTTAGCAAAAGCTTGTTGCATGAGATGCATTAAATACAAAGTTGTATATCTGCATCTATTTATCTATGCACATATATTGTAGGTGGGTTTTAAACTGAAGTAGCTAAGAATTCTAAGGATGAGTTAATTAAAAAACAAACATGAATCTCTATTCTTCTTTGACAGTCAGGTAAGACCTGCCTCCCACAGAAACAGTCTTCCTTGATAAAATTCAATCTTGAAGCATTGCCTAACATTAACATGACATATTTTAGATGCCAGTATAGTGCAGAGCAAGAAATGGAAGTAAACAGCACCTCAATTCACTTGAGTATTTCCTATTTCCTTGTTGACTTTAACTAATCAATCAATGGGAGAAAGGCTGCTATAAAATTAATTTAGGCACATAAATACATTGTCTCATTATTCTCCCCAGACTCCAGTAGGAGGCAGACAAACATTTAACTCAGCCGGAGCGCTCTGCTGTAAGGAAAAGCCCACAAAGTGAACATTTGATCCTAGATTCACCGTGTCTGGGATCCAGAGCCCTTTGGCAGGCTGTTTTTGTGCAGCAACTCCTTCCTCTAGGGGGGGAGGCTTTTAATTTCATATTTAGAAACTACCAAAGAGAAGCCATTGAAGAGCATTTTCCTGCCCCTAATTAACACTCTGAGCATTCCCTCTGACTTCCTAGCAGTTTTCCAGCCTGGGAGAAAAAAAAAAGTAAGCGAGAGAAAAACCGTGTCAGAGTGACATGCTGGGGTTCCGCCTGATTTTTGCCTCTTGGCAGGAAATCCCACAGCTGCTCTGCCCTCACTCTCTTCACTCTCAGAGCTGTAGAAATGTGCAGCATGATTGTCTTTTTGGTGACCTCTGCAGGTTTCCTGGACTCGGTAGTCAGGCATCATAATTTCTTCTCCATAAAACATACATAATAAACCTCATTACATACAGGAAAAAAAACGTGGATTTAAAAATATACATAGTGCTTTTCTTCAAGTTTACTTATTGAAGTAACAGATGTCTCAATTTTTTTGTAATTTCTATTATATCCTTAGTACATTTTTAAATACTTTTTTTTCCCTTGGAATCCTATATAATCCTCTTAATGTGGCCCACCTTATTTAACATGATGTCTTGGTGTAGTATAATACAGGTTCATTTGTATGTGACAGTGATTCAAAATAATACTAATTTCACAAGGAGAGAAGATTTTTATTTCTTTTCTCTCAAACTCTACCCATGGGTCATTTGAAGAAAGAAAATGAATCTGGAAAGGTGTCTGGAAACTTTCCATTGGTACCTTTTGGTACAATGGTTCAAGTACCAGCATCAAAACTTGTAAAATGAGTGTCTGTGGCTTGGAGGAGCCTCCTGAGGATGGTGGTCAGGCATTCTTTTAAGAAAGGTCACCTCATTAATGTTCTTGACGGTACAGGTGGCAGGGCATAGGGAAGCTGAGTCAAGTGATTTCAAATAATCAGAGTGAATAAGTGGCAGTTTCAGAATATCTCGGCTAGCTTTGCATGTTTTTGTTGCCAAGAGTGATATAACATTTTTATCTAATCTAAAATATTTTAAATCAGTACAATTTTTAAAAAGTCAGATTAGGAAGTATTCTAATTCAGTTGCCAGCATTTCTTACTTGTTAGTGCCACTTAATGGCATCTTCCAAACAGTTTAGTCTTAGGTTCAATAACATGTAGCACGTCTCCTGATCTTGGAGCTCATTTGAAATTGGGATACAATCTTTGCTCTCCCCCTCCCCGATCTCAGTACACCAGCCCTCTCTGCCCTGCTGTCTACTCTGGAAGGCTCCTTTGCCCTCTGGCTTCCTGTTGTGTTTGACCAGTGGGACGCACACTCAGAAGGTCTTCGAGCGGGAGGTGAGGAGAACTGGAGACGGTAATTCCCGCATCTCCTTTTAAACGTGGCTGCAGACCTGGTGAAGCGTGCATTTCTTTCTGGCCCTAAGGTTTATCTAGTGGTCCGTGGCCCTAGTTTTTACCAGACTCCGTTAAATTGGGATCCCACCTCCCTTGTCCCTTTGAGATTACATGTAATATATTTCCTTGTATCTCTGTGAGATCGCCTACCCCTTTGCCACTGTTGTTCATTCCCTAGGAGTTGCACTATCTGTATTAATCTCTTAACTCTGCTCAAACCTTTGTAAACAGTGCCTTCACTTAACTGTTTTCAATTAATCCATTTTAAGTGTATCCTCTCTTTCCTGGTACAACCCCTGCCGATACACAGCCCAGCTCTTTCAATTTTTTTTTTTTAAATGTCAGCTGGAATGAATCCATTCATGTTAAATTTAGTTTTTGTGTGTGTGTGTGTGTGTGTGTGTATTTGTGTGTAAATACTCAGAAACCAGACTGGCTGGTAATTTTCATTTGGTACTTACTTTGTAATGTTTAGGTATGAGGGTTATGCTGCAGTTAAAAAGTTGGACGTGTTCTTCCTTTTTCTGTGCTATGGAACAATTTAGTTATCATGTGATAACATTATTAGTATGTGTTGTGTTATGTTCAATTTCAAAAATAATGACTTGTGGAAACATGGGGTCCTGGAGTACTGACCAACTGACCCTTAATATTCTGCTTAGTTTAACTAGACTTAGATAGGATCCTTCTGACTCTAGCCACCTGACCTCCCTTTTCTTAGACCACTTACTTTAGGAAGTTTGTAACTGCAAGTTCATACCCTGCTCCTTGAGCTATAATTCATTTAAAAGTCTGTTGCCAGTTTTAAAACCCAGGATTGTGATTCTCAAGTGCCGGGACCCATCCCAGTGAAACATCATCAAGGATGAAAGCAGCCTGTCTCACAGTCCCTGTGGAAGAGTAAGGGCCTGATTCCAAGTTACAAAACTGCCTCCAATCACAAAGATCAGGGAATATTTACTTTTCCTGCTAAGATGCAGCTGACACACAGAGGCAGCCTAAAATCCTCTCCACTTCATCTCTTAACAGCAGAACTGAGTCTGGAACCCATTCTCTTCCTCATTTGAACAGCCTTGGATTAGGTCACTCTAGATGGTTCAACTATAGCCAGTGCAGTTTTCACGTTGACAGAATCTTTTTCAAATTTCTGTTTTTATACCACTGTTAGGTTATACTTTTTCAAGAATCTCTCCGTAGATGTATCAGAGTTCTCGTGTACTTTTATTTTTCATTGAAAAATTTCTATTTCTAATGAATTCTAATCTTTGTAACTTTTTAAATTTTTTTTTGTTCTGTATGTCATCAAATTGAATATCGCCTTTATTATTTTCATTCTTTGCTTTTGTGAGTAATGGTGAGTTTTAAGGTGGTTAATTTCCTCTCTGTACACTTGTCATATCTCATAGATTTTATTATTTGGCAATTGAATTTTGATTACTTCTTTTATCAAGGTATTGCTTAGTTAATTGAGTAAACTGCCACATTGTTAGATTTTTTCATTTCTACCTTTGCAATTTCTTTATAGTTTTTAATGTGGTATAATTAGTAATTCTATACAATTTCTATATTTCAGTTTTAAAATTTCTAAGACTTTCTATGAGGTACATAAGAGTTCAGCGTTGGCTTTGATTTTGGGAGGACTCTTAATGAGTAGTGTTTGTTTTTCACCAATAAAAAAGCAAAGGGCAACCATCATTTGATAAGTTTGCCATGAAGCCAGTTTCCATCTGCCCATTTGTATGGGTGCCAAAGCACAAAAAAATTAATTTTTGAAAGGATTTCATAAAGGACAATCTGGAATTACAATGATCACTTTGAGGAACTTTTGACATAAATAAAATTTTTCACTTTGGAGACAATTTAGCACAAAAAGGAAGAGAGAGTCTAGATTCTTCGTCCGAAAGATAGAACATTTATGAAAGTTCACTTTATTTAAATGATTTATAAAAGCTCGTGTACGTGTGTCTCAGAAGACTTTTCTGCATCTAATATTTCTTTCCTTCATGCAGAAGGCCGATACATAGCTTTTGACAATAATAATTTCCCACATCGATTAAACTGGCTTCTTCAAATTCTCCTTTTTATTTTATTTTTTTCTCTTTTACTTTATCCCCTCTATTGGGAAGTTTTGGAAATGAATTGATGAAGAAAATTATTATTATATGTTCACTATAAAAATATCTAGTCTAATACACAGCAATTGCCATCTATAAAAAGAAACTAAAGAAAAATTACTAAACTGAATTTATTTTGCTTAAGATATATGAGCTTATATATACAAAAAAGAAAAATAAAACCTGCAAATTGGGAAAGTAATTGAGTAATGGCCTTGCTCAACATAAAAGGGAAAAGATGACCTTTAGTTCCACGAAATGAAGAAGAAAGCATAAATATGATTTAAGAAGTCTTTAAAATTCAGTTTTATAAACACATAAGCTTATAAATTGTATTAAAATAAGAACACGTAGTAGTCCTATTAAGTGTGTGAATAACACAAGTTAACTAATGCATATGTCTTCTTCCAAGTATTACTTTGTAAATTAATGCCAAGAAAATACTCTATGCAAGATTATTTCTAAGCATCTCATGATTTAAACTTTTAGAAATAAACATTGGTTTATGAGTCAAAGAAGCTATCACTGTTCCCACAAAAGTTTCAGATTTCAAATATATAAATGGCACTTAAGTTAGTTTGTAATTATTAGGTTATCTCAAAATGTTAAAACCCATAAATTCTAATAATTCTAGGAATAATGAGGGATTAATATATTGACTTTAATTACAATTTCCAAGTTCCAAAGTAAATTTTAGACCTTAGGCTAATATTAAAATGTGTTAATAAATAATCTTTGGTTTCCTGGGTAATTTCAAAGCAAGCAAAAATAGAAGCTTTGATCATTAAACATAATTTTAATTTACCTTTTTTTTTTTTCCATATAGAATGTGAAAATGCTTCTGTATACTGTTATGTTTTGGTGCCTTTTTTTTTGACAGTAGAATTTCTGAAGGTTATATAAAAATATCTGCTCATAAAGATGAAGAGTTTATGGATCTGTGATTAGTTTTCACTGTGTCTGTGTTTGTAGGAAGCAAAAGTTAGTTACTTGGGTTAAGATGAAAGTTAACATAAATGAGTGGGTTAAGATGAAAGTTAACATAACATAACATTATCTATAATAATAATTATGTGAATGTGAACTTTGCTGGAATGACCCAGTTAACACAAATTGTATTCTATCTCCTTATAAAAAGAAAGATTAAAAATTATTCATATGAGGAATGAAGCTTGTATGAAATTCTCCAAAATTTAATCAACTCATAATTGTGAGAATTATTTGTTTTCCAAACCTATAAAGTTCCATTGTCATAATTTATATGCATAAGTAGCCTTCTCATGTTAGGATTTATGCTGAAACCCAAAGACTAGGTACTATTTGCCAATTAATACTTGTTTACAGATTTTAGGACACCTGTCAGTCCAGTATAATTCATGATATATCAATTTATAATATATGCCATATCATTTGATTGATTTATATTATTAATCAAAAGCCTTGGAGATTTTTTACAATTTTCTTTGTGTATTTTTTCATTCAGGAATAATCATATACATTCTTATAAATTAATTGAATGTCATTCCTAAAATGAGGATTCTACCTTCAGTTTCGTAAAATTTGAAGATTCTTTTGATGGTGGGCACAACATACTGACACTCAAGATAGATGAAAGGCTGAGTGAGAGAAGGCCTTCACTGAGGGCCTTACAAAGGTCGACCTGGGGATAAGATAACAGCAAGTTGGAATTCAGGGGACAGCTTATATTGGCCAAGTAGGGTGACATTAGCTAGATTTCATGAGTTCCCTGGGGATTGGCTCATTAAATAATTTGGATGGCTCTCGGGCAAATTGACTATCATTCATTTTATGGTATCTAATCCAAGGAAGGTATACTGTGGCCTGAAGTATGAGACCCAGTAAGATGAATTGTTGGGGAATGTGAACTTAATTAGCTGTTCAGAAAGGGAAACTGAGCCAGGACCTCAAAACTGGGCCATAGCAGTGTTAAATAAACTCTCTTATACCTGCTTCCAGTGTGATCAAATCAGCCAACATAATTAATTGGCCCAAACTGTTCAGTTTTCCCCATAACAGAAATTTGGCTGCAATCTTAAATCAGTATTTGTTGGACAATTTTGGTCAAAATTCCTGAAACTGTCTCTAGTACATGTCCTGTCTGCTGACCTCATAATTCTGGCAAATATCTATGAAAGTGGGACATAGGTGTTTGAACATCAGCAAATGGAATTTGTACAGTTGTGCCATTTAAATGAACAGGTACACATTCTTATTATTGTTTGTCCGTTTTCTGGATGGCTAGCAGATTTGCTCAACAAAAAGATGACTAAACATAACTTAAAAAAAACACAAACTCACAATTTTAATACTGTGTGTCCAATTTGTGTTATCTAACTTAAATATCCAATACCAATGGGGAGACCTAGCAGGACCCTGCAGGGCACACACCCCCTCCCCCCCAAACCTCTGCCTCTTGTTTTTAGAAAAGATGAAATTTCCCAGGCCTCTCTGAGTCATAAAAGAGCAGGCTCAAGCAGTTGATGATTAGGACAATAAAGTCACAGATTCATTATCAGATGCACATTCCTGAGATGTTTTACAGACACTATACTTGCTACCAGAGGGAAAAAGGTAAACTGTGTGATGACCAGATCTCTTCCTTAGCCTCCCCTTCAGTAATCTCTTGAATTTCTCTGTTAGAAATTCAAGGCTGTTGCCTCCAGGATCATACCCCTGTCCCTCCCTTGAATAGAAACCAATTACTCCTATCTAAGTCACAGGAGAAAGCTGCAAAGAGAAAAAAACAGAAACTGCTGAGAACCAACTAGGCCCAATATGGCAGAGGATTTGACTTCCAGTAGACCTTGAGCCTCATTATAATTCATTAGCATACTAAATGACACACCCACCAGCACCAGGACAGTTGACAGTTGCCATGACAACAGCCAGAATATCCTGCATAAGGACTGGAAAAAGTGATTGACTCCAACACACCTGGAAGGAGGACATGAGGGGAGATGTCTCCAGGAAAAGCCCCCGTGCCCCTCCCTGGAGATGTAGCTCTCTCATCCTGTTAGCTACCTGGGCTAACAGTTCCCCACTGGAGCACTTCTCTTCTCTTTTCCCCCACTCAAACACTTTCTTTCCCTTTTCTCTTTTGAGCGATAAAGGTGTCTTTCACTTTGTCTTTCTGCTTCTGCTGAGAATTCCTCCTCAACTGGTGGGCAAGGACCCACACTTTTGGTGGGCTCTCTAATTTGGGAATCTCTCTATCTGCTAACAAAGGCATTCACTGTATGATTTTACATTTTATAAAAAGCTTTGCAAGACACTGGGAAAGTAGTCCTCCTTGGATTTTTCAGTGTTCCTGCAGGGTTCTGGCCTCCTGAACAATGGAAATTGACATGCTAAAAATAGACACTGTGTCCTTTTGTCCTCTGGAAGCATTTGCTCTTTCACGTTTTCAGTGCACTTTGCACAGAGGTGTGGGTTTGCATTTCACAGGGGCTGGATCCCTGGGCTGTTCCTTTACATTCACATTCAAAATGGTTGTAAACTAGGGACCTTCTTCTTCTTGCCTCGGAGATTTGTTTTCATTAAGGAGGTACAGTTTCTCTGTCTCTCAAGTGGGAGAGGAGTGTAACTGTATATCAGTCACTTTGTAAACTCATAATTTCAGATTCCTCTCCTGTAGTATAAGAAAACCACTTTTTGTATGGGTGGCTAACCATCGGCCTCTCATTGCATCTTTCTGAGAGTGGGGTATGGAAAACTGATGTGGTCATTGCTGTAATTAATAATAGTCTGATTCTAATCTGGAACCCTTATGTTTGCTTTCAGAATAACATAAATAACTATCAGTGTCAATGCTTTATCCGATGCTGCTCACCATCTACAAACATCTTTGTCCTTATCATCCATCATCAGCAATGAAAACTGAGAGAACAAAGACACTTCAAAGCTTTCACAATCATCTAATGTATTATTATAAAGTCTTAAGTCACTGAAGCCAGATTTATTACTAACAAGTACAAAAAGTTTTTCTCAAGGATAAAGTATGGACTCCTTGTGTGACCTTTAGCTAAAAATTGGAAGTAACTGATTTAAGACTCCTTTTTTTATCTTACTGGAAAGAGCCTCATCAGATCCTGTTAACACAAACTCTGCACTAAAAATCTGAGGAACTGACACTTAAGTTCATGTCTCTTGCTAAAAAGTATTGACTCCTGGGCCCATGAATCTTGGTTAAAAAGATATTATGTTTGTACTTCCAGAACTTCAGTGCTGGCAAGAGAACCTGATAACAAAGAATCTTGAATCAAGTAGCATAATGTTAAATATTCTAGGACCAGCACCATGCAAATGTCAGAAGCCAATGATTGCCACACCTTAAACAAATAAAAAACCCATTCTCTCTTTTTTTCCATAATTCTGTTTTCCCTCTCTATTAATTTCAAATTCATTTTATCTTGAGTTGTTTACATGTTGCAACATTCAGACAAAAGGGTATGACTTAATGGCCTTTTGTGAGTTTCACTCCTTCCATATTAGCAAATTCACCTTCAAATTAGAAAGTCTCTTTCATACTGTTTTTGGGATCACATAAATATGTTAAGAAGTAACACTTTATTTTTTGTTTCTCCACATATTTCTAATATATTTTTTGCATGAGAACTTTAATTTCTATATTAGCTTCCTAAGAGCTATATATTAAATAGATCACAAGGGATTTCCATCCTCTCCATTTCTTTGGGCAGACAATATGTGTCTTGAACAGGAGATATGAAAAGAACAGAAAATTATGATTTTTAAAGAGTTTTGGTTATCTCAGTAACAGTGTATTAACTTGAAAACATGTGTAAGTTTAATCTTACTGCAGAGTGATTTAACAGGGGCATTATACTGATTAATATTTGCAGCAGAGAGAGTTTTATTTTTTAATTTTTTTTATTGTAGTATAGTCAGTTTACAGTGTTGTGTCAATTTCCAGTGTACAGCATAATGCTTCAGTCATACATGAACATATATATTTTCATTTTCATATTTTTCAACATAAGTTACTATAATATATTGAATATCTTTCCCTGTGCTATACAGTAGGAACTTGTTGTTTATCTATTTTATGTGTATTAGTACCTGCAAATCTCGAACTCCCAATTTTTCCCTTCCCACCCCATTACCCCTCTGGTAACCATAAGTTTGTTTTCTATGTCTGTGAGTCTGTTTCTGTTTTGTGAATAAGTTTGTCTTTTTTTTTTTTCTTTAAAGATCCCACGTGTAAGTGATATCATATGGTATTTTTCTTTCTCTTTCTGGCTTGTTTGTCTTAGAATGACAATCTCCTGGTCCATCCATGTTGCTGCAAATGGCATTATTTTATCATTTTTTATGGCTGAGTAGTATTCCATTGTATAAATATACCACAACTTCTTTATCCAGTCATCTGTCGAGGACATTTAGGTTGTTCAGAGATAGTTTTAAAAAATGCAATGTTCCCTGAAGACAGAAAGTCTGTGCCAATGCATGAAACTCCAAAGAGATCTGTATATAAGCTGTGTTATAACAAATTCCTTTATTTCATTTTCATCAATGGAAAATTAGAAAACATTTACAGAAAATGATTAATTCTTCCAGTTTGTGCATTTGTTTGTTTGTTTTAGAGTTAGAAATTAATGAAAATGCTGTTACTCTCAATCAATTTCTTAGTAGAGGATCAGAATTCATTAATAGTATAACTAAGGTATCTAATTATTTTAACTGGTGGGTCCATGTTAATTTTGGAGCATAAAAATCATTATCAAAGTTCTATTGACATAAACTCTGACATTCTTTGTTAAATTTTGCCCTTATTTTAAATGGTAATTCCACATGGATGCAGATTTTTTAGACTGTGAATATATACAGCATTTATTCTACTCTTTTTAGAAAGTGTTATTTTTTTATATCATGAAAATCTGAAACAGTATGAACATGGTCAGTCTGATTTGATGATTCTTACATAAATAGGCCTCTACAATGTATATCAATTTTATTAAGAATAAATGTAAGCAGAATAATCAATAGTGTCTGTTAATTTATTATTCAAATAGCATTTATTAGATGCTTGTTACATATTAGATACAAAGAGTATTTTAAAATGAATAGTATTTGATTACTACCAATTATCTCATTCACAGAAGTGTCCAGTGAGGTTATAAAATAGGAAAATGGGTCAAGGATCAAATGATTAGTTTCTAAACTTTTACCTTTGGTTTATATTGATATATCTCAGCTATCTGTAACAAACCGGTTATGTATTGGATGTTTTCCTTAGAATCTGTGAGTAATATTGTTACTTTGGTTGAGAACTGACCTGTAAACTCCTTTATAGAGTTATAAATATTTTGTTATTTTGCAGGATGGACCTCCCCCCAACCCCAATCTGCATTCAGATGTTGAAGCTGATGACACATCACCCACCAAGAGAATCTGACAGAAGGTCCTCATACCAGGGACACCTGGGGAAATCAGTTTGTGCAAACAGGTAAGAGGTGGCTTGGGCAAAGCAGAGGGGATGGGTTTATAGCTATTAAAAGGTGTAACCAGGGGAATGTTCTGACACCCAGTCAGGAGGTGTGTGAGATTTAAATTTCCCACCTGCTCCAAAGGAGAAGGTGTGTGCTGGCTCTTGCATCAGCTTGTCCAGAGTGGGACCAAAGGGAAAAAAGGCTAAGAGTTAAAAAGAAGTCAACAAACATCATAAATGTGGTCATCTGTAAAATGTATGTGATGAATCGTCTTTAGGCTAAATGATTTTTAGCCTATTTTTGGAAAGTACTATAGCATCTCAAAAAGAATGTAAGCTTTAGGATAAAGCAGAACTAGGATTTGATTTCATTCTCTGCTTTAAAGTATCATGTGGTTTTCACTAAGTCATTTTACACTTGTTGGATTCAGAATTTTTTTTGTTTGTTTTGTTTTGAAACTGAGTTAATTCTTAATCTGTATTGTGGCTTTAACCCTCATGGTAAAGACAAGGTAGTACACATCAAGCAGTTTGACAAATATTTTACTTTGTGTTTTATTTTCTTGAAATAATATGAGTAACTACGATTCTTGATACGGGTTTCCAAAGAAGACCCTTTGTAGGAATTCAGTGAAGCTCAGTATTTCATGAGTTATACTATGTGGGTTTCCCGCTCTATAAGTTAATGGGACTTCCTGAATGAAACCAATCTGTTTGGGTAGATGGTGCAGGAAGTTAACTTTGTCTTATTAGATATGTCTAGGTAGGGATAAAGAGAAAGGCTGGAAAATGCGAGGGCTGCAGAGGAAAATGTTAATACTGAATTCTTAGACCCTAGAACTTCCACAAATAGGTTTTGAGAATAACCAGGAAATATTAGATTTTAGATGTTGCAGGATCAAATCTTTTTATTATTAGTATAGGAATGTATCTTGAGTAAAGAGTTTTAATATATGAGTTTTTAATGAAATTTTTTTAAGGAGACATTTAATGTGCTTTTTGGTAAAAGTATATTACTTTCTCTTTATAAATTACAAAATGTTTTTAGCAGACACAATTGTCATTGTGAATATA
Organism: Camelus bactrianus; assembly: GCF_048773025.1. Taxonomy (NCBI): domain Eukaryota; kingdom Metazoa; phylum Chordata; class Mammalia; order Artiodactyla; family Camelidae; genus Camelus; species Camelus bactrianus. The sequence continues at coordinate 11,551,998 of NC_133542.1, forward strand.
TTCAAGTAAAATGATACTAGAAAAATGAGGATTTTTCATTCCAAAATTTATTTAAATATTTTTCTCTTTTGTGCATTGTTCTAAAGGTTATTCCTAAAGTCATTTCAAAGACTTCTTTCTAATATCTGCCATGCACTAGGTTATAAATAGTATTCAACAAAACAGCACAGTTAAAACACAAATATTTAATATCAGGGAAACCAAAGTACAAAATACATGTTGTATTTCAGCACATATTCAGGGAACATCTTGTATTCAGATAATAAATTTCACATTTAAAATTATTTACTATGGAAATTAGAGGTATAGAGTAAATAGCTTTCTTCCCTTTAAGTAATGGTTTAAGCATTTCTTGAAAATGTTATAGGCTTTTAAAAATTTAATGACTTTTTCCATTTTATATTAAAAATCAACTTCAATATTGCAAAGATGTTAGTGAGTCAAATATGCATGTAAATTATATAAAATTGGACAGCTAGTCTGTGTAAAGAAGTTAATGATTGCTAATATTTGAGCTATAAAGACTTTAAATGATCAGCACAGTTGCCGTATAATTAACTGAAATTACTTTAATAAAACCAGTAATTGATTTTGAAACTAGAGCAGTATATTTAAAAATCTACATGGTATTCAGTGTATGTACTATTATTATATTAAAATCAAGACTTTGTTGAAGAGGTCTTGATAGGGAAAAATCATGAAAAAAATATATGTATGTGACAAATAAAATACTCTTAATGGTGTACATATAAGGACAATTTGATATTCTCTCAGGATAGGAAACTCTTATTTAAGATGTTGCCAATAGATGCAACTGGTGTTCCAGGTTCTTATCCCATCCCACAAAGAATTCAGAGACAAGACTTAGAGGTTAAAAAAGGTAAAGTGAGGATTTATTAAAGGATGGATAGTACACTCTCAGGGGAGAGCGGGCAGGCTCAGGTGAGCGGCTGCCCCGAGTTTCTTTAGCAAGTTAGTTACATAGGGTGTAAAAATGAATGGGCGGAATATTCATAGGGGAGGAACGGGTTTGAGGGTAGTATTCCCTGATTATCATCCCAACTCCACCTTCCCATAGGGAGGAGGGATTTTTGTCCTTATTTAGTCTGGATTGAAATTGTCATGGCAACAGTGCATGATGGGTACTTCTGATCTGCAAGGCTAATTTTATTGAAATGAGGGCATAATGAACAAAAGGTTACATTAGGACACTAGAAATTCTTGCCTTTTCTCACCTTTGTTCTTCTCCAGGCCACTTGTCATCCCAAAAGGCATGATCCCTTACCAGCCCCAAGGTTCCTGCTTTTCTTTCTCTGCCCAAGGACCCCTGCTGCTCACATGATGTGTGGTTTCCTGCATTTGGCCTGTGCCCCTCCTTTCTGCCCAATTCCTGCCATTTGGTCTGTGTCCCCCATTCTCTACTCATATCTAGCTATCTGCCTGCTCTAACAAAACTAATCATTGTGCATTTCCTTTCTGAGAAACTAAAATACCAAAGAGAAATGTAAATACTTTTTCTTGCAAGATTTAGTCAATGCAAGTGTCTTATTACCTATATTTACTTAGGCTTTGATTATGCAACACTCCTCACCTGTGTTCAGCTTAGGATAGCATCTAAGCCTTTCTCCGTGCCAGCCCTTTGTATCTGGCATCCCGGCTTGGGCTCAGGGAGGCAGGGAGGACACAGTAGCCAAGAGCATAGTTCTTACTGCAGGAAAGAGCAGACAGCTAAACTGATCACCCAAGGATCCTTCACCTCAACCCAGGCTCACACACTGTGTAAAACAAATTTCTGTATAAAATTATTTTAGGTGGGAAAAAAATATCTGGAAGAATTTTATTTCAAACTATTAAACTTAACTGTCTTGGGAAGTGAGGAGCTTGAAGGGGACTATTGATGAATTTTACTTTCTCCTTTATATAGTTTTTATGTTAAAAATTACAATGATTATAATATGTATTATTTTCATCCTTCAAAAACAAAGAATAGAAACATAGTTTTGAAAGGTCAGAATAATCCCAGTAGAATTGTATACAGGATGCCATCATCTCTCACATAGAATTTCTGCACCACCTACATTACAGTTCCTGGGCTTTGATATGATGACAAGGCTGAGTACAAAGAAGTCTATGAAAGAGGCTGTTCTTGAAAAACTCACAGTATAAATTAGAGAATATACAAATATGATATTTTTCTTATACCTCCAAGTAATGAGATTGAGTATTCCAATTAAAACTCAAAGAAATATGAAGAGAAATTAAGATAGAAGAGGTCAGAGTAAGAATGTGATAGAAGAATTATGACCCTGTGGATAAGGACCACGTGAAGTGGCAGAATTACTGGGGGCTCGTAAAGTAGTTATTAGGTCAGAATGAACCAGAGGAGTAAAATGCATCTAGGAAAATGTAGACTCAGAGAAAGCAATAACAATTCAGGTCTATTTTATTTAAAAGAAACAGAATTCAAGGTTTTCGTAAATGTTGTCTTCTTTGGTTCTAAGAAAGAAATCGCATCTGTGGGTTTTGCATGTATATATTTGTACAGATTAAATATGTATCTATATCTCTTTCACTGTATAATGTTTATCATAATCAAATAGAATAGTGAATGTATAAATATATTAATGTGAAAACAACCAAGAATTTTATATTTATGAACAGCATAAAGGTGTGTAATCCTGATTTATGGTCTCTCGTATTATGGTAAGTTCTTGAATTATGCAAGGATACTTTAGCACTCTGAACTATGTAAGTATAATAAAAGAGTAAAATTTTAAAAGAAGCATGGATAAAGAAATCTGTCAGTTAATCATTTATAGAGAATAAAAGTTGCTATGTCTCTATAAGTAACTCACTGTAAAAACTTCTAACCAGGCCAGTTTTGAGTTTAAGACATTGAGGAGAAAATTGAGCTGTTCAAAAAAGTTAAAATAATTTACTCAACTTTGTATGATAGACAAATAGAATCTGTCTCTTGGTTAAGTTTCAAATAGAAAGAACTCATACCGATCTTTCTCAAACTCTACCAAAAGACGGAAGAAGAGGGAACTCTCACAAACTCATTATCTGAAGCCACCATTACTTGACACCAAATCCAAAGATACTGCCAAAAAAGAAAATTACAGGCCAATATCGTGATGAACATAGATGCAAAACTTCTCAACAAAATATTAGTAAACAAAATCCAACAACACATGTAAAAGATCATACACGATGATCAAGTTGGATTCATCCCAGGGACACAAGGATGTTTCAACATATGCAAATCAATCAATGTGATACATCATATCCACCAAAGAAAGGACAAAATTCACATGATCAAATAAGTATGTATACTGGAAGCTGTCATTAAGATGAGAATATTGAAAAAATATTCCATTTGCTGTTAGCTGAAGATATGTTGATGTTCATATAGCCATTGTTAAAAATGTATAGCTTAGAAAATACACAGCATGTGGGTACTCACTAAGAAGACATAAACTAGTTAGAAATTAAAACATGCACATTATTTAGCAAACACCATGTGTAGCGAGTATTAAGCATGATTTTCCCACTAAAACTTTAATATGGTTATTTTTAGGAATGCATCGGCTTTCGTAGTATCTGCATTCTGGTGGCAGTAGTAATTTATCCTGCTTGTGTCAGTTCTCTTGCTTTAGTAAAATGTACATTTACTGATTCTATTAATGTTTAATTATTACAAATGTTATGTTTTATCTCTTAATAACTAAATAGATCACTCAATCAACTATATTTATTTAGAACCTACCGTGCACAAATACTCTACGCTTTACATAGCAATGAATGAAATATAGATGGTACCTGCTCCTGCTGGCTTCCTATTTTAACTAAAACAGCTCCATTTAAAGTGGCGTGCAATTGTATAATGTCAGGTTCATTGATTCTGTGTTAGAATTTCACCATTTACACAAATTTGCAGCGTTGTAGAACATATAAAAATTGGAAGTGATGATAAAATTATTTAAAATCTTAGATAATGATAATGTGGAGTGCCTCTGAGGTGTGCTGTATTAAAACATACTGATCTCTGGGGTTCACAGATAAAGTTGTTCTATGGTCATATACGACTTCCAGCAAGCCAGCTTTAACTGATAAGATACCTTTTATATTTTTCCTAAACAGTAGGCAAAGGAGAGCAAGCATTTATTAATATCCTCTTTTTTCCTGGGTGAGATGATATAAAAGAATACTGAGTGCTTGCTAGGAGAGACAGCTGTGAGAAAGAGGAAGTATTAAGTTGGGCAGAGTTTGATGAAAATAGTAATTTAAATTCATTGAGCATTACAGAGTGCCAAGAAACACTGTAAGAAACTTTTAATCTCTATCTGCATCTCTATGACTTGGGTATTATTAAAATCTCTTTTTACAGATACGGACACTGAGGCACAGAGCAATTAACTTGTCCAAAATCACACAGACATGAATTCAGAGCCAGGATTTAAACATCAGCAATATGGCCATCAAGTTTTCTTTTCATATAGTTTTACTATGGCCCTCAGATGGGAAACTGTTTCTTGGATCCCAGAAAGACGGCCAGAGAGAACATCCTTAGGGTATTTGCTTGCAGGCAAACAGTCAATAAATAGTAAATGATGCATCACATCATAGAAGGACTAGATTTGCTGACCTCTAAAATTCCTTCCAATTGCAGCATTAGATGATTCCATAAAGGTTGAGTTCATGAATTTCACGTGACTGCTCAGCCCAGACCCAAGACACATTGAAAAGTTGCAGTGCGGAAAGAGACCAGTAGTGCCTGCTCTACAGAGAACAAAACAGGTTTGAGGGAGTCCATTTCCAGCAGAAGAGTCCAAGGGCTAAGTAGCACACCCGCAGACACTTAGCTGTCAGTGGAACCCACGTAATAGATTACCTTCTATTGCTTGGTCTCTGTTCTCCGAATCCAGTTTTCCTGACCTGCTATCCTCATGAGTGGCCATGGCAACTTTTCTTTTCATCTAATCAATTTAATATATTTTGCATGCTTTAGGTGACAAAGTCCCAGAGGAGCTGTTTGCATGATGTTGTGACCCATTGCTAAATCTAGGACAGGGATTAATTTGGTAACTTTGTATTGGAAACCCATATTTAGGTAACAGGATGACATATAAATACTTCTAAGAGAATAGTTGTGTCATTGTGTATATATGCACACATATACATGTCTGTAATATACACATATGTAAGTTATGTTTTCTTTAGTCGACAATTCTGAGGATTTATGCCTGGGCTGACAGCTTCTCAAAGCTTTCTGAGGGACTGCTCCAAAGTGGCAAGGGAGAAGCCAAGATATATGAGTTTTTGCAACAAAGACCAGGTAGTTGGAACATCGAAAGATGACTGTTAATTAACAAAAACCAGGTATCTCAAGTTAAGGAATTTAGTGCTTTTCTACGTACAGGAAGGTGCAAAGCTCTGGGCTCACTGAAAGCATTCCTTTCATGTGCACCTTAGCCATCTAGGGCCAGCATCCTGCTCTTTCCCATCCTGAGTTCCCTTGGGGGCACCATTGCAGGTGGTGGCAGAGGCTGGGCTGCCCACCTGTCTGCATCCTCAGTTCCTTCTGCTCACTGGGAGGGTGGGGGGAGGGTGTGGAAGTAGCAGCTGATGACTTGATGGCCACAGCATTCTTTGTTTACTGATATGACTGGCAAAATTTTTTGTTCACACTGGTGACTTCATCTTAGTATCACATTTCAGGACCTTCAAAAACATTTGCAACTATTAAAAGGAATAGTATCAAAGCAGACAAATACCCACAAGCCTTCCTGTTCAGCAGGTACTGATTAGCATCCAGTTGGGATGATTGGAAAAAAAAAAAGCTAGCTTATATATGTTATCTCCAAAACTCACTGTGAACATGTCTCTCTTGCCTGCATCACATTACTCTACCCATCTCTGTTTTTAATCTGCTCATCTAGAACTGCTGTTGTGCAAATTTAAGCACCCTGCATCTTCCAGCAGGCTACCCTTGCAAAAACTGGCTGGATTTGGCCATAGAAGTTGCCTAGAAATACACAGGTGAAGATGCCCCTGGGAGGCAGTCCTCAAACAATGGGTAACAGGGGCTTTGCATAAGAATTTCAGCATCTCTAATTTTAAATGGACCATTCTGAGAGGTGTTCTGACTCTTCAAATGTCCAGAGGGAATTTAGAGTTAAAGCCTATAGCAATGACCTTGATAATGCACCCTTGTATGAGCTTTTACTCCTTCCTTCTTTCGCATGTCATGTTTTCACACAACTGTACCTGAGTACTTGTTTCTGGGTCCATTTTAAGGGATTCCAAGCTAAGATACTCACTCTAGTTGTTCAATACAATAAAAACTAATCATTAAGTGGCAGTTTTAAGAATCAGTCCAGAGGCTATGTCTCAAAATCTTTGCAAATAAGTTCATCTCATCCCTGCTATGTAATTCACAATTTTGTGAGCTCAACTTGCATGCGTACTGAAACAGAATTACAGCTGTTAGAAAAGGCTTGGCACTCCCTGCAAAATTAGGAGCCAAACATTTAGATTCTTCAAAAAAAAAAAAAAATTGGTGGTATCACCTGCACCATGTGACTCTGTTTTCAATCAATTAATAAGGAATCTCTACTTCAGGTCATTAGCAAACATGTCAGTTTCAAAATTTTGTCATAATTTAACCCTAAAAAATTTGACTAAGGCAATTGATGTAAGGAATATTAGTGCTGAAAGACATGTTAATCATTCGCAGTCCTACGTATCTGAATTTTATGTCAGATCCATTATTTATCCTGAATTCATTCTCCATTTACCTTGGGAATGGAAAACCAGAAAGTTCATGCCTCAGATACATTTTTGTACAACTTAGAAATAGCTTCCATAAACCATGAGTTGACATGACTAACTTTATCTTTGTGATTCATACAAAAAATTAGAAAATAAATAAGTCTTCATCTTTTGTAAAATGGTTATGAAAGATTATCCTTCATATAATCCAATAGTCCTTATAAAAACTTCTCCCAGATAAATTAGCTAAGAATTGAGTGTGAATAAATATTTGAAGAACTATCTTCATAAACTAATAAGCAACTTTCCATTCATGAATGAAATTTTAGTAGACTTTCTTTCTCTTTTTATATTTCCAGTTAGGCAGCCAGAAGTAAATTTTATTCTTAGTGGTAATTTTTTCAGTATTAAGTGTTCAGTGTAAGTGCTTTCTACTCACAGTGCAGAAGTATTTTCTTTACTTTAATGATGTATTTTTAATGTCACATTAAACAATTATTGGAATAATAGCTAGTTGGGATCAGGACAAAAATGTGTTCAGTTTTATTCCTCCATCACATCAGCAAAACATAAGATTTGAAGAGTGTTTCTTTGCTTCCTTCCCTCACATTTATATTTAGAAAACACAATTCTCCAAGGATATAATGAATTTGGACTTCCCCAGTTGAAATTTCATTTTTTATAAAAATCAACGAGTATGTTCCCTCCCTCCTCCCCATTTTTGCACATTATTGTAATTTCACATCTAAATTTTAGATAGTCTCTTAAAAGGCCTTCGTTTAAATCCATTGATAAAGTGATAGAGATTTACTGCTACCATTTTCTTTTTCTGCAACCCATTTAGTAATTTCTCCTATTCATCTTCTATTTTATTAGATTGTTAGGGAAAATATAAAATCTAAAACAACATGGTCTGTCATACTTTCTTTTATCTACTGACCCTAGGTTCAGGTTCCTTGCATGCTTAGGGAATACAGAACGGCTGCCCATAGTGATAGAATCCATGATAACGATACTGAATGTTGCTTTTGATGTGCATTTGGGAGGAAGCTTGTAATTTTTAATGAAAATATCAATCCTACATTGGCAAGACTGAAAAGCAAAAAACTCTAAGAAAGGAACAGTAATATCTTTGCTCATCTACAGAGTATGCTCTCCAGGCAGGCAAATGCTATTCTTTTACTTTTATCCTATTTTCACTCTTGGTGTTATAATGGATATAATATAGGAGTCAATGGACTTCCCTTTTCTTTGTAGGAGAAAATTTTTATTACTGATTTAATCGTGCCAAAATGCACTCATGTCATAAGCTCAGTGTTTTGTTTTTTTTAAATGGGTGTTTGTTCTTTTGAAAGGAGATACACTGGAGGAGGAAAAAAACTTTTTTAAATGTTTCTCACACTGCTTGAGTCAGGAAGTAAAACAAGACTACAATAATAGTTGGAAAAGAGTATTTTGGTTTTTAACCTTAGCTCTTCCGTAGAAATTCCATTTCTCCTCTGAATCCTGGAGTCATTACAGAATTCCTCATCTACAGCAGATCATCCAATGGCTTTCTTATCTCCTTCTCTAACCTGCCAGAGGTGTATCTTTATCAGTTGTAGAGGCAAAAATTTAAAACCATGCTGTTGTCACAACTTACACCTGAGTACAATCACTGCTCTTACCTGTACTGCTACTGAATGTCTTAGACCCATTTCTGAGACTACTGACACTGCCACCAAGTAGTCCCCAGGCATTACAGAGAAATAGCTTGTATTGTTCTTACTAACTCTTATTTCATCCCTGTTTCTAAATACATCCCTAAGGATGAGGTCAGAGGTCTAAGAGAAATTGAAAACCCTTTGCTCTGTCAGAATCATACTTCACTTCTAACACATTGTTGAACCAAAATCTGTATGTGATTCCCCTTCCTCCATTAAATCTCCTTAAGATGCTTCTCTATTCATTGTGAAAATAAAATTACTTGTTAAATGTAGAAACTAAGTTCTCTGTGCTTGATCTTCTGATCGTCTATCTAGATTAAAAATTTTGCATTGTTCAGTGAACAAAACTTTGGCTCAAAACGAGACTGCTTTCTCTTCTTTAATATCTTGTGACATGGAAGATTGAAATTTAAGCCCATAGTTCTTGACCTGAGGTGATCATAAAACTGAATCGAAGTTCCAGTAGAAAGAAGTGACTGAAGAGCTTTAAAGTCTTTGTTCTGCTCTCTCCGATTCTTACTCAGATTCCCCACAGGTGCTTTTCTACAGGGTTTTCTCTACAAAATTGTGAATTTAATGAGAATTTTCATGATAGATTCTTATTCACCACTGAATTTCCAAAAGCCTAGGACAGTGCTTGATCCATCTACATATGAAATAAATATGAGTTGAATAAATGTATAGCAGTGTTATAATGGGACCTCTGCTTTGTACTCATAATTATCAATAGCAAGATTTCTCAAACATGTCACAATTGTTTTGTGTTGTGAGGGGATGCTCTGTGCTTTGCAGAATATATAGTAGCCTTCCTGAACTCTACCTAAAAGATAAACATCTCCCAGGAGATAAAGTCACCCTAAGTTGAGAATCACTAATCTGTACATAGAGTTACATCAACGTCTCTATTTATGTACCATGTGCCTAGTCCATTTACACAGCCAGGAGTTTACAACTGTAATGACTTTTACTGCTGTTAGTGTTATCTTTCTCTTGATAAAAGATTTATTGTCTTTCAGAAATTTTTGTTCGTTCTATTTGAAGACTTTTTGGAGATGCTTGAAAACAAGTAGCATAGTGTTTCTTTGTAACAATCCATTTCATAAATTGCTGTATTTCAGAAACAACTCTCTTTGGAAAAAACAAAATTAGAATTATTCTCTTACTAAAAAAACATTAACAGCAATTATAAAATAGTAATGTGAGCGAGAGCGAATATCATGTAGGGGTTAGTATACTCAATAATCAGATTATGTCCCTGTTAATCTTTAGACTAAATATTTAGTCTATATTGGACTCTCCCTCTGTCATTCTCTAAATAAAGACTGTTTATTTCAGTTAACAATACAAAAATCTTCCTTACAAACTTACAGTTTTTAAGGGGCATGATTTTCTGTTTTGTGTAACTTCAAAAAATTGAGAACCAGATTATAGTTTTTGCTTCTTCACTGGTTTAAAATTTTGTCAATTGTTAAATTCCTAGGGCAGCTGATCTACTATCAGTGACATACAGTGATTAAATAATTTGCAGGCTACCTTTTATTTTGAACACTTAAATTACATGAGCTGTAGATTTCCACTTCTGGAATTGGGCATGAAGATCTCTGTGGACCACTCTCCAGCAAAACAAGTATAATGAGTGAGAAGTATTTTAAAAAGTAAAAAATTATTTGGAAATTGTCCCCAGGACATACAGCAAATGAAGAAGCATTTACTCTGGAAAATCTACTATACCTCAGTATGAATTGCAAGAGACAGTAGCATTTGAATTGCAACTTTCTCTCTCTCTCCCACCAACTCTCCACATCTTGCACACAATGTGACAGAAAATCCAATCCAGACAGGAGCAGCCAAGAACACAGAGCTCCCTCTCCTCATAGTCAAGGGCTACAGTATCTCCCCAGGAGGGGCAGTCTGCCCGTACTTCTCATCTCTCCTGAGGAGGCTAAATTCCAGATGAGTAAATCTGAGAGTTGGGGGACTCTGTCTTGCAACCAGCCTCCAATTACAGTACAATTTTTATCTCAAGTACATTATGCTGAGAATACTAGGGCAGATCACCGTTGCCACAGCTTGTTTATATGGAGGGAATTGGGTGTTGAGATCACGTGGCAAAAACAGTTTTTTTCTCTAGTTTTTTTTTTTTTTAATTTTCTTCACCTTATTAAAAATGAGATTGGTCCTAAAACATTATGTTTAAATACTTCTCCTGCAAATCACTCCTTTAATTTCACTTTATTTTTTGAGTTGATCTCAAGCTCTTCACTTATACTTGTATTTGCATTCAGACAGACCATGCATGCTAACGCAGAGATGGACAGCTGCATTCACAGTACCACAGCACAGTGCAGATCTGGTTGGTTTCTGATAAAATAGCTTAATGTGTATAATCAATTCCACATATAGTTTCCTTTGCAATGACATCTGATTTAGATTCAAATGTAGATTTAAATGTGTTTTTTCTAATGTTATTTAAAAGACTGAAAAGTGACCATAAATACATCATAAATTACAAATAACATTTTTTTGCAAGTAGAGAAAGCTGATGACTCCATGCCTGCAAAACAGTTGAGAAAGCAGGAAAATAATAAAGAATCTATTGATGGACTCTAAATTTTTCATGCAAGGAAACATCACTCTAGAGCACAATGAAAGGAAATTCAAAATTCTCTTATTTGAGTCCATAGGTGTTTTTTTTTTCTTTTTAAGTAAAAAGCAGAATGTATTCCTCAACAATTGAAAATTAGGAGATAGCTAAACAGATATATATTTATTTTAAGGTGAAAGTCTATCACAATATTAGAACATGGAGATAAAATATTTTTAATGAATCTGAAAAGCATTTTCAGTGTGAAAATTGTACAGCATCAGAAATTTGCTGAATATTAGGAAAGCAGTGTTTAGAAGGGATGGATTTCCAGTATAATCAACATTAAAGGTAACTAGCATTTTTAACCTATATCTGCCCCAATTTTGTTTTCTTTTTAATATAATTGCATTTCTTGTCTCTCCCATTTGCTTTTCACTTTCTTCCTCCACCTATTTTATTTCCATATACACATTGAAGGGCCTGCATTTTTTTTTTCCTTCTTGGCTTAGTGATTTTAACAACACATATAAAGGTTGTGTGTTCATTTTGTGAATTTTACCTGTATAGAGTAGCTGCTTAATATCTCTGGGGAGGCAGAGAGAAGGCCAAGTGAGGGAAAGGGGAGGGAAGGAGAAAGAGAGAGGTTTGTTTGACTAGAGCTCAGTGATTATATCATGGTGCTAAATCCTTATTTCAATACAGCTTTCTGTAATTGGAGTCAAAAATTCATCTGCTCTCAGCATCTTTACCACTAAGCATTTGTGGGTATTGTTTCTAGGATAACAATGTTCTTTACAATGCTGGGTCCATATAAGGCAGAGTTATGGGAGAATGTCTTCAGTGAAGGAGGCTTTCTGCACATATAAAGAGGAAGGCTTCAACTGGAGAGCACTTCCAAAAATATATGTCGTGGATCAGCATCCTGTTTATTTTCTTTCCGACTAGCTTGCCCCCCTTCCCATGATCCACAAAACACGGACAAAATTCCTTTTGATATGGTGTTCCCTGGGAAGTTGTTTCCGCTGATTTTCATGAATGCTTGGGGACATGAATACTGAACATTTTTATTAAGTTCAGAAGTTTACTTGTCGTTATTATTGATACAGATATTTAAAATGTTATTTTGAGAAGATCCAAATCAGCAAATGGTACAGAAACATATAAAATAGATTCCATGGGCTGATTAGCCTTTAATGAAGCCCAGCTAAGCCGAATAAGTTGTAACAACATTTCCCTGTAGCCATATTTCGAAGGGTGGGGAGAAGGATCAGCGATCAACACAAAACAACACAGCAGATTCAGAGTCACAGTAACTGCCTTAGGAATATTTCTCCTGGGAAAAATACTCCTGGCCACTGCTAATTGCAACATTCCTTTTGATCTCTTTTCAATAGTAGTGTGATCAGGTTCACGAAGTCTTGATTTTAAGTACAGTGTTGCACACCTCACTTGCAATTTATCATTCTCAGTATTTGCTATCATTTGTCTAATTTGGTCTCATCCAAATAATAATCCTGCTCATTCAGAGAATTCAAAGCAAATTATTCTCATTTGGGTAAATTTCTCTTATTTAATTAAAAGATCATGTTTTTTTATTTTGAATTTTCACGTGGACTAAAAATTAAAATGAGCAATAATGAAAACACTGACGTTATAAACTCAATTCTTTACATAGGGAAAACACAGTCTGAGGTCACACAAGGTGTATAACAGGATGCAAAAAAGTGCAAGTATTAGGGTCAGGCTTACCTGAAGTTTAAATGTCCATTTTTATCTATATGGAGAACTGGAAAAAGTTACTTAACATCTTCCATATGTGAGTTTCTTAATTTAAATTGTGCTGAAGATATTTACACTACTGGCTTGTTGTGAGGATTTGTTTATTCAATACATATTTATTAAGAGTCTATTATATGCCTAGTACAGGTCTAGCTAGTGGGCATATAAAAGCAAATACACATAAGTTCTCAAAGAGCTTACAGTCTAGAGCAGCGAGAAACGCAAATGCAAACAAATCCATAGACTAACGTGAGAAGAGCAGCTGTGCTTGAAATACACACGGGGTTCAGTAGATTGATGAAGGAGGGTTCATTAGGTCTAAAAGAGCTCTCAGAATAAATGACGTATCTTCCAGCAGACAAAGATTAAACGGGCCACAATTAGAAAACTGCTGAATCTGAGTTGTACTTGAAAATGGCAGTTAGTGTTCATAGCGCACAACTTCACAGCGTGGCCAGGAGATGGAGTTGGGATAACTTACAGATTTTAGTTTCAGCAGTCAGCCCCCAGCATGGGATGGGGTGGCGCACGCAGCAAAGAGGACTTGACACCAAGACTTGTGTGAGAACGATCAGTGACAAAGAAAACTTCAGAGACTTCCCATATCCCAAAGCAAAGGTGGTGAGAAAGGAGGAGTATGCAAGTGAAGGGTTGATGAGTAAGAAGAAATACCAAGGTTCAGAGCATGGACCCCCACCCCCAACCCTGTGCCATGCACATGCCCTTGAAATACTACTAAAGTGGAAAGAGGGTAAGCATGTGGAGGGGCAGCAACCATGTACTTACGGAAAATTATTTCCACCATAAACCTCCCATAAGCAGGTGGGTGTCAGTCATGCCTCTGATAAAGATCCCAGATCCTTTTTTTTAATAAATGGAAACTTTGGACCATCCTACAGTGAAATGTCATTATATTTCATATCATGCCCCTTTCAATTAAACAGGCCTTTTGGATTATCCCAGATCGGTTGGGAAGAGTGCAGAGAGACCGCCAGGACTTTTTTCATTTAGCATTTTTATGTATTATGCTAACAAGTCTGAATCATTTCCCCTGCTAAGAGAAGTAAACATCTCATTTTTCAAATAACCTAGCAAAAGGATTTTTATGTAAATGAGTAATTATCTTTCCAAAGCCTGTGAGCAGAGTAAGAGGTCAATGAGAAAACTGCTGTAATTTAGATTCCCACCTTGCTTTTCAGAAGCCACATGTGTAACTGATGATTCCTGTGGGAAAGGACAGAAAGACCGAGTCCATAACTCTGCGTCCGGAGCCCAGACTTTGGAAATGACTGTTTAATTTGTTTCAGGCTTAAAAATAGTTTTGACATTTTGGATAAACTATCAAGCAAAAATTTTATAACATTTACCTTTTACTCTAATGTTAAACAAATAGATCTAAAGCAGTTTTAAGTAGTTTAAAGTCACAGAATTACCTAGCAAATCTAAGTCATGTAAGTAGATTCTAATAAAAATAAGATTGAAGAGTTACAGATTAAAGGGCAGATATAGGTATGCATGTATATATTTATATGTTACACATACACTTTTTTTTCACCCCAAAACAAGGCTGGGTTCACAGATATTCTGTGCTGGTGCAGGCAGTTCAGTCACCTCTTTGCAGTGGACTGGTCGGTCATTGGCTCACATAAAACTGTAACACTTGAGCAAAAACTGGACACAGTTTTCCTCATTTAATCTCCAAATGTTTGTGTGTGTTGTCACTGCACTGGTGTGATATTTGCTCTTTTAGGCAGAAATGTAGGTGAGTTACACAGTGGCTGTTTCCCTTCAGATAATGTGATATGGGGGGAATTTTTGTTTTCCTACTTTGATGGCTTCTGCATAGCATTTGGAATGAAGTGTTTTAGGAGCCATCTATCTGCGGTTTGATTTTCTTTTGTTTTTATTGTTAGGAGGTTTTAATGAAGCCCTCATACCTCATCCTTCCCCCACAAAACAACTTAGCTATAAATGGGACCTTTTGTTGATAACTCCATGCAGACCTTAGCTACATAATTCTTTTGTTGGATTACTTTGGACAAAATTAATGTTGTTATTTAACTTCATGCTGTAATTATGGTTATTTAAAAAATTTCTGCTTTTCTCTGACTGACAGCACCAAAAGAGATGTAAAAATCATCAACCTGTGACTCCTTTATTGAGTTTTAGAAGCAATAAAGGCTTTAAATCTGGGAAGTAGTGGTAAAAGCTGCAATGATTCTGCTTTTATGAAGAAATTCTTCCCTTAGCCCTGCTAGTATAATAGAAAATAAATGACCTTCCTTCCTTCCTTCCTTTCTATTTTTTTCTTTTTTTTTTTCTTTTTGTGAGTCTCTTCTCTTTAAAATCTTCTTTGAGGAATTCAGCCTCTATCATTAGTTTCTGGCTCTTAAATTACTTTGAGATACTCAAAAGATTTCCAGCATCAGCGTCGACAAAACTGAAGTATTTTGAAGTTGGACCCTAGACATGACATGTGAAGGCTGAGAACCCTACTGAAGGGGAAAAGAATGAATGAAAATAAAGTTACTTTGCTTCATTTATATTTATATTTATATTTAAAATTAAACATTAGGGTCCCTTTTTCTTACACTTGGTGTAATGTTCTATAGTTAAATTTGGCACTCAGTATAGGACTGCTAAAGACATGTGTCATCTGAAATCTCTGTCCTCTGAAAAGCTATGGTTTCTTTTCCAATAATGAAGCTTAGATTTTATTTATGTGAGAATAATATTTTGATTTTAATGAATATTCTTTATGATAAAAGCATTTGATAAATGATAAATTAGCTAAAAAAAAGTAATGTAAGTTGTAATTTCAGTTGCTATCCTATTTTCATGCCAGTTTATTCCCAATTAATTTGGACTGATAATTTTTTTTCCCTTAAGAAATATAGAACATTAGGCTTCATGTTTCTTAGAAGACCCATGCTCCTTGGCCCACCAGCTTTGACTGCTCAGTGCTCTGTTCTTCCTATTTGACCTAAAACATCATCTTTAGCATAAATTATAATTGTTGGTAGTTGAAGGTGGGTAGCCAGGGAAAAAAATTCTAGGCCCCAGGCCCACAATCAGCCCAGTCATAGTCACTAGGGATGGATGAGTGAGCACAAATTCCTGCCCAAGGAGGCCAGTGCATCTCTTCTTTCTGCTGGAACCTCCAGGTCTCAGAGCAAGGATGGTGGCTCTGTGGGACTGATAGTGCTAGAGCTATAAAGGGATATTTTCAGGCCTCCTTGGTTACAAAACACTCTTGAGCCTTGAATGAAATTATTTTTAGCTTGGCATAATCGTCCCAAAAGAACATTGTGAATGTGGAGAGATGGTTTTGAAATGTCCTTAGTTTTGAGGACTCGTATACTTCTCAGCAAGTCTCACAGGATGCCCCAGTTATCTGAGGAACTCCATCGCTTTGCCCCATTGAAACCTCACTTCCTTTCAGAAGCAGTCATTGGATTTGTTCCTCTCCTGTGAGGAAAGTCCTGGCTGATGTCTAGCTGCATGGGACTCTTGCTTGGTATTTCATATGGAGATTTCAGTGCAAAGAGATCAGGCTGGTAAGAGAAAATGAGAAGATATATTTGTTCAGTGAGACATTAGATGCCTTTCTTACTATTTGTGTAACTGTCTAGTGTGCCTCTTATTTCTGTCCAGAGAATAAACCAAACGCCATACTTGCACCAGTAAGAGTTGCACACAATGAGAAAATAAGCCATCTTATGCCTCTATTGGTAATTGACTCCTCCACCATCCTCTTGTAGAACAACAAAAATTGCTGCTGCCAGCCTACCTTTTCACATGTAGAGGGCTCCCTCCTGTGGGCAAGTAGCTGAAGCAGTATCCATGACAACAGACAACTCCAAGCCCTGACATCAAACACTGGCTGAGAAACTCTCAAAATCATGTTAGAAAAAAATAGAAAATGGAAGAAAATCTAGGAAAGAGAAAAGTGAACCTGGAAAAGAATGGTGATAGGGATTCAAAAAATCAATAGAATAACTGCTAGAAGGAAGGAGGAAACCGATAGGACCAGATACGTGTATTGATGTACGTACATCATTTATTGATCAATTAATAATTGATTATGTACATCAACTAGATAATGGAAAAGGAATGGAAGGGGAGGAGAAGGGAAGAGTGAGGTGACATGTTAGAATAATATATCATAAAATCTATAACCATGACACACTCAGTCATCCAAACACATGATGAAAAAGATTTTTAAAAAAGTGATGGTTAGTGCAGTGAATACATTAAATATTTAAATAACTGCCAGCATTTGTATAGTGCTCTCCAGGTTATGGACCACTGTCTCATGCTAACCACTCATATTCCTCACGTAAACTCAGAAATATTCTCACATTTAACATTGGTGTTACAGTCATTGCACATATTTACTGACAAGACTGAGGCACTGAGAATAATTGCAGCTTCTATTTTAAAATGTCATAACAAGTGATAATTATTATGATCTTATCAGGAACTGTGTTCCAGATTTACTAGATTATCTATTTAAGTCCTTTGGAAAAGCTAATAAAATATAGCAAATGGAAAGATTCATAATGGAGGAGGATGTGCGGCATGTGGGATATCCAGCAAGGAGGTCTGTGACGAGGAGAGATTAGATGTGTAGCGGGAAAATTAAGGTAGAGAAAAAACAAGGGCTTAAAACAAGGAGGGCATTATGGGCCATTGTAAATTCTTCCCTTCGCTCTAAGCATCTGTAAAATCTTTGAAGGGTTATGTGAAGAGTAGTGACATGACATGACGCACATTTGAAAAAGAATCTTTCCTCTGCTACATGAAACATAGATTATAGGTGTCAAGTCTAGACACCTGGGTACCACGTGGAAGGAAAGATACTGAAAAATCCCGGTGAATGGTAACGGCACCTCGGGCAGGAGCACCTGTGGTGTAGCAGAGAGGGGATCATTTTCTAGATGTGTTTTGAAGGTACAGACAGCAGGATTTGCTAATGGATTAGATGTAGAATATGAGAAGAGGAGAGAGGAAAAGGATTACTTAAAATTGGTGAGCTTGAAGCCCTTAAAATGGAGTTTCCATTTACTGAGACAGGGAAACAATCCAGGCAGTTGTTTTTAGGAAATCAATAGTTCCTCTTTTTCTTTTGGCATATTAACTAGTTCTTTATTACACATATGTCTTAGTGTGGGATACTCAAAAATCAGAGCCTGAAGCAGACTTTTGCCTGTGAACATGATTTTAGGGAGTATGATGATTGAGAAGCAAATATGAGGGGAAGAGATAGACAGGAAGGAACAAGAGCAAGTATCAGGCGCACAGCTGAGTTGGCTGCTTACTGGATGAAGCACAAAAAATAGCTCAGTTGCACAGGATTTCCAACAGGTCATATAAAGTAAAGCACCAGAGACAGGAAGTCCAGGAGGAGGAAAGGAAAGGGGATTTATCAATCAGTTCCCCAGTTCTCATCAGATTCACCTTGAGGACAGTAACTGTTCCACATGTTCACATTTGGTGTTTGTGCACACTGAGACCATGTTGGCTTATGCCTCAGTGGTAGTGTGGAGGTCCTTTAGATACACAAACTTGGGGAGACAGGGCTAGATATATAAATTCAAGTCAGAGTTCATAAATGAAAAAGCTGATAGATTTGACTACATACAGCCAGTTATTTCTGTGGCTAACACAAAGGCAGAAAACCAAGAAAAGAGGTTGAGAAAAATATTTGCAGCACAAAATACCAAGTTTTAATTACCTTCATCTATAAAGAGTTCATGTGAATTAATTAAAAATTGAAAATGCCCCTCAATAGAAAAAAAGAAGAAAATAAAAAGTAAATACAAATTGAAAAATTAGTATATGAAAAAAGATTCTATTTGTACCCACCTGGGCATGTATCATGTCATCAGCCTCAGCATTAGAACCAGATGTCATGGATTACTTAAATGTTAGATTTTGGATGAAGGAAATTATATGCTTTCATATTTAAGTAGTCGATAAAATATCACATAAAAATGAATTATGACAAATTACTGGGCATGTGGGAAGTTATTTTCTTAAAAATATCAAATAAAAAAACTTCATAGTTCTTTAATGTATTTTTAAATAACTGCATGTGTAGCCTTAATAATAGGGTACGTGTGTTTTGTTTTTCGTCACTGAATTCTCAGAAAGGCTTTTTAATTGTGACCTTCAGAGATTTGACTTTGAAAGACTGCTGGATAAGGCACTTTACATTGTGAATTCATTTTTCTCTTTGTTTCAAACTAAAATATATGTAACTTGGTCAAAACCCCATTTTAAAATTGTGAACATAGTGCTATTAACTCAGTTTAGTTCAGTATTTATTGAGCATGTGATGTTTTTGCTTTAAAATATTTTCGAAAGCATTGCTGCCAAGAATTCTATTTTAACTTTGGCCTTTGCTACCAGCCCGGACATGAGCTAGTAAACCACTTCACTTTCTGTACTTCAGTTTCCTCACCCAAAAACTGGAAATAATAACACTACCTAACTCAGGACTTGGCATTTGGCACAGAATAAATAGTATGAACTCTTATATCTTCAGAATATTTAATAATGTGCATACTCTAAGCCTAGCCCATAAAAGATGCTCAGAAAAAGTAACTTACTCTGGTTTTCTGACTTGGAAATGGACCAAGTTGTAATTATAACTATTTCATTGGCACACAAAGTAGGGCTACCTGCAATTTCTGCCCTTGGAGTAGTTTCAACATCTCAAATTTCTAAAACCCTGTATCCATCCAGAAACAGAATTGATAAGGGTGATATCACACAGTGTCTGTGTTAAAACATACTCTAATATTTAACAGGCGTTTCTTATAGTGAAGTAAACTTCTTCCTTTCCTTCTCCCTCCAAGATGTATTCTTCTCATATTGGAAAGAATACTGTCTCTTATAATATATTTCAGAAAATTTGGCCATTGGCTTCAGGTAGACCAGTCCTGGCCCACTCATTTTATTTAGGCAGTGGGGAAGTAGAAAACAGTTGAGCACTTGATTCTGCAGAGCTGTGTACTCATTATAAATACTGACCCAGCAAGGGCTTGCCAGGACTAACTCAGTGTATAGGATGATTCATCTTTGGACATGTTTTGGTTTTTGCTGCTTTGAGTTTCTTCAGGAGAAAGAGCTCTTCTTAAAGTAAAAGAGAGTCAAAGTGTCAGAAAATATGAGGGGATTAGTTTGAGTGCATCATGGTATGTGATTTAAATATTCTCACTTTTCTCCTGATTTTCAGAGCCCAATTAAATAGAAATAATTTCAAAAATGGAGGGAGGATATCCTTGTACTGTGATATGCCAGTGGGAAGACATGGAAACCAAGAATTATATGAGGATATAGGATTATATGTGGGTTGCGTGTGCAGGAAGAAGCAGACTATATTCGTATGGTCAGTATAAGGCACTGGAGATGATTTTAGATCTTGAACCATGCAGCCTATTTTGCACTAATGAGAAATGTCAAAGCACCAATTTGAGAGAGTCTTCCATACTGGGAATAGGAAAAATAGCACAGAAGGGCACCTTGCAGGGATTTGTAAGGATTATTGTATAGAAATCTAGCAGAGAGATTGAGGTGGGAGGACTCCCCTTTATATGACTTTCTAAAAGAGTCAAGAAGGATTTCAGAGAAAATGTTCTTTTTTTTTTTTTAACTGAAGTACAGTCAGTTACAAAGAGAGTGGGAAGGGATAAATTTGGGTGTTTTAGATTTGCAAATGTTAGCCGCTCTATATAAAAATAGATTAAAAAACAATTTTTTCTATATAGCCCAGGGAGCTATATTCAATATCTTAGTATAGCGTTTAATGAAAAATAATGTGAGAATGAATATGTTCTTATCACTTTGTGAGTAGGGCCAGTAAAGTACCATTTCTTACTGTTGCTACGTCTCTACTGAAATTGAAGTTTGGAGCTCCCCAGTAAGTGTGAATTACTTTAAAAAATTATGAATTCTCTCATCTTTAGGCATTTTACCTATTTTTATTTTTAAGTAGTAAAGTAGTATTCTTTCTGAATTATTAGACAGGAAAATAAAGCTGACTCTGGGGATGGAAAAAATGAGGGGTCTTCCTCTTATGGGTTTATCAACCAAGAATCATTATTTTGGTCAAAAAAAAAATGTTACCAGACAAATTTTTAAATTTTGCTAAAAATGGTTCACCCTTTCCTTGGGTGGTAGAGGAGGGGAGAAAAGTGTTGGATTGGAAATTCAAAGAGTTTAGAACTTAAATACCAGCTGGTTGTGGTCATCCTTTCCTCTTCAAAACCTTCTCTTGTGAGTTAGAATGGTTAGCCAAGTGAATGGGTACCCAGGTTTGGGTTCCTGATCAACTGTAATGAGTCAAAAATAACGACCAGGTGCATAGACACATGCATACAACACGATGTCCAGTAACTCATTCTTCAAAGACATTTACTCAAAGGCTGCAGGGCCACTTTATCTCAGAAGAGCCCTTTAAGAAGTGCTCCTGCTTTCTCTTTCATGGTGAGAGAGAAGTTGTTGTCCAAACCACATGCATTTCAAAATACAATCGCTTTCTGAAATATTCATTGTTTAGTATCAGAAAGATCAGCTTTTATGAGTGGTCACATTTAGAAGAGTATTTAATACATCATTATCCAATCCTGTTTCTACATTGGTGCCAAGAAGTGTATGATCTTGGGTTTCAGACAGATGCACAAAGTGACTTCAGTGGAAGGATGAATAGCATTTCTTTACATAATACACTGAAAGGAGTTTTACATCTTAGGGACTTAAGGGGAAGGATAGATGTGTGAAATAGGAGGAATCCTGTGTGGCAGCCAGGGTTCTCTAGAGAAACAGAAGTGTGTGAGATAAATATAAAAATAAATATTACGGAAATATTAAGGAGTTGGCTCATGTGATTATATGGTCTAGTGGGTCCAAAATCTGCAGGGTAGGCTGACAGGCTGGAGACCCAGGAAGAAGCTGCAGTTTCAGTCCAGAGGCCATCTGCTGGCTGAATTCCCCCTTCCTCAGGGATGTCAGTCTTTTTCTTAAGGTTCTTAAGGTCCACCCACATGATGGGAGGTTGACCTGATTTACTCAGAATCTGCTGATTTAAATGCTAATCTCATCTAAAACACACGTCCACAGCAGCATCCACACATGTTTGACCATGTGTCTGAGACCGTGGTGTAGCCAAGTTAGCACGTTAAATTAACTATCACCAGTGGCCTTTGTATGGAACATAAAGAGTTCTGTTAATTAAGCTCACTCAGTGGACAGCAAGAAACATACTGACCATAGTTTTTTTAATGGTATTTCTCTCCTGGGATGCAGAAATTTCAGAACCAATTCTTTTATGAAGATAATCCTGGAGGGTCAAGAATCGTGACTCAGCAATATTTTTGGTCTAGCTGTGTCATCATTAAGTCAGAAGTGGATATTTGGCCAATCCTGACTTCATCAAATTTAATAAAATGCTGATTAGACACAAAAGTCAAAATATTGTGATTAGAGCATTGGAGAAAACCATGTTGTAGTCTTTGGTGTTTATTTAAGCATTATAAACTATTTTAACATTCAGTTCCCCTACTAATTCTGTTGTTTCCTAGTCTTGGAGGTATATAGCAGGGTTCCTCACAGAATATTCCATTAACCTCTACATTGAAAAGGTGTTAATAGGAATCAAGTGGAAAGAGGTTCTGTAGTCAAATAAGTTTGGGAAACACTGACTAAACACTATAACTCCTTTATTGCCTTATTCCTCTATGCAGTGTTAATGTGCATTGAGATTTTTCAAAGTTTTAATAAAAGGGAGTTACAGTAGATGACATCCCATGCTGGTTTGAGTGCTAAGCTTTATTGTGAAATACATCAGTGAATTAGTGTAGCAAGAATATATTGTGAAAAATTCTTTCTACTTTAAAACTGCAGTCATCTTATTAAAAATTGCTTTGTGTATTCACAAGCATTTGCATATCCAAATATATTTTACAGTCATTTTTTGTTTCATTCAGGAATGGCTGTTTATGTTTTGATTGAGATTGCATGAAATTAATACAGAAATTCAACCTTTGAAGGCCAGAATTTGCACATTTTTGTGTCTAATTTACTTATTTATGTGTTAAAGTTTGTATCTATATATATATATATTAATATGCATAGGTGTGTGTGCGTGCGTGTTTGTGTTTGTGTCTACATGGTAGCTGGAATCAAAAGGCCATCTCCTGCTGAATTTCCTCTTACCCTGGCCTTCAAATGAATAGAAATAAATGAAATATATAATTTATACATGCTACCTGTAACTAGCTTTTTAATTTTTTCATTCTCCATTTGCTTGTGACCAGTATATAGAAGTACACTTGACTTTAGGTGTTGATTTTTTATCTTGCCACTTTGCTTAATTCCTTGTTAGTTTACTACCAGAATACTACTACTACTAATTAATACTACGAGAATTCAGGTACTTTTTGTAGATCCCTTAGGATTTTATGCTAGACAATCAGATTGCCTTTGATTAGAAACAGTTTTACTTTCTCATTTTCTCCATACACACACACACACACACACACACACACACAAGCACACACTAATACACACATGGGTAGATAGATGGATAGATAGATAAACTGATTGATGGATGAATAGATAGATTTATATGAATTATATAAATGATAGCCTTCCCTCCTGGCCTAGGTGAACCTTCCCTACTATTCGAGGACCTGAAGTGCTCAAATGGGTCTTTCCTGTTCAACCTGCTGAACCCTTATTTTCTGAGTGAGCACTTTATGAAGGCCTGAGGGAAAGTGATGATGGGTGAATGCAAACCCTTTTCAGCTTCAGATTCCTCTAGAATCTACACACTCATCCTAGTCTACTCTCAAATTTATACAATTGTGAAAACATTCAGCTGCTTTCTCCCAGTTCCTAAGGGTGTCAACTTCCTCCTTTCCACTCTTCTGCCAAGAAAAAAAGCAACCATGGTTCTCTTTTCTACTACAAGAGGGTCATGCCTGGATTTTTAATTCATTTCAGTTTGCTTAGATTTTCAGAGCTCTTATAGATTTAAATAAGTCTATAATTTTAGGGGTTATCTGCCTGGTTCTTCTTACTAGGGTGTAAGAAAAATTCTTTTGCAACTTAATACATTCAAAGCAGAATTAAAAACATCCTTATTTGCAGGTATCAGTTTGGTCTGTCAAAGATTTTTATAGGCAGGTTATGTTTGTACAATAAGCTCTTTGAGTCTCCTTAATTTTTACCAGTGATTTCCTTTCTTGGTGCAATTATATATCATGATAAAATATATTTATATTATTATAAAGTAATAAATATTTCAGTGATAAGTGGGATGATATGTTTGATATTAAATTGTATTTGTTATTTCTCATTAATCTCTGATGTGCTTCCAAAAGTATCATCTTATTGATAAAAGAATAGCTATATCAGCACAACTTAATAGAGGATTTAGAGATAGTACCATCATCTACCAGAAATTAATACATTACAAATTTGTTCATTTAGGTTTTTAAGAAACTGTGTAGTGTTTAATTATTATGCTGCCCCCCCAAAAAAAACCCAAAACAAAAAACTGGAACCCTGAATGTGGGAGCCAAGCATAGAAGAAAAAGGACAAAGGAAGAGAAAACACTGTAAAAATTGACTAAATGTGATAAGATGATAATTATGTCTTTGCTTGAAATCTCATGAGTTTGTTCATGTACTAAAATTATCCTAACTATATGAGAATAAGAGCTCTGGAACTGAAAATAAAGGTGTGAGGGTGAAAGGAAGGGCAGACACCAGGGAAAGTCACTTTCACAGGTGCCAAAATGGGATCTACATGTGTTAGAAGAAAGCTTAGAAAACAGAACAAATATTTGGCAAATCCAGATTCTCGACAGGATTCTGTGGTCTCAGACTTTATTCTGTTTCCATTACCCTGTTCTGTTTGGTGCTAATTGTGGAGTGGCTCCTGTAGATCTGTACCTGCCTGGGACAGTGACCGGGATCACCCGGAAGTTCTGAGGTGTGAAGATCGCCTCTCGTAAAGCTGCTTCTTTTCAGCTTCTTGGTGATCACCTCCTTATCCAAGAATTACATCCTCCCAGACTGAGGTCGTTAAGCTCTCATTTCTAAGTATACTTGGCTGGAGAAAAAGGAAGGGAATTTAATCACACTTAAATTCCTGCCAGGTGGTAGCTCAAAAATTCAAAAAGGAGTGTGTGTGTGTGTGTGTGTGTGTGTGTGTGTGTGTGTGTGTGTGTGTGTGTGTGTGTGTGTGTGTGTGTGTGTGTGTGTGTGTGTGTGTGTGTGTGTGTGTGTGTGTGTGTGTGTGATGGGAGGTGATAGTCTTTCCACAGTTAGGAATATTAAAAAAAACAACAACTGTTTTTTCTTTGGCAGAACAAGGGGCCACAAAGGAATCTCGGTATAAATTTCCAGGGGGAACAGTCGAGGTTAAAAGAGAATGAGGCAGAAAGAAGGAGATAAACTTTTAAAGAAATGAACAATTCTCGTCTGTTCAGGCAAAGAGTACGTTAGAACAGGCTACTGTCGGATGGGCAGAAGCGAATGTGTAGCGCTATTAATCACAAAGCAAGACAGCTCTGATCTGGAAACGTTTAATACTATTTAATCTGTGTCAAGCAGTTGCCTACTTGTATACTCTCCTCCAACAGAACATATTTTATTTCACCAAAAAATACTGTATTGCCGTAGATTTACTACTGATGAGGGGCGTGTGCGATTAGAAGCCTTCATTTGTGAAGTCCCAAGTCTGCTCCCCAAAACTCTAGGGCTTCCACTAAAGGTGAACATAGCATAGACTTACTTTCATCTCCTTGTCGTTTCTGTTTGGTTTTATGTTTGTTGTTGTCACTCACTCAGAAAAGAAGATGAAAAAGATCGCAGACGGAGGCTAGTGCTCATTCATCCTGACTTAAGATTCTGCTTCTCAGGACAGTTGAGGGCAACTCAATGTGCTTACATACGTTTGTGCTGAGTGTCCCGGAAATGTAAGCTACGCTTTGGCCATTGCACTTTCAACACAATGCCTTCTTGACTTAAGTCAGTACTAAAAGACTCTAGTAGAAAAAATAGTTTCAATTAAAGTAACAAAAGAATTATTAAGACAGCATTTAGGTACTCATTGTGTTGATTTAAACCATATTATTTTGTTTTGAAATTTTAGCCCAAACAGGAGACATTGTAATGAATAAATTTACATTTAGAATTCATACAAAAGATATAACTGGCAGTACTTGCCCACAGTGACACATTGTATGTGGAGACAAATCTTCCAGCAAAACAACTCTTTTGCAAGAGAAAGAAAACAATAGTCAAGCCAGGAAAACATTCAGAGTTAATGGTATAGAAATGCAGTGAGTGTTTAAGGCAGCAGCAGTTTACAAGGTCGATGACTGGGCTTCGTTCATAAGCATGTAGCAGAATCAGGCTGAACAGATGGAGCCCCATCTGCAGGGTGTCTGTGTCTGTGTAGTGATGTTCTATTATGTGCTGATACATAAATACTATAAATAGAAAGTTCTGCAATTAAGTTCCCCTTTTACACATTTTAACTATTTGAAAATCTTAAAAACCTCAGCTAATTGGTAAAAGAAAAAGCGTTTCTATTCACTTCTATGGTCTTTTCTGAGAGCAATATCAACATTTTTATCATGATTTCTACCAAAGGTTAGTCTATGAAGTTAAGAAGAAAAAGAAATGGAAGGGAAATGGAAAAAAAGTCAGATACTTCAAAGCACTTAGTGTCAACAAGGTCAGAGTGTCTTCTATTTGGAGGAAAAAAATCGGCTGCAATTTTTAGTTTATTTAGATGGCAAAATGATGTTGACTTTTGGTTTTAAAAAATAAAATTTTTCCACCAATTTATATCATTTGTATTAAAGTGGATTAAAAAATCTATTTTCTCAGTGCATGAAGAATTTATCTTCACACTGTAACTATCAGAAATTCAATAATCAAAAATATATTTTCTGTAAAAGAGAGCTCCAATTTCATACAGAGGTAATCTTCAGTGATTGTAATTTATTTTCCTATGGGAAGCAAAAGAAGATGGCTAAGACATTATAGAAAATTTTACAATGAAAAAGTTTTCTTTTATCTTCTATAATTATAAATATTACTGTGTGACCTTGAACAATTTACTTAAGCTCTCTGGGTCTCAGATTCCTCAAATGCAAAAAGGAGATTATGATTACACTTACTCTAATCTCATAGAATTTCTATGAGAATTACGTGAGTCCATACATGGAAAGTACTTAGAACTGCACCTAACATAGAGTAAGTGTTAAGTGAGTATCAGATATTACAATATATTCAGTATTCTTTGTTGCCTAGACATTAGCCAAAATCTTCCCTGAATGGCACCCCAGGATGGAACTAGGCAGACATTTGTTTCTCCCCAAAAAACCATTTATTCTATTTAAATATTTTTCTCTAAATATAATGTTCTTACTGTAAGACGAAGTACCATGGGCACCTGAAGTTAAGAATTTGCAGAGCAGCTTTGACAGTGGTCTTAGAATCTACCCAGTTAGATTTCTGCTATGATCTTGGCTTTCCTTATTACTTGGGTTAAGGGAATGAGGACCATTTATGGTGCTTCCTGGGGTTTTGGTCTTTTAAAAGAAAATACTATCTTCTCAAAATTAGGCTTTCTTTCCCCAGATCTTGACATCATCCAGTCTCTCATGAATTTGCTAATTTAACCAAATCTATTTCTTCTGTCTACTCTTGATGCCTTCCCTTTGCTCTTAGACAACAGATTCTTCCCATGATCAGTGCTTTCCACGTAAAAGGCACATTTATTCCTATTTAAGGATGAGAAAAATGTGACTTGGGAGAGGTCAAGTGTACTTGTAAGTTTGTTTCAACATTGCTAAGGCTGTCAGTATATGACTATGAAAGGCACTGCTATTCTAACTCCATTGTAAATGGAAAAGTAAAGGAATAGAGTTAGCTTTTTTTCCAGGTATGTTATGTCCCAAATCCCTCATTCCTTAAAGCCTTTGTAGAGAACCCCACCCGTTTTTACCTACACAATGATACTGAAACACATTCATAAATATAACATTTTATCCTCTTTGTGTATGATGGGAAGGGTAACTGCTTCAAATTGTTCAGGGGATCAAGACTTGAAAATCAATTGGGGATGCATATATTCAAATGGTAGTTCATATTTTAATAAAATTGTAGAACTCTTTTAGGACAGCCAGCCATAATTTTCAGTTTGTCCTAGACAGATAAAGAGTATGTGGAAAGGAGAGAAATACTTTCTATCAATCATTACCCTTGAATAAAACAGAAAAATATACATCCTAATTTCTATATTCTGTAAGAAGTTACAGTAACCCTAAAAATTAAGAATTAGGAGGAAACCATACATCATAAAAATTGAACTGTTTCATCCTAGAAATAGTTACAAACACTTCTGAAAAGAAGGAACTCTGGTAATAAATAAGCATTTTCATAGAATCTCTTCTCAATCTGTATTGTACATTGAATTTTTTCTTAGAGCTTTCTAAAATCACAAGTACTTGGACCATACTCCAAGTCTACTAAATTAGAACTCTCATTTTGAAATAATTACTGTGTGCAAACAGCCTTTTGAATAGCTGCTATAGACTATGACTTCCTGCTGTTTTTAGAAATACAAAAAAATTTTTTTGATGCATTTATTTTACAATTTGAAGAATAGGATTATAAAATAAATGAAAACAATTACAAAAGCTTTGTCATGATATATTATTACCATATTACAAAAAAGCGGTATATTTTTAAAGTAAATGTTGGGGAGGTTGGGATGAATGAAATCAAGTGAACCTCAAAACTTATGGACTGGACTGCTTTAAGTATTTCATTCAAAAATTTGAATAAATATCGAGGAATGAACAGTAATATATATCTGAGTCAAAAGTGATATTTGGATTATTAAAAAATATTCCATTTTACTTGGCAAAGCTTTGATTTGCTCTAATTTCAAATATCATAGATTTTTACATTATGCATTAATTGGGCAGTTTCAAGTTTGATTTCTATAACACTAGTTAATTTCCAGGACCCTGGCTTAAGTGACTAGGTCATAGTCTTATGACAAGAGAAAATTTTGCATTTCTAAAATCTCATTTGTTTGGACTTGTCTCTAATGTTTCATTTACATTTTGTATGAGGCTTGGCTAAAGCCTCACTGAAATTTGCTAGTGAATTTCTGATGCCATTATCGAATATTTCATGAAAAGAATATTGTGACACAAAATCTCCCTTAGATAATAACCAGACTTACCAATTTTAAAAGCAAACATTTATGTGATAAACATGATACATTCATTGTCATTATTGATCAAAGCAAGTCAAAGGAAGCTGGTAAAACTTGGTCACAAGTTTTCATTCCTATGAAATTCTTCTGACTTTTTTTGTATAGTGAAATATAACCTACACATAGGAATGTTCATAAAACAAACAGCAAAATTGTTCCACAAAACAAGGACTCAGGTAACTGCCACCTGGGACAAAAAGTGAAACATTTGTCAGTATCTTATTTTGTACAATTGCCCCAGCCTAGTAATAACACTCCTCTTTAAAGGTAATCACTATTCTGTCATTAAGTAACCACTTCTTTGTTATATATATATCTATATCTATCTATATATATAGATAGATAGATAGATAGATAGATAGATAGATAGATAGATAGATAGATAGATAGATAGATAGATAGATATAGATATTTTGATAAACAATATGGTTTACTTTTGGCTTATTGACCTAAAACAAATAGACTACTAGACATTTCTCCAGCAATTATGTATTCTCATAGGTTACAAAAATACCTCTGAGTAATCTCTTTTTCAGCATTCTGAATGTTTGCAATAATAGCAGAAACCGGAAGGATTTTGTTTTTGTTTAGGGGCCTTCATTTGCTGGAGTTGAAGATTAAAAATCGTG
The DNA here is from genome assembly GCF_048773025.1 of Camelus bactrianus. Taxonomy (NCBI): domain Eukaryota; kingdom Metazoa; phylum Chordata; class Mammalia; order Artiodactyla; family Camelidae; genus Camelus; species Camelus bactrianus. Next base: position 11,581,788 of record NC_133542.1, read on the forward strand.
GTGGTCTTCTTGGAAGTACTCATCTGTAGTGTGACAGGTCTGGTTTGCCAGGTGAACTAAATCTGGAATGGACATAATTTCTCATGCCATCCTTGTCCATTTTACTAGAAGGGGAAGGTCCCAGGTTAGCCCATTAATAAATGTAGAGTTAAAAGCTACCCAGGTGAAATCAACATCTGGAGGAAAACCAAAATTTCCTTTAAAAATTATCTGAAATCATTTGTAACTGTCATGAGCAGGCTCATTTGGCTTTGTGTGGAAACCTAAATTTTGTTCCAATCAACAGGTTTTGGATGATCCCTGGGAATTGCTTGATGAAGTTGCCTAGTGATTTTCCAATCCTGATTTTATGATAAGTTACCAGGTTGATCTCCTGGTTGTAATTCTAGAGAAAGTTCAGGATTTTCCCAGTTCGTGGTTTTTGTCTGATGATGAGCGTGACCTTCACCAGCAGGCGTGTGAACTACCTGATAAAAGTCAGAGAAACCAGGTTGATAAGTTTGAATGGTTTTATTAAATTCCGCTTTAAGTCTGTGAGGATCTTCAGCTGCTCTGGGAAAATCTTTGACTATGGCTTACAATTCAGCTTTAGTTCAGAGAATGTAAGAAATTAAAGGTTTAACCTTTGCATTGTCAGAGGACTTACTTATAAAGAGATAGGCTCTGGTAAGTTGAGAAGAGAAGAGTGTGGTGAGACTTCCAGAGACAAAGGGAAGTTTGGTAACAGAAATAGTATGGGGTGATTGAGGGCATAGAGAAGGCAGAGGCAGCCTAGAAGGGAAGGGGGACAATGGTGCTGGAGGAGGAGTCTGGCCATGAGGAAGAGAGACAGGGTGGAGCCAGAGCCAGAGCCTGAGATAAGCCAAGGAAGAAAGTCTAAGGCTTCAGAAGCCATTTTATCTTTCTTTAACCATTTGTTTCCCTCAGTTAATCTTAAATGATTATTTTGCATTGAGGCAATTTAGACTCCTGATAATACTGGGAAACCTCAAAATATCAATCAAAATAAGCATTGCACACTGTTCTGTAAGTTTTTGAGTTATTGTAGTCCAATTCAATTTTAAAGAAACTAACTTCAGGGATTTAAAAATTTCCCCATAATAGCCATTGATATTCTAAATTGCCTTTGGTCACATCAGTCCATTTGCTTAAAAGTACACATGAGGAAGGAATATAAAATCAGCTAAAGTACCTGTAGGTGGGGCACCCTCAAAATAGTGCAATAACTGGGATCCCATTTCTTAGATGTTTATCACTACAGAGTAAAAAAGAGTGCAAACAGCTCAGTTCAAACTGCTTGCAAGCTAGTTACAGCTAATGCTATGGAAATAGCTCGATCCTGGAGAAATTAAGCCAAAGGCTTTTCAGCCAAATTCAATAGAACAGCCCCTACTTCAAAGGAATGAGCCAATGACTGAAAAACTGGCAGTTTCAGTGAAGTAGTCCCTGTTCCTGAAGGAATGGGCCAGCAGCTTCTCAGCCATTTGCAGTTGAAACAGTCTAATCTTGAAATCAGACCAGAGTGCCTAAGGAGTACTTGCACACAGAACAAGGCTTTAACCAGAAAGGAACTTTAGGGTAGATTCTGAGTAAAGCCTAAAGATGTTCGGCTGCAAAGAGGGACATGTTCAGATCCAGGAGAAACACATACCTTCAAACTCCAGCGTCCATGGGAAAAGCGGAGGGTTTATTTTGCGGATACTGCACCTATTTGTTCACCAGCCCTGGAACATTTCAAGGTCATTTATGGTCCCCATATGGGCCACCAAAGCATTGTCCTAAAACAAATAGACTGCCAGGTATTTCTCTAGTAAAGATGGGTTTATTTGGTGTCAGCTGAGGGGGGCAGACATGGGGTTCTAGAAGGTGAGAGGCCCAAACGAAAAAATACACAAGGAGTTGCCATACCACTGGACAGACTGCAGCAGGAGACACCACGGGGTTAACAGCATTTTATTCCATTGCCACAGGGCGGTGCGCGCACCTGTGATGTGCCTGTCCTGCTCGTTTCTGTTCTCTGCCAGCACGTGTGCAATGTGAATTCCTTTGTTCGTGAGGCTTACAGGATGTCTCTAGCAAATGTGTCCTTCTATGTTCTTTGTTCTGAATCTTATATAATTGATGCATGCATACAGTCATCATTTACTGAATACTACAAACATGCTCTGATCATGGCCTTGGGTCCACGGCCTTAACTCATCTCAAGGCCAGCTCACATTTGGTATCAGCAAAGAGTTAGGATTTAAGGTCTACATCCATGACGAGGCATGTGCAAGTCCCCACATAGCAAGGGAAGGAGAACGCTTTTATAGAGGAGAAAAGGAAGTTGGGAGGGCTATGATAATGAGCCCATGGCTTTTCATTTGCTGAGTCCTGTGAGGAAGGAAGAGGAGCCTTTCTTCTTTCTGTTGTGCTCTGCTGTGGTCATGAGGTGTGAGCGCTCCCCTTTTTGGTCTCCTGACTCTGTTCATTTGAGATTTCTGTTTATTACTTTTCTGCAGACTTTATTTGTATTAGACATAAAGAGAATAGCAATATTGTGTGTATTACTTTGTTATAAGCTTCTGTCATTCAAAATTATGTTTTCAAGACTCAACCACATTTTTGCATGTAATTGTAGTTCATTAATTTTCATTGCCTGTATTCCTTTAATGAATATAAAGCATTTTACAGTTTGTCATGCCAATAAGCAGTGGGGTTTACACAGATATTTACTTCACGAATAATGCTTCTAAGAATACATGTCTTCTGATCCATACACAGATGCATTTCTCTAGGGAATATACCTAAGCATATAACTGCTAGATCATGGTATATGCTTACTGTATGGCAATACAGTTTTGACTCTAACAACTGAAGTTAGTGCAAACCTTATTTGCTAAGGGCGTGGAACTCAATTAGAGTGTCAGCCACATGTTCAGGGTTCCCAAGGCTTCCCACATTCCTGACCAACTGGCTACAAGTCCAGAAGAGTTTCCATAACTTCACTGAGGTTTGAAAATTTGCTAAACAACTCACAGAACTCAGGGAAGTGGTATACTTAGAGTTGCAGCTTGTAGTAATGCATACAAATCAGAATCAAATGAAAAGATATATAGGACAAGACATGGGGTTTCTCAAATACAGAGCTGCTGTGCCTTCTCCCCATAGAATCAGATTGCATCACCCTCCCAGCACACAGATGGGTTCACCAAATAGGAAGTTCCACTAAACCTCAGTGTTCAGAGTTTTTGTCTTGGGCTTTACATGGACATCATTGATTAAATCATTGGCCACATGACTGAACTCATTCTCCTCCCCTCCTCCTCTTGCTGAAGGTTGGTCTGGCTCAAAGCCTCAACCCTCTAAATATATAGTTGGTTTTTCTGGTCACTAGCCCCATCCTGAATTGTCTGATTATCATAAGCTCAGATATGGTCCAAGGGAGTTCATGAATAATAGAGTCACTCCTATCATTTGGAAATTTTCCAGGATTTTAGAAGCTATGCCAGGAACTCAGAACAAGGACTAATTTTTTTCATTATTTAACATTTATTTTGTAAATAATATCAAATTGTTATTGAAATTAATTAACCAAAGCACCCTGTCATGAGGTTTTTATGAGTCCCTATCCCTTCATATACCAAAACTTGTTCTTTTCTTTTCTTTAATTTTCTTAAAATTGCACCTCTTTATTCCTAGAGATATCAATTGTGATTTTATTTTGTTGTTATTGTTCTTGCCTTATTTATTGCACATAATTTTACTTCTGTTCACACAGCTGGAGACTGTATTTGCTTTTTAACTCTTGCATACATCTCACTGTGGGTCATACTGACCTTGTTAACTAAAATTTCTGGTTCTCATCAGAAATTTCCCTCCCTCTATTTGTGCCAGTGACATTTTACACCAGGCTTAGGGAAGCTGAGTCTTTTCTCTCTTGATCTCCTATCTTTTCTTTACCTCCCTTGTGCTCTCTTCAGTGTTTATTTGTTTGTTCTCAATCCTCAGAATTTTACCTCTTTTTTATGCTGGTTGATTACATTATGTTCTCTTTCTTTTTTTCCTTAATTTGTTTCTTTATTGAAGTAGAGTTGATTTAGAGTGTTGTGTTAGTTTCAGGTGTACAGCATAGTGATTCAGTATTTTTGCAGATTACATTCCATTATAGGTTAACACAAGATAGTGTGCATGGTTCCCTGTGCTATACAGCAAATCCTTGTTGCTTATCTATTTTATATATAGTTGTTTGTTAATCCCACACACCAGTTTGTCCCTTCTTCCTTCCCTTTCACCATTGGTAACCACAAGTGTGTTTTCTGTTTGTGAGTCTGCTTCTGTCTTGTATATAGGTTAATTTGTATTTTTTTTTTTTTAGACTCTGCATATAAGTGATACCATATAGTATTTGTCTTTCTCTGACTTATTTCACTAAGCATAATATTCTCTAGGTCCATCTATGTTGCTGCAAATGGCAGTATTTCATTCTTTTTTATGGCTAATTAACATTTCATCATATATGTGTGTGTGTGTGTGTGAGTGTGTGTCTATCTTCTTTATCCATTTGCCTCTTGATGGACATTTAGGTTGCTTCCATGTCTTAGCTTTTGTAAATAGTGCTGCAGTGAATATTGGGGTGCATATATCTTTTCAGATTAGTGGTTTTTATTTTTCCAGATACATACCCAGGAATGAGATTGCTGGATCATACGGTTGTTCTATTTTTAGTTTTTTTAAGGCACCCCCATAGTGTTTTCTATAGTGGCTGCACCAATTAACATTCCTACCAACAGTTTACAAAGGGTTACCTTTACTCCACATCCTCTGCAATATTTTTTAATTATAGACTTTTTGATGATAGCCATTTGAAGAAGTGTGAGGTGACACTTCACTGTGGTTTTAATTTGTGTTTCTCTAATTATTAGTGGTTCTAAACATCTTTTCATATACCTTTTAGCCATCTCTATATCTTTTTGGAAAACTGTATATTCAAGTCTTCTGCCAATTTTTTTATTGAATTGTTTGTTTTTATAGTATTTAGTTATATGAGCTGTTTGTATATTTTGGATATTAATCCTGTGTTGATTATATCATGTGCAAATATATTCTCCCATTCTGTATGTTTTATTTGTTTTATAGATGGTTTCCTTTGCTGTACAAAAAGCTTTTAAGTTTAATTAGGTTTGCTTATTTTTATTTTTTTTTTAATTCTGGGGGACTGATCCAAGAAAATATGATTGCTACAACTTATGTGAAAGAGTTGCTATGATTGCTATGATTTATGTGAAACAGTGCTTTGCTTAAGTCCTCTTGTAGGAGTTAAGATTTTATACCTTACATTTAGGTCTTTAAACCACTTTTAGTTTATTTATATTTATGGTGTGAGGGAAGTTTCAAGTTTCATTGTTTGACATGTGACTGTCCAGTTTTCCCAGCACCACTTGTTTACTGTATTTTCATCCTTGTATATTCTTGTGTCTTTTTGTCGTAGATTAATTGTAGATGCATGGGTTGATTTCTGGGCTCCTTATTCTGTTCCATTGATCTGTGTGTCTGTTTCTGTGCCAATGCTATGCTGTTTCAATTGCTGTGCTTTTGTAATATAGTCTGAAGTCTGGGAGGGTTATAACCCCAGCTTTGTTCTTTTGTTACAGAATTGTTTGGACAATGCAGGGTCTTTGGTGGTTCCATATAAATTTTAGCATAACTCCCTATAGTCTTGTGAAAAATGTTCTAGGTACTTTTTTATAGGCATTGCATTAAATCTGTAGATTCCTTTGGGTACTATGTCCATTTTAATAACATTAATTCTTTTAATTCAAGAGCATGTATTATCTTTCCATTTCTTTTAATCATCTTCAGTTTCCTTCATCAATATTTTATAGTTTTCAGCATATATTTCTTTCACCCCCTTTGTTGAGTTTATTCCTAGGTATGTAAGTTTTTTGATCTAACTTTAAATGTGATATTTTTCTTTCTCTTTCTGATATTTCACTCAGTGTATAAAAATATAACAGATTTCTATACATTATATTATACACTGTTGAATTCATTTCTTAGTTCTACTAGTTTGGGGGTAGACACTTTTGGGTTCTCTATATAGAGAATCATGTTATCTACAAATATTGGCAGTTTCATGCCTTCCCTTTGAATTTGGATACTTTTTATTTCTTTTTCTTGTCTGATTCCTGTGGCTGGGACGTCCGATACTATGTTACATAGAAGCGTTGCAGGCCGTCATCATTGTCTTATTGCTGAGTTCAGCAGGAAGGCTTGCAGCTTCTCACTGTTAAGTGTTACATGGGTTGTGGGTTTGCATTAAACGACCTCTATGTGTTGAGGTATGTTTTCTCTATACCCACTTTGATGAAATGTTTTTATCACGAATAAATGTTAAATATTGCCAAATACTTTTTTACCTTCTACTGACATGATCATGTGATCATGCGTTTTTTGTTTTTCCTTTTATTAATGTGGTGTATCACTCTGATTTGTATATGTTGAACCCTTCTTGGGACCCTGGAATAAATCCAGCTTTACCATGGTATATGATCCTTTTTATGTGTTGTTGGATTCAGTTTGCTAATATTTTGTTGAGGATTTTCACATCTATATTCATCAGATACTAGTCTGTATTTTCTCTCTCTTTTTTTGTGCTGCCTTTGATTTTCCAATCGGGATAACAGTGGCCTTATAAAATGAATTTGGGTGTGTTCCCTCCTCTTCAATTTCTTGGAATAGTTTGAGAAAAATAGATGTAAGTTATTTATACATTTGGTAGAATGCCCCAGTGAAGCTGTCCAGTGCTGGCCTTTTGTCTGCAGAGAGGTTTTCTATTACACGTACTATTTCACTTATGATGATTCACCTGTTCAGTTTGTTTGTTTCTTCTTGACTCAATCCTGGCAGACTGTATTTTTCTAGAAATATGTCCGTTTCTTCTATGGTCTCCAATTTGTTGGCATAAAACTGTTCATAGAATTATCTTATGATTTTTTATATCCCTTTCATATTGGAGGTTATTTCTCCTCTTTCATTTTTTATTTTATTTGCATCCTCTCTCTTTTATTCTTGGTGAGCCTGGCTAGATGTTTATCAGTTTTGTTTAACCTTTCCAAATCACCAGCTATTGCTTTCATAGAGCTTTTCTATTTTTTTAATCTCTGTTTTATTTATATTCTCTCTGTTCTTTATTATCTCCTTCTGCTGAATTTAGGTTTTGTTTGTTCTTCTTTTTCTAATTTTTTAGCTGTTTGCTTAGGTTGTTTACTTGAGATATTTCTTATTTCTTGAGGAAGACTTTTATCACTATAAACTTGCTGCTTAGAACTGCTTTTGCTGCTTCCGATAGATTTTTTAAGTCGCTGTTTTTATTTTCAGCTTGTCTTTAGGTATTTTCTAATTTCTTGCTTGATGTCATCATTGACCCCCCCCCTTTTATTTTGTAGGGTGTTTAGTCTCCATGTGTTTATTTTTTCCCATTTTTCATTTCTATGGTTGATTTCTAGTTTCATACCATGATGGTCAGAAAAGATGCTTCAAATAATTTCCATCCTCTTAAATTTGTTGAGGCTTGCTTTGTGACTTAGTATGTCACACTGATGGAGAGTGTGGTTGATGCTGGAGCTGCAAAAGTCTGCATGAGACACAGCTTCCCATCTGCTCCATGACTGTTGCTTGCCTGTCAGTGAGGGGTCTGCCCCCTGGTTACTGGAGTGTAATTCCTCTATGTTGGGCTTGAGTAGACTCTGTTTCCTTTAAGTGTGTGTTTTTTCTCCTCCTCACACTTTGCCCCAGAGGAGGAGAGTGCTGAAGTAAGTGAGACTTGTGTCCTCACAGAGGTCTAAAGCCCCGCCTGTGAAGGCAGCTGTGGCTCCACTCAGACACAGCCCAAGTTCACATCCTTTCCCCTGCTGTGGTCATCCCAGATCCAGTGCAAGTTTGTGGCATGGAGTGGGCAGAGTCACTGTTCACTCTGCTGGGAGTATGGTTCACGGCTTGTTGGTCATGGGAGCTCCATCGGCCATGTTGCCATCAGAGGTCCTTGCTGCCTTTGTGGTGTTTTTGAGTTGTTGCCAGCAATGGCCACAGTGACCCCACCAAAGCCATACCTCAGGCCCCTTCACCACCCCTGCTTTTGTAGATGGAGTCTTTTTCCAGGGTCCAGCTGCCCTAGATTGTACACCAAACTCTGGCATGGAATGAGTGGGGCCAGGGTGTTTCCCCAGCTTGGATTGAGGAATGTGGTGAGATAGCAGCCTCTCATGCAGAACTTTCTCCATCCTGTCTGTTGGCTCACCAGCACCCACATACTTCCTGTGGGTGGAGCCTAGGCTTCTTCAGCACTTCTATCTGTCCCAGTGATTCTCCCAGCAACCTAGGGGGCTTGTCTCCTCTGAGTAGGACCCCAGGGCTGGGACACCCAGTCTGTGCCTTGACCTATTCATTCCCCAGGGTAAGTGTCTGCCCATGCAGTATTCTTTCTTAGACCCCTCACAGCGGCACAGATCCTGAATGAAAACCTGATGGGTTTTTTCTTCTTTTTTTTCCATTCTACCCAGTTAGATGGGAATCTTTCCTACAGCTTTGATTATATAGGTGTTCTGCCAGTTTCCATTTGGTTTTCTGTGAGAATTGTTCAATGTGTAAATGTATTTTTGATATGTTTGTTGGGGAGGTGAACTCTACATCCTCTTACTCTGTCATCTTGATCTCCCTCTTGCTTTCCTTTTACTAATGAAATTGTATACTTTTACATATATTTAATGTCTCTTTGGTTATTTTCTTTCATCTTCTGTAGAACATTGCTCAAGTCTTTGGCCATAATTCTTCCAGGGTTTGTATCTTTTTAAACATTGATTCATAAGCTTTATCTATGGATTATATAGTGTATGATTTGTATATGCTGGCTATAAATTCTTTGTAAGTTTTATGTGTTCCAAATGTATATGCCAATACTGAAGATGAATTTACCACTATCTTTAGTTGAACAGAAGTTCTAATTTCAATATAGTCAATTTTTTTTATTTTGTGCTTTTTGTGGATTTTTTAAAGATAAAAGTTCCTATACTTCATAAAGTTAATCTCTTATATTTTTATCTACAAACTTTTTGTTTTACCTTTTACATTAGAATAGCAATTCGTATACAAATAATTTATCCATTATAGACATGGTCAAGATATTTTGGGTGTGGAAAAAAAGTTACCAGTTCAATCATGAAAAGACTCTGCTCTTCATGTTTATGCAGTATCAAGCTTTATGATAGGTCAAGTATCATGCGTGGATGACAAAGTGGATTTGTTTCTGGGCACTATTTTCTGTTCCACTGATTAATTTATTGACACTTTGGCCAATGTATTATGTCTTTTGTATTTTTTATTTTTTACGTTTTGTACATTGTCTTTGGCTCTTTTGACTTCTTACATTTCAATATAAATTTTAGAATTAGCATATGTATATTTTCACATACAGCATTTTGAGTTCTTAAGGAATTGAGGGGGGAAATTGACAACTTTACATTAATTCTTCTGAATATGAAAATGGGGTATCTTTCTGTTCTTGAAATAATCTTCACTACCTCATTCCTCATTGAAAATTTGAGGTATTTGAAGGATTTAAATTTTTTCAAGCTTTTGTCAATGTTTTCAGCAGGAGGATTATCCTGAATTATGTAAACTTGTATTATTTTTAACAAGAGTTACTATCTGGTGTTATAAAATTGTTCAGTTTTTAAATATACTTTATACATTTTGCACTCCATTTTTAAAATTTCATGTTGTTAAATAAAAACCAATCTGAACTTAGATGAGGAGAGAATTTGCTTAAACCTAAGACTATTACAATAGGGAGAATGCTCTATCAGAAATATGCAAGTGTCTCAAAATCAAACCAGAAAGGCTTTTTTTGAATAGGTATGAAGAGGTAGGCAGTACTTCAGCAGAAACTTTAAGGAGAGTTGGATAAGCAAGCGAAAATGATCAGCAGGGTCCGAGAGGGAAAGTGTCCCCCTCTGGTTATTCACCTAGAATAAGTTGATAAGGGGGCATATTCTGCTTTCAGTGCTTGCCCAGGGCTTGCAGGGAAAGCAGGGTTCACTGAACTGTTGTCCAGTGAAAAGTCCTGACTTAGGTTTAGTGAAGACAGAGCAGAAGATAAGAAATAGGCCATTGTGAACACCTGATTGGTGTCTCTCTTTTTAACCCTTCTTGAAAACATTTTATAGCCATTCTGCCTTTATGGCATACTAACTTAGTTCCTATTATGCATTCGTAAGAATGTTCTCACTAAGGCAGTTGAGAAAATATCCTGGGAGTAGTGGAAGGTAGGAGTAGACAGAGTCTTCTCTATTGCAAAGGGCTTTCTGTTTTGCTGGGAGAATACATCTGAATATATCCAGGGTGGAAAATGGGGAAAGAGACTTAACCAGAAGTTCTGTAAATGGCCCCAGAGAACACCTGCACAAGGTGTATTTATTATTACTTAGAAATAATTATGTCTTAGCTGCTCACATGTTTGAAGCCATCATTCTATCAGTAGACATATAAGCTATAACGTCATGAAGGAAGGAAAAACAATTGAGTTCAATGCTCTTTGGTAACAAAGAATTCCCATTAAGTGGAGTATCAACAAAAAATGGGCTTTCCATGTGTGATGAGAAGGTAATTTACACATTTCTTCCCATTGCTCTTTGCAAGTACTTTCTTAAATTTAATTCAATCCATATGTTATAAATTACCATAGTTCCATATATGTTGGTTGTCTTATCTTCATCTTTCTATAACAAAATAATAGATTAGTCTTCAAATAAACATTATTTAAAATAGCTAAAGTGAAATAGATTTTAACATATTTTTATGAATTGGGATCCTGAAGATTTGTGATACTAGAAAATAATTCTCTGGCAATATTTAATGACTATGTCTTCCTAGTTAATTACCAAATTGCTAGGTGTAGAAATTTACTAAAAAGAAATAATAGGTCCGTGTTTATGGATTGAGAAACTGTATGATTGATGGTGTTACCAGCCAGGAGAGAACACTGATGAAACATTGTTTTGGAAAGGCTAATAGGATCTTGCAAGTATAGATTTAGAACTCAAAAGTGTAGAAAGGAAGTTAAATAATGGATGAGATGAAATTGGCCAGGGATCATAAGTAGTAAAAAGTATACAAACATAAGAAGAAAAAGAGACTAAATCTCTGGGAAACACTCAAATGTCAGGACACTGAAGATCTTGAAAGAAAATGAGCAAAAGTGAAAGTTAGGGGGAAAACCAACAATGCTTTTTTGATTACAATAGAGCCAAAGAAGATGAGAGTATCAGTGATTAAAAAAAAAAAAAGCAAAGACAAGAAAAATAAGGATCATTATTGTTAAGTTCTATAATGTTCAGATTCTAAAAGAAAGAAAGATACTTTTTTCCATTTGTGGCCATAATATTATAAAGATTATCTGTAATTTTAAGATATTTTTCCACCCACTTTTGTTAGCATCCTGATTGTATATGAGATTAACATAAAAGTGCTTAAAGAAAATAAATCTAAAAACAGATGAGTTAATTTTTATGGAATGATTGTATATTGACCTAGTTTTAGTTCAGTTTGAGTATCTGAGTCAATCTAAAACATAAAAGTATTTTGACAATTCAGTAGGTCATTTAGTACTGTTTCATCGGTCTTGCATGAGATTGTATATATTCAAGGATTGTCCTGGATGACATATATCTGTCTCTGTACCAAATAGCATAAAATTTAGCAATAGAAATACTTTTTCCGTGATTTTTGTGAATCACGTATTTTTTCTTACTGAAGTAATAAAAGACCAAAGCATTCAAATAAAATCCATCCACCAATTAAAATCAGATAATAAATATGAACTTCATATCCTATTATGGGTGGTAAATTGGAGGAAAAAATTAAGGCTAGGTCTTCAATTTTTCAAACATGATGGGCTAATCTCAATTGTCAGTGTTCCTTTGAGTATAATTAATATGTTTCTGATCAGAATCAGGAATGTGGGAAGGAGATGGCTAGATAAAATAAGTTGTAGTTAAATAATGATCTATGCCAATTGAGATTATGTTTTTCAGAGTTGCTTTTGAGAGAGAAATCCATATTTTTCTTGGAGTTACTGGTACCTAAGTTCACTGCCTTTGGATAAAGAGACACCCCGTGTGTATAGCACAGTCATTAAGGTTTCATCTCTAACTTCAGATGTCTGTAATACAGATCAAGGAAGCATCACATGTGAGGTCACAGGGTGTTATGACAACACCTAGCCCAAAATAGATCTTAGTCAGAAATCTTGTCATCAATTTCATGTGGTATTTCTAATGAAGACAGAGCACTTACTGATTCACTTGTGAGGCTTCTTAAACACTCCTTCTCTGATAGGAGGCTCTGGCAGACAGTGGGGCAGGATTGAAACCCCTTCATGTCTGCTACAATATATTATTCAAATGTGTCAAATCTGTTTTGCTATTCCTAGGACCTAAATGACTCAGAATGAACTGCTTACATGTATATACAGAATCACTCCTGAATAATTTTTTTAAATGAGGCGCTGTGACACTGCCCATAAGGAAAGGAACTGTCTTCACGCACTGCTGTTTTTCTTCCCATCCTACCTTTTCTTGTTCATATTATCATAGATCTATGGGTGCATATTTTCACTTCCATCCTGCAATTTGAAATAAAATGAAATGGCTTAATAAATAATGAAAATAGCATTAGCTGATTTTTTTTTTATCTCAAAAGAGATTTGTTCTCTTTTTCAATCAATGTAACAGTACAAACTCATAAGAGATTGTGCGGTTATTATTAAAAGGGAGAGAAATCTGCTATTGCTATGTTTGTTTGCCCTCAGGGTCCCCTCTGGTGATCCTGCTCACTTCTTGTAAGACGTTGGACCCTTGTGATGTATAGGATTAACTCACTTGCTCTAAGAATATCCCAGAAGTATCCCTCAGCACCATCTTCATGAAGAGGATGTCAACTACATTCGTAACTACTGTCTCCATTGTCTGCTTATTGTAATCATTTTATAAATACTACATTTCCCAGCTCAAATATTTGACAAAATCCCTGTAATAAATATCTAAGCCAATCTAAAACATGAAAGTCCTCTGATAGTTGAGTAGATCATTTAGTAATGTTTCCTCTGTCTTCCATGAGGTTGTGTATATTTCAAAGATTGTCCTGGATTACATCCATCTGTTGGTGCATGAAACTGTAATAAAATGTAGCAATAATAATGCTTTTTCTAAGATTTTTATAAATCACTTTTATTTGTAATAAACAGAAGTCTAAGAATTTTTTGAAATGTGAGGCAAGTCTCACATGTTTCCTGAAGCTGTTATTACTTGAGTTTTCACGTGTAGTTCAGTGATTAATCTAAACAAAATATTTTTGTGTTGTAGGAGGTGCAGGTTGGGATTCAGCTTTTTTTTTTTTCCACTCAATTATCTAATTATTTCTTTTCAGTTACTTGAAAGATAATTCTTTCCTTAAGTGATCTTGGTGGCCTTGTTAGAAAATTTATTGACCACGTACATTAGATCTACTTGCAAACTTTCTATTCTGTTCTAGATGTCTATCTCTATATCACTACCATATTGCCTTAATTTGTGTTGCCTTATACTCTTGAAATCAGATAATTTAAGTCCTCTTAGTACATTCTTTTTAAAATACTGTGTTGGTCATTCTGTATGCATTCTAAAATTATCTTGTTTTCTGGGATTTTAATTGGCTTTGCCTTTATGCATTCTAAAATTACCTTGTTTTCTGGGATTTTAATTGGCTTTGTCTTTAATGAATAGATCAATAAAGTGGACAATTAACATCTTAATGTTGGGACTTCATATCCATGACAGTAGTATATATCTACACATATCTTGGTATCTTTCCAAATGTTTCCCTCTAATCCTTTGAAGTTTTTGGAACAAAATTCTTGCACATTTTTCTTTGAGTTTACCCTTAAATATTTTACAAAGCTATTGTGAAAGATACTCTTTAAATGCCATTTTCCAGTTTACACTTGATTGCAGTATAATAAACTTTTATTTTACCACTTTGAGAAACTCAATAAATGTAGTAGGGTTTTTATATAGATACTTAAGATTTTCTACATAAGCAGCCATTTCATCTTCAAAAAAGGCATTTGTTTCTACATGTCTAACATTTTACCATTTATTCTTTTATCATGCTTTATTGCACTGGCTAGGTCTGAAGATACAATACAAATCAAGTGTGAGCAAATAACCTATTCTGTGTGTATAATTATTTGTTAATCCATTATTTCTGATGCTTTTTTTTTAAAAAAAAACTGCATTAAAGCAACGTAGCTTCCCTGTTAATCCCACTTCACTCTTCCCTCTTTAATTATTTCACCTAATATTCACTGACTGCCTGTTATGCCTTGAGTGTCTCCAGTGTGAACAGTGTTGCTAATTAACAGTGAAAAAATACCATATTGCTCACTCTAGGTCTGTTCATTGTAGGTGTCTATGCCTGGGGTTTACCATGATGTGCTCTCTGCCTATTGGCTTGTATGATTTTTCCCAATTGTGTGCGAGTCCTTGAGCAGGTATTGTATATATCTGAGCATCATCCATGCTTTCACAAGAGAGCTCTTGGAAAATGTTGAATAAAGGTGGATTTTAAAAAAAAAATTAAAAATCTTTTTCTTTTTGAAAAAAGAAAATCACAAAAATTGTAAATTCATAAAATTTCCAAGTCATGCGATAAAGGAATATCTATTTATCTCTTTGGAAATACTTTTATAACTGAGACAAGTTGTTCAGCCTTTTTTTTGGTAATATAAGGATATGCGATTGATAGTTAAATGAAAGCTTTAGAAATTCTTACTTTACTTCTCCTTATTTCAGTTGCTTTTGGTAAAGTCAAACTTTTTGGCTTTTTGTTTTTACCAAGCACTGAAATGTGTCCTTCTCTTTCACTGTTGCTCTGTAGTCCCTGTAACTCTTTAGTACTTGGAAGTGATCATGTTTATTCTCAGCCATTTGTCCCACCTTCTGTCATCATTAATTTGAAAACAACTTCTTTTGATCTGAGAAAACTGAAATTCTCACCAGTATTTTGTAACATCATAGGTCCTTTTGTATTTTTCTTCTTGTAATTCACATATGCCAATCTCCAGTTTTATTTTTCACAGTTAATTGTATCTCAGCAGTTTTCTAAGAGCTGGATCCAACTGAATCATATGTTATCAATCATATGGAATTAGGATACTCTAAAATAATAGTGTATTATTAATCATTATAAATAATTGCCTCACATAATCTGTTCTCCAGTCTCAAAGTGAATCTATCTGCAGAGGGTCACTGTTTCAAAAATAAAATCAGTAGATGAAGTCACAATAAAACGTGTTACATACAGTCTGGAGCTGGCTTGTGAAGCAACTAATGGACTGTCTTTCACTCGGTGTCAGGATCAGTTTGAGAATTCACAAGTGATCTTATGATTCTGCATAGAAGTTGATGTTCATCTTTATTATCAAAAATATATATATTTAAAGAAAATTCTAGGCAAGTGGCAATATTACTATTTATATTTTCCTCTGATTTATCTTTTTTAGAACATTAAGAGAATTTAGGAAACAGATCTTGAAACATTGCTATGCATTAAACTCCTCTAGGTTTTTCTTCTATCAAAATATACATGTCCAGGTCCTTTCTAGCCCTAATGTAACAACAACAACAACAAATTGCTTGCTCAGTTATATATATACACACACACATATATACATATACATACACACAAACATATTATATATAATTCTATGTGAGATTTTAAATATTTATCCTCCCAGTATCATGAAATGTCTGTCTCTTTGTAATAGGCTCACTTACACACATTTTCCTAAGTATGACTTATTTTCGTTTATTTAAGAAATATTGATGTGATCAAAACCTATCTTTTAGTTACAGCTTCCATATTAACTTAATTTCTGGCAATTAATTTACTTTTGTTAGTGACTCCTAACAATTTCTTAATATTCTGGGCTCAGAACATCTGACCATGTTACTGTCTACCCCTTCTCATTGCTTAAGTCAATAAATTCACTAAATTCTGTCAATTATTTTGTCACAATGCGTCCTAAATATTTCTCAGTTCTTTCTTTCATATATTTATGCCAACTTGGGCTCTGATAACCACAGATAGTGTGTCCTAACTCCTCATCTCTAATTTCTCCCCAAGATAATTTTCACCATATTCCCACAGAGATGAATCTTTAAAATAAAATTTTATTTTCATGATGCTATTTACTCTCTATATGTAAAAGCTTCAGTGGCTCCCAACTGTTCACTCATGACAGAGCACATTTCTTAATCTTCATGACCTAAGCTTTACCTAATTTTCAAGTTTGTTCTCTGCTTTTTTGCAGTCTTAACTTCCTAGTCCAGCTGCTTTAATCTACCTGCTTGCTCCTCCTTAATTTCCTTCATCAGGTATTTCCTCCAGACCTCTATTCATTTTTCTCTCTTTCCACCTCCCACATTTCCTTTATTTCCCTATTCATTGCTGTCACAATTAACAATTATTGTGTGCAATTCACAATTGCCCAAATTAAGAACTGTGATGTCTTTCTTGAAAAGAAACATTTTTGAGAAATTTACATTTCTTTATACTATTGTTTTGGAATTCAGTAAATCTCTTCGCTTCTGTCAAAGCAGGCTGGCTGGAAATTCAATTTTAGTCCTTAAAGGGGTGATGGGGGGTGCTGTAAAGGTTCACTCTCCATAATGTCTGACAAAATGCTATTTATACTGATTCCCCAAAATAAGAAAAGACATTCTGTAGCCATCCTTTCATAGCATCCATTGATATCTTCTTGACTGAATGCACATGGCCCTTGAACTCTATAATGCCGATCTTGAGTGCCATTCCCAGTGAGTGAAAATTAAAAGGGAGGCCAGATGCAACTTACAAGGCTAAGGACCCATCATAGTCTAATATTCCATCCCCAAAATTCTAGCCATTTTGACCCCCAGAAATTCTAACTTTTCATTTTCAACTCAGTGAGATCCTTGGTTTCTCATTGGATTTCCCCTCCTTCTGCTGTGGTCTGAAAACTGTCTTCAACCAGTAAGCTCTGGCAATCACAGGATTCACCATCTCCCAACTGTATTTTGGTTTTATTATGATTGTTATGAAAATTCTGAGATATCCAAAAAGCATTGTTTCACATGTATGTTTTATATATTAGTTAGGGACACTTTTCAATAGAATGTAGTAAACTATCTACCAATGGCTTATTTCGATAAAGCAGAATCCAGACAGATCTCTTCTCTATGTGAGTTTCTCTCACTTCAAAGAAGAAATTCTTACTATGTCTTTTAAGAATTCCTGTTTTAAAGTAAAGAAATGTCTCATTGTTAGACTTCCTATTATGTTTTAATTATCAAATCTGGGACACATGCCCTTTCCTGGAGTTCAGGAGGAGGATGCTAGAAATTTACCTGTCCTCGCCTTAAACAAATACAATAAACACAGGTTATTTTAGCCAAGATAAAATGGGAAAATGGCAACTATAGCACTTAATGATTAAACTACTTTGTCCAGAATTGTTCTTAATTGTGTGAGTAGAAAGTATTTTCATCTTGACTCTTCTTTTACAAACTAAATACATATATTATTTTTCCAAAAATGTAAAAATAAGTGAGGGTTAATTGTAGCTTTGTTTGAAAATGCAGTCCTGAGAACCTTGTTAAAACCCACAGCATAAAGCTGATTAGAGTGTAAAATGGAAATATATGCCATAAGTTACTACATAAGCCTTTCAAAACATAAAAGGAATATTCTTTGACTTCTTAGCTAATATTTCTAACTTGTCAGTAATTACCACAAAATTCTCAAGTATTTATTTAAACTTCTGAGTTATCTATGTAGTTATTTTATATACAGTTTGTCATAAAAACTATATTTGCAGTGAATAAATGAATGGCTAGGTATGGTCCTCTAGTTTTCAACATCTCTTTGACTTGCTAACACAAAATCAAAATATTTGTCACTATAATAGTTTACATTGGTCAACAATTCTGTGTTAAGGTAAATATAGATTCTTTAAGAAACATGGAAACAAAAATATTTTAGGAATAAAATTTGCTTACTTTAAGCAGAATAACCACAGCTTTCTCCTATTTGACTTGAAACCTAAACATATTAAAAAATACACATACACAGAAACTATATACAACATAATTTTTTGTAAATTTGACATAGAAGATCTCAGAAATGAAAAAGAATTTAAGTATTGTTGGTGATTGTTTTTCACATTGGTTTTATGTGATGTTTGCTGCTTCAAGGAGATAATAATGTTTTATTTCATATCCCCAGAATAGTAAATAAGATAATGATATATGCCACAAAATGATTTTTGTGAATGAAACGATTTAAATTAGGGAGTACAGGAAATATAATATTCAACATATAAGCAAAAACAGAAAAACAGATAGGATTTATGACTAGCTGTTCTGTATATAAGAATAAATTGATCTGTTCAAACTACAGGATATTTTTCATATAAATGATATCAGTGTGAATAAGTAATGGTTTTCTTAGTAACTTATGCTTTGTATTGCAAATAGCCTGTATTTATAGTGATTGTGTATCAAGGGGAATGAAACAGTACATGCACTGTTGGCAAATGTGTGCAATTTATTAGTTTGGGCATGAATTCAATTTATTTGTCATATTGACTCACCAGAATATGCTTGGTTTATGCAAAGGCTTTATTAATCTGGAGGAGAAGCAGAGGAGCTATGTTCTTCAGAATTTAAGTTTAGAATTAAATCCTTCTTCTGTTCTGATCATTTGTATCCAATAATGAAACATAAAACATTCATTCTTTTTGAATTGTTTTAACTTACTGTTTATTTTTTTATTTTTTTTACTGGAGGCACTGGGGAATGAATCCAGGACCTCATGAATGCTCAGCACATGCACTGCCACTGAGCTATGTCCCACCCCCCCAAAACTTTTATTGTTATATCAAGTTTCCCTCACCATGAAAACCAGAAATAACCTAATATAAAATAATCAGAATTTATTTTGTGAGGGATGATGGTAGACTCATATGTGTAACTTACATAACATTTGCTAATCAATAAAAATTTCTTTTAAAATGTGCTTCTTTTCCTCTTTTCTTTCTTGTAGTATATGTAGCTTTATTCAATATTATTTTTAAGTAATTTTAAAATGTAATCCCTTGTAAGAATGGGCCATATCAAGAGGTGCCTCAGAAGAATTCAAATCCCACTCCTATTCAATTGAAAGAATAGTTTGAAGCCTTTTAAATATTTTATACAGAGTAGATTACAAATGAAGCAGATCAAAAATCACTTAAGTTACAACTCTGAACATTATCTTTTAATTAATGTTCTAGAAATTAGTTTATAAAGAATATTTTTTTGAAAAATAATCTCTTAAAATCTATCAGTAGAGTGTGGGAGGATTGGAATATGAAGACTAATATATTCCATATAATTAAAAATAAGCTTTTAATTCAATTATAGATATTAATTGTAGATAACAAACCTTCATTTGAATTTCAAATATTATCTGAAAATTTTGCTTCTGGTTTCACTGAGTGGCTCCTATCAGAACAACCTTTCCAAAGAGAGCAACTGAAAATTTGGTGACAGGGGACCTCCTTGAAAGCATCAAGAGAGTCAAAAGAGAAAAAAGAAAAAAAACTAGAAGGGAGTTAATTTCTGAAAGAAGAGAATGGCACTGGGTACTGGGAAAACTTATTTTTCATTTTTTTATGCCTGTTACCTGGGAGCAGGCCCAAGTCTGCACCATTCGGGGCACTCTGGTGGCCAGTCCATAGTCACACTGGCATGAAGAACCAGGGGAGGGAGTTTTAGAGCAACTACAGTGATAAGAAAATTAAGGGGAAATCTCAGAAACATGAATGCCAGAGAGCGAGAGCAACACGTCCTGTTCACAGTCGCTGCCTGGATGTCCGACTTAGCGCTGGATCACGTGTAAGTGAAACTAACATCACAGCCCAGAAAAACAGAACTCAGTTGAAACTGGAGCTGCCACCCATCACAGAGGAGAAGAGCTTTGTAGTCTGAAATCAGCCTGCTTTAAAAATGAATATTCTTGGAAAGACTGTGATATAGTCTAAATTGTCTCCAGTGTATCATTTCTAATATCCAAGCTACTATTCAAAACTACTCAAAATATAGGGGAAAAAATCTGGGACCGTGGCCCATTCTCAAGAGAAAAGACAGTAGAGACCAACTTTTCAGTCACCTAGACGATAGAATAAGTTGACAAGGATTTTCAAGCAGCTGCTATAACTATGCTCAGTGTTGTAAAGGGAAATATGCTTGTAACATTAAAATATAGGAAATCTCATCAGAGCAACAAAAAACTATTAAAAATAGAAATTCTAGAACTGAAAAATACAGTATCTGAGATATCAGTTAAGTCAGAAAACACGAAAATCCCATTAGAGCACATGAGGCATAATTTTCCTTTTAGTAACTTTACAGTTGTTCATATGGTCCAAGTTAGAGCTTATTAAATTGATGAGCTTATTCTAAAGCTGCTTTATGGAAATAATAATGCAACTGGCATAAAAAATGAAATTAAATCTGTACCCAATCCCCCTTCCTCATTTAGGACAATGAAGAAAGACAAACTTCTTTCATATATCTGCTTATCAATTATCTGTTCAAGTTACATTCATGTGGCAAAAAGCGTAGTCAATTTATTAAGTCATCTTTGCAGTAGGAAAGAAATTGGAGCAGATTCCCTTGCCAAGTATTTCTCCCTCTTGGTATATGTAGGCAGCTGATTAGCTGTGTTTCTGCTCCAGGGCATGGTGGGGCTCCCCACGTCTTCTCATCGTAGGACATAGCCTAAACAAAATTCCAAAAAATGTTTAAAATTTCAAGTAAAATAAAATGTGAGACTGTATGATTGAGGGAGAATATAGCAGATATTTGAACTGAAAGAGAAGAGTAGAGAGAACTCCCAGGATTTGGAGAGGAAAGTGCACCACCAAATACATGAACAAAGATCATCAGCTCAGTGATGATATGAATATCCATACACTTAGGGAAACAGGAAACTTGCAGTTATCCTCTAGGTCAGTAGGTTACATATATTTGGTAGCGCATTGAAATGGGTTGCTGATTACCATAACTGCTTATGAGCTTCAAGTTTATTGTGGTGGTGAGATTGACTTTGTAAAATGGAAGGTTTGCTATGTTGTTATTTCTTTGTGCTGGACTTGAAAACCTGTGTCACAAGGCAAATGGAACACTCAGCTAGGCAAACTGGCCTTTGTCTTCAAAATATCTCCAACAACTGCCAAACAAAAGCTAGGGCTGTGTTGGGTAGTATGTTGCTTGGAAAGGTCACAGAAACCTCCCAGATAAGAAGTTTATAAGCCTTGGCTGCATCACAGAAGAGGTGTCTCTTTTTAAGAACATCTCCCCTAGATCACAAGCTAATGCAGGGCTTCCCCACATGAAAGGAGAGGAACATGATGTATGGAGGTCTAGAAAATTTCTTCTGCACATTTCAGATGTGTTTCCCCAGGGCTATTAAGCCCTTCTCACATATTTGACCACAACATCCTTTCTCTCCACTGAGAAATGATTAACTATATCACCTGCTTATACCTTCTGTGTATTTCTTTAATTATTTTTACAGTCCCTTTCACAAAACTAGTGTAGAAGCAACTCAAGGGAATAGAATCTTTAATGATTTTCATACCCAGTTAGTTGTAAACATATTTTGTTCAAAGCAGGTTAATAATGTTATGTATATTTTTATGAAGTTTAATATATAAAATTAAATATATAATTGTATAAAATATATAAAATCTAATTATATAAATAATTAGGTTACATTATATTTTACAAATAAATGTATTTATATAAATATATAACAATATAATAATGTGGTATATCTTGAACTTTCCACCATGCTTTGTATATAACATTTGTTTTCACTTTATGTACCACCTGGGCTTACTAATTTGCACGTGAGGCAATGTGAGGTTAAGTCACTTATGCAAAGTCTCAGAGCTTCTCTAGTACAGGAGCGAATGGGTAATACATGTAAAGGGATTAACACTGTGCTTGATACATAGCAGTTACAAACTACAACGTAGTTCATTACTATGACTTATCATCATGATGATGGTGATGATGGTGGTGGTGATTTAAACTGAAGCATTTGCAGTGGGACTGAAGTGCGAATTGTACATCAGGCTGCAACTTAGAGGGTTTTGTTGAAAAACTTTGAAAAGCCTGGCACTCTCTTAAATTTTTGAAATAACAGAGGATGTACCTTCACTGTTTGCAGTACTTTGTAAGAAAATCTGGAAATGCCTTGCCCCTCCCTTGAAATGCTAAAATAAGCAGATGGGAGACAGTTGGATCATATGTTCTGTTCTGGGCTTTGCTTTTATCTTGGGAAAATCCCAGAACTTTGTTGGCTCTGGGTTTCTTCATCTGTAGAATGAGAGAACTAGGTCTCTAGATAATGTCCTGTCTCTTTGGCTTTTAATTTTTTTTTTAATTTCCAAGATTGTTTTGAATACCAGTATTCCTGGGATAGAAAGAACACTAAGCCTCCTCTTGCCCATGGCTGGTGGAATGTCAGAAAATATCAGACCTTTGGGAACCTAGGCCATGGATGACCTGGAAGGGAAGCGTTGACAGGAGGAGGAAGTGCAGTGGGGGAAAGACAATCCCCAAGAAGCACTTGCTTCAGAGACTTTCCAATGCTGTGATGCTTCAGGGATCCTGGGTATAGAGCAGAATTGCTCCAGCCTGGGAGACCATGTTAGTGAATTGTACAGGGGAATGTTTGCATGAAACTGTGTGACTACACAGGTCACATGCCCGTGAAGTCAGCCTTTCTGGAAGAGAGCACAGGACGTTGCCATCTAACCTTCTCACTTTGCTGATGAAAAAGTGAGATCCAAAGAGAACTGCTTTACTAATGATGATGCTGATAGCACAGCTCACGGAAAGATCTAGAACCCAGAAATATAGGGGCCTTTATATAACTTGACTTCAAGTTATGTAATTTTTAGGCAGTGGATCGTAAAGCTATGGCTTGGGAGAAAGGCCAGGAACACTGTAAAACATCCCACAAGGCATCCCAAATCAAAATGGAACCTTAGGTGAGCCAAGAGCAGTGACTTGCTCTGCAAACTTGTCGTCTTCACAAATGTCCTATTCCACTCATTTCCAAATGTATTATGCCTCTATGACATGACTTCATGGAAGAGGGTCAGTGGATTTTTTTTCTCTCTCTCTATGGGGTCAAATAGGAAATATTTTCAGCTCTGGGAGACATGTGTTCTCTGTTGCAAATACTCAGCTCTGCTGTTGTAGCATGAAAGCAGCAGTAAACAATTTGTACATGAACGGGAATGGCTGTGTTCCAATAAAACTTTACTGAAATAGGCAGCAGAGCAGATTTGGCCCACAGGCAGTAGTTTGTCATTACAAATAGATTTTCTAAAAGTTACATAAAATCAATAACATAATATAACTCATAAACTCATAATCAGCTTATAGAAGTACAGGCATAACCAATTTGATTGCAGTTAGCAGATACTGTGTTTTGTTACAAATTGAAAGTTTGTTGCTATCCTGCATTGAGCAAGTTGTCCCAACAGTATTAGCTCACTTTATTATGTTTTAGTCATTCTCACAATATTTTAAACTTTCTCACTATTATATTTGTTATAGTGATCACTGACTTTTTTTAAACTTTTTTTATTGAGTTATTGTCATTTTAGAATCGTGTCAAATTCCAGTGTACAGCACAATTTTTCAGTTGTACATGAACATACGTATATTCATTGTCACATTTTTTTCACTGTGAGCTACCACAAGTTCTTGTATATATTTCCCTGTGCTATACAGTATAATTTTGTTTATCTATTCTACATATGCCTGTCAGTATCTATAAATTTTGAAATCCCAGTCTGTCCCTTCCCACACCCTGCCCTTGACAACCACAAGTTTGTATTCTATGTCTATGAGTCTGTTTCTGTTTTGTATTTACATTCTTTTTTTTTTTTTTTTTTTTTAGATTCCACATATGAACAATCTCATATGGTATTTTTCTTTCTCTTTCTGGCTTACTTCACTTAGAATGACATTGTCCAGGAACATCCATGTTGCTACAAATGGCATTATGTTGTTGGTTTTTATGGCTGAATAGTATTCCATTGTATAAATATACCACCTCTTCTTTATCCAGTCACCTGTTGATGGACATTTAGGCTGTTTCCATGTCTTGGCTATTGTAAATAGTGCTGCTATGAACATTGGGGTGCAGGTGTCATTTTGAAGTAGGGTTCCTTCTGGATAGATGCCCAGGAGTGGGATTCCTGGGTCATGCAGTAAGTCTTTTCCTAGTCTTTTGAGGAATCTCCATACTGTTTTCCACAGTGGCTGCACCAAACTGCATTCCCACCAGCAGTGTAGGAGGTTTCCCCTTTCTCCACAGCCTCTCCAGAATTTGTCATTTGTGGACTTTTGAATGATGGTGATCAGTGACTTTTGATGTTACTATTGTAGCTGTTTTAGGGCACCACTAACTGCACCCTATAAGATAATGAACATAATTGATAAATTTTGTGTGTGTACTGACTGATCCACCGATGGTAGTTCCCTTGTTTCTCCCCCTCTCTTTGGGTCTCCCTATCCCCTGGAACAAAACAGTAGTGACATTAGACCTATTGACAACTCCACAATGGCTACTAAGTATTCAAGTGAAAGAAAGAGTCACGTATCTCTCACTTCAAATCAAAAGCAAGAAAAGATTAAGATTACTGAGAAAGGCATGTCAAAAACCAGCATAGGATGAAAGCTAAGCCTCTTGCCCCAAACAGCCAAATTGTGAATGCAAAAGAAAAGTTCTTGAAAGAAATTAAAAGTGCCACTCTGGTGAACACAGGAATGATAAGAAAGTGAAACAGTCTTATTGCTGATATGGAGAAAATTTTAGTGGTCTGGATAGAAGTTCAAAATAGCTACAATGTTCTCTTAAACCAAAGCCTAATCTAGAGCCAGACCCTCACTCCCTTCAATTCTCTGAAGGCTCAGAGAGGTAAGGAAGATGTGGAAGAAAAGTTTGAAGCTAACAAAGGTTTGGTTCATGAGGTTTAAGGAAAGAAACCATCTCCATGACATAAAAAGGCAAGATTAAACAGCAATTCTGATGTAGAAGCTGCAGCAAGGTATCCAGAAGATCTGGCTCAGATCATTAATGAAGGTGGCTCCCCTTAACAGCAGATTTTCACTGTAGGCAAAATAGATTGGAAGAAGATGTGATCTAGGACTCTCAGAGCTAAAGAGGAGAAGCCAACCACTGGCTTTAATGTTCAAAGGGACAGGCTGACTCTCCTTGTTAGGGGCTAATGCAGTGACTTGAAGTTGAAGCCAGTGCTCATTTACCATCCTGAAAACACCAGGGCTCTTAAGGATTATGCTAATTCTACTCTGCCTGTGCTCTACAAATGGAACAATAAAGCCTGGAAGACAGTACATCTGTTTACAACATGATTTTTTGGATATTTTAAGTCCACTGTTGAGAGCTATTGCTCAGGGGGAAAAAAAAATAATTCCTTTCGAAGTATTACTGCTCATTGACAGTGCACTTGGTCACCCAGGGGCTCTGATGGAGATGGACAGTGAGATGTATGTTCTCATATCTGCTAACACAAAGTCCATTCTGAAGCCTGTGGATTAAAGAGTGATTTTTGACTTTCTAGTCTTATTATCTAAGAAACACATTTTGTAATGCTGTAACTGCCATAAATAGTGATTCCTCTGATGGACCTGGACTGAGGCAGTTGAAAAGTCTCTGGAAAGAATTCACCAATTTAGATGTCATTAAGAACATCTGTGAGTCATGGACGAGGTCAAATAATCAATGTTAACAAGAGTTAAGAAGAAGTCGATCCTAGCCCACCTGGATGGCCTTGAGGGATCTAAGACTTCAGTGGAGGAAGTCACTGCAGATGTGGATGAAATAGCCAGAGAACTAGAATTAGAAGAAGAGTCTGAAGATGGGACTGAATTGCTGCAGTCTCATGATAAAACTTTTAACAAAGGAGGAGTTGCTTCTTATGGATGAGCCAGGAAGGTGATTTCTTGAGTTGGAAACTACTCCTGGTGAAGACGTTGTGCAAATTGTTGAAACAACAAGAAAGGATTTAGAACATCACAGAAGCTTGGTTGATAGAGCAGTAGCAGAGTTTGAGAGGACTGACTCCAAGTTTAAAATAATTTCTGTTGTGGGAAAAATGCTAGCAAACTGCATTGCAGGCTACATTGAAATCCTCATGGAAGGAAGAGTCAAGTCAGTGAAGCAAACTTCATTGTTGTCTATTTTAAGAAATGGCCGGTCACCCCAGCTGTCAGTAACCACCACCCTGATCAGTCAGAAGCCATCAACATTAAGGCAAGACCCTCTACTCGCTGAAGGATCAGATGGTGCTTAGCATTGGTTAGCAATACAGTACTTTTAATTAAGGTATGTACATTGTTTTTTAGACATAATGCTATTGCACACTTAGCAGACTACAGTATGGTGTAAACATACTTTATATATGCACTGGGAAAGCAAAAATTTTGTGACTTTGCGATATTCACTTTCTCATTGTGATCTGGAACTGAATGGACCATATCTCTGTGGTGTGCCTGTAATCTTGAAGAAGTGTCACCTACTTAGTGTATTTTACTACTCATTCATTTATATACACATACAAACATATACCAAATATATTTTCTTTAACAGCTCTCATGTTACACATGGGAAATATTTTTTAAAATCATACAACCTATTGTTTCAATGTGTTTAACATCAAATGGCTATGTTGTTTGTATAAACAAACCGGGAAATAATGCAATGCAGTGTGTTCTAGTGGAAGAGAATGCCTACCTGATATCACGTGAAAGATTGGATAAGGCTTAGCAGTTGAGCTAGAGTCTGACGTTCGAATAGGAATTTCTCCTAATAACTAAGCATGAAGGTGTTTTTCAGGGATAGATATCATCATCTGTAAATGAAGAAACCTTTGTTACCATAAATCATGTCATTCTCCAAGCTGATTTGTCAAACCAAGTTGTGTCATTTTCCTTGGCCCTACTGGTTAAATTTCATCTTTCTTCTCAGTTTTTGCCAAACTTGAGTCTCATCTTAAGTTTCCCATGACATTCATCTATTCATCATTTCAGAATTAATTGGAACCAAGTGTAGTAGGAAATCCCCTCTTAATGGCAATCTAAGTTTAGAAATACTCTTGGACTAAGCCTTTTGGGTGAGATAAGAATCATTGATACTGATGCCAGGGCCAGAAAGCTCTTTTCTGCTTCTACCGTACCTACTTACAATGTATGTAAACATCAGTCTGCGTAGCACTGGGTAGCTGAACCTGCTCTTCCCGCATGATCCCAGCAATCTTCATTGCACTGTACTTTGTCTTATTTCCTATGTTTCATCTTAGGTGATTTCTTTGGATGGGTAAGAGAAAATAGGTTTCATATCATATGTTACACCTGACTGGTAGCAGCCATATGGTTTACTGCCTTAAAATTCCTCTAAGCTTTAGGCTCAGAGATAAAGGGTGATTTGTTAGTAACATTTACAGCAGATACAGGAAGGAAGAAGTGGCAGCAGAGGTGTCACACATTTGCAAGCTGTCGTTTCCATGCAGCCTGGTTCTGCATGGGTTGTATTTTCTATTTTATATTTTTACCCTCTCTTTGATAACAAGCAACCAACCATGGCACAGAAATTCTATGTTTTCATGTGGCTGCATAATTTGGGTGCTCAAAAAATAAGATACTTGCTGATAACACACAGTTCTACAAATTCAAACATAGAGTTCCAGGATATTTGTGTTTATGTTAATTATGTATTGGCTTATATGCTAATCTATTTAAAGTCATAGTAAGTGAATACTTCTATATTTGTTGCTCTTCATAAAATCTCTAGCAAATTAGTTTTGGAATATTGTTTAAAAAGAAGGTTCCAAATCAGGGAGAAAAAAAAAAAACCTGGCATTTGGAGTCAATATCTTGACACCTGCCAAAGGAACGCCTGTAGGCAGCCGCTCTCTCCGAGGTGGTAAGTGGAGATAACCTATGCCATGTGGGTGTCCCAACAGGAAGATTGAATGGAGGCATAGGCTGTCCCTCTCCTTTAGGTAGGGATGCTATCTTAGGTTAAATTTTTTTATGTTCTATTTTATTGGACCTTTGAATGTCCCCAGTAGTTCATTTTGAATTTATCTGGCTGCCCCAAGATTTACAGTGCAGATTGAAGTAAAGTCAGCAAATTCATCTAAGTAAATCATGTTCAATCTTATTTCAGCTGCTAAAAGAGGAAAATGAGGATCTATGAAAACTTACGCCATAGTCGTAAATCATTCAATGAGGAAGATTTTAGCTTTCAATAAAGGGCTCATTTTAAGTGTAGGCATTCAAGAGAAAGGCAAAAATGCATAGAGCAAGAAAATACGAGAAACAAATTGGAATTTTTTCAGGGTTTACCATAATGCTGAAGTGTTTCAAGGACAGTGAGAATGAGTCGTCATCAATCTTCATTATACTAACACGTAAATAAGTTAAACCTGTGATGTTTTTCTGTATGTCTGCCCTAAGTTCTCAGGGTAGAGTCTCATATATCTTTTATCATTTTTAAGCCTATATGATAATGCTAGTGTTTTTTCCTTTCAAGGCATAATTATAACATTTTAGAATCTTAGAGAAATAATTTTAGACAATTTATAGTCTCTCTAAATACGTGCACAATGTTAAATATATTTTATCATCATGAATATAATGAGCTTATTTTGGGACGCATAGTTTAAGTCCTTAAAACTGCTCTAGGGTGGCATTATTTTCTGTTATTGGGTCACAGTATTTGAGGAACATCTATAGAAAAGACAGTTTTCTTTTTTGTTTTGATATGAGCAGTGTTAGTATAGAAATTTCTTATTGATCTATCAAGTAACTTAAACAATCAAAAACTCTGTTTAAGGCAGATTTAAGGCAGAAATTTATGGCAGAAACAGGTGTTTTTTTTTGTTTGTTTGTTTGTTTGTTTTTTTGTTTTTTTTTTTTTTTTTGGTGGTGGTGGTGTTTAATGCATTAACACAGAACACAGTATGTGGTTGCCTGACATAAAACATATACCAATAGAGTTTTTTGAAAATGCATCCCATATAAACACTTACCTCTTATTTTAAAGATAAAGGATTTCAGGCCCAGAGAAATTAAGTTACCCTAAGTAACCCTACACAACGATTCTGAATTAGTTTGAAGAAAAAAAATTAAGATTTGTTTTACTGATTCTTACCTCTATAGTATATTTTACTTAGAAAAATAAATTATTTGAATTAAATATTTCTAGTTAATATATCTTTATAGGACATTTTGGCTTTTTTTTCCCTTCTAATAGACATAAGCTGTATACCAGATATTATGGCTGTGATCATGAGATAATGTTATTTTCTAAATCTCATAACATTTTTCAGTAATCGACCTGTAACTGGGAAAACTGATTAACTGTGTAGACTTGCCTGAAGAAAGATATTTGAGATATTCTATTGATACATACAAATATAACAGAGCCTTAATCTAAAAAATGCAATTTTCCCAGGAGTTTAAGTCTATGATTCAGTGTATGACAAGCTGTGCATGTCCTTTTGATTCCCCTCTCTTATCTATCTGTTAATGATACTGCCTAAGATGTCCTTTTGTAAAAACACCTATTTTCCTCTTAAGTGAGCTAATCTTGAGCAAATCTATTAGGTATATTTTCAGTGATTTTTCTTTCTTACTGGTGATTTTGCTGCTAAATTAACCCACTCAATAGATTGCACTATTCCATTCAAATTATTATTCATAGCTTTTAAAATTTATCCCTTGGCCTCTGCAGTTTTTCATTTTCCTTTCCCACATGGGGTAGGTACTGGTCTATAATTGCATTAGCAACCTGGGTGCTCAAGTAATTCTATTAACTGATAATAGTTTAGGAATTTCTGTGATTTTTAAAGCATTTATTTCTATATACTGAATAGCACTCATATATAAAACATTAAAAGACCTGTCTCATCTTCACTTTACAAGAGCAAGACTAAAAATACAAGTGTGGCTGCTATGAATATTTGGTCCTACTGACAGAAAATTTGAGTACTAAATGATGTGTTATATGGCAGGTCATTCATTTTAGTGGAGTGAAGACTTTGTATGTTATCAGAGAATTGTCAAATGATTAATATTACAGATTTGACATTGCATCACCGCAACTCTGAGAAAGAGAGTTAGATTGACTACCTGGGAGGGAATTTGCATATGTAATTTCTCTAGAGATAGTGTGATGGGAAGAGCTAAAAGGGAGTATATTAAATACTATGTTTGTTGTTCATCACATACATTCACCTTGACCAAAAGAGTCCTCCATGGCTCAGCCAGAGAGATAAAGCATGGCTTTAGAGTAATGATGACCTAGATTGTAAACTGGGTTCATCAACATGTTGAATAAATAACTGTGGACACCTGTTTTATTTCATGAGATTCAGTTTAATTGTATGTTAGATTGGGATAAATTTTCCAGTTTATAGAATTGTTGCCAGAATTGAGATACTCCACATATATAGGATTTAATTTCTGACAAGTGACTTTACTTTTTGTTTTTAACCTGGAGAAGTTTCACATAAAGGACAACTGAACTTTGATAAAGGAGTGACTGTAAGACACAAAGGTAGTCTATATGTTAGCCTAGTACTTAGGGAGAGTACCAGAGAAAGGAAGGACAAACTCCAAAGGATCCCGTCTCAAGACGAGGGTTCCAGTCTCCCTGCAGAAGGTATAGCTCACCCCCTTGGATAGCACGGACATTTGCTGGTTTGCCCCAGTTAGAGCTGGCTTGCTGTCACAAGTAAGCAGAAAGCAGCCATCTGAAAGTCACATAGGATACAAGAACTGGTGGCTTGGGTGTTCAGAGACTGAAGGCTCAGAAGGAACCATCCACATGGGCCGGCAGAGAAAGGACTTTAGGATGCTGGTCTCCAAGTCAAGAGAGCTATGGGAAGGTGACTGTGAGGCCAGGCAGAGGTCTAGGCATGAAACAGGGGTCAGTGTTCTGTTAGATGCCTCACACCACCCCGCGGACCCAGTGTCCAGCAGGTGCCCTTCCTCCTGCCATGTCCCTGCAGTGTGCCATCTTGAGAAAGCTGACCACCATGCTCACTGTGAAACAGAGATGCTTAAAGGACTGCAGTCCATTAAGGAAGAGCATATATGGAAGGTGAGCCTGGAGCTAAGAGGCAGGACACTGATAACCCCGACCCTAGGAAGTTAGAGCTCATGTTGTCCCTTTGGATAGAGGAGTGCTTTTAGAATGGATTATTCAACCCTGTACCACTGAAATTGTATCAGCTTTAAAGTCAAATCATAATTTGTATCAGTGGTTTCAATATCTCCTAAGTGTTTAAGATTCTTGAGGGTACTAATTGTCCCCTTTCTACTGCTTCTCCCCACTTAGTCTCTCCTCCTTCCTCAGAGTCATCCTCTTTTACCTTCTCTTTAGAGTACTTTCTAAGCTGTTTAAGATGCCAGAGGCATTTACACTTTTAGGTGATTTTCTTAGAAATTCCCCCAAGATAATGAAAGCTGAACTGTGCCCCTTGAGGCTTCTAAGAGTGTGTATACAAATTTACATGCACAGGCTGAGAGAATATTGTAGAACTTGAGGAAAGTATCCCATTTGGTAAATTAAAATAAATGAGCATTGAAAATAGCTACTATAACTCAATAAAAATAAAATTAAAGACAAAAATAAAAATAGCTACTAAAGGAACAAATAGTTTATTTCTTATGCAGCAAATAAAAATGTAATTATTTAGAAGTGTGTTTACGGAGTTTCTGGTGATACTCATTTTCTGCTGATCATCTCGTTCTGGTAACTCAGCTGTAACTCTGGCTATCACACGCGGAAGGAGACAAGGAGACAAAAACACATTCAGAGGACATTGACCAGAATGATGAGTGGGTCATGAAACTGTTCAGAAATTTACTTTTTGGAAATACATGCCAAAATATTGACTGATACAATGATATTATGTCTGGAATTTGCTTCATAAAAAAATCAAAGTTGTTTGGAGTTGGTGGCCATGATATTGATGAAACAACTTAGTTCATGCTTTATTAATTCTTGAAGCTAGCTGCTTGGGCGTCAATCCGTTATTCTCTTTTCTTTTCCATGTGTTTGAATAGTACTGTAATTAATAAAATTGAGAAGATAAAAGATATAATTCAAGAAGAGAATAAAGAATTGGGAAGATCAGCATAGAAAAGAGGTGATTTTCAGCTAATGTTGACAGATCTACAGAGGGATATCTTTAAATTATTTGGATAGTTGTCATGGACCAAATATTAAATAAAACAAATTAAAATAAATAATTAGATTAGACTTTGAAGGTCACAAGGTAATGTCTAAGATAAATGAAACTAAGTTGTAAGGAAGTAGATTTCAGTTTAATATCGGCTGTATCTTTACACTTATTTATTTGTTAGTCAGTTATTGGGTTGGAAGAGTTTTACTCTGAGAAAAATAGTGTCAGATTTATTTGTGAATCAGAGGTGATAGAAAATGTATTCATAATAAATTTAGGATTTGACAACATTTTTGAAAAACAGATAAATATTCATGATACCAACAAGTTTAGGTTTTATTTCCTTTGCAGTGTGATCTCAAGAGGTTTAAGTCAGGGAGAGATGGGATCAGAATCACATTTTATTTCCTTCTGTTTAGACGTTAAAGAGAAGTTTGGGGGAGCTATGAGGCTGGAGAGCAATCAACTTTTTAAGATACTATTTCACTTGACCAAGTCAAATGCGATGTGTCCCTAACTGCAGCGGGAACAGATAGGCTGGGGAGAGGGTATAAATACGAACATGCTGACAAAGCCACAAACTAGGCACTTAGTAACTGAATGAATTGAAAAAGTAAAGTCATCGGAATTTCTGTTTTGAATGATTGCATAGATGTTGTCATGATTTACCAAGACAGGAACCAAAGAATGAAAACAGATTTTTAAAAAGAATAAAAGGTTACTTTGGGATATACTCACTTTAAGACACCTTTGAGACTACCTGAACAAAAACAGACAGACACGTAAGCCTTAGAAGGAGATTTCCTGGAGTCACGGTATAGTGCTTAGGACAGAAAGGGTAAGTTAGCTTTTAATCTTCATTCTTTCATCCATTCATTCATTTTTCCTTCCAGAAACATGACTCCATGTTTGAGTATCCACTGGGGCCATATGCATGCAGAGATGCAGAAATATACAGGTTACAGTAGTTAAACCAAGGAAGTGCATTGCTAATCCCCATCAGAAGGGGACTCCCCAAAGTCCTGCCTGGTCTTGGTCTGGAATTTGCCCCATCTAGAATCTGCTTCTGGTGTAGAAATTTAGCAAGGACAGTCACAAGTGGGATTTCTGTCACCTCTTGTAAACCCATCCCTTCAGGTTTTAAAAACCCTAACAAGCTTGGAGTTTGTACTGTTTTCTAAAGTTGGAGATAATGGTTACATCTCACAGTATTTTACACCTGAGATGTGTGGTCTGGCCCCTGTCAATGCTGCATTTGTGGAAGGATCAAAGCAGTGAGGATGGGCCCTGAAGCTAGAGGTAGAAAAAGACTTACAGTGCTCAGGCTAAATGTGACACTTGCCCACTGTTGAAATGCTGATGCTAACACCTTTTTTTTTTTTTTTGCTACACCCACCTCAGTAGTTATAAACCTAGAAATCTTAGGGAGAATAAAAGAAAATACTGTATTAGACCTAGATGCTAAAAGAACATGTGGCACTTTATATTTTCCTCAACTATATCATTGAAAGAGAAATTAATAATACATTTTGGGGCACTTCAAATGTTTCCCCCTCGGGGTAGGGTTTAACAAGATGGGAGAACTCCATGTACCTGAAATCCAGAAGCAAGGCTGTCTGCAAAAAGATAGACTTCAGTGGGTGGACCAGTGGCCTCAATCTTTATTTAAAGAAGATGGGGCAGAAAGGAGGCACCTACATAAATCAGGAAACCATTCTAAGCTACAAAAGTTTTGTTCAAATATGAAATATTTATTTTCTTTGGAATTTACCCATGTTGTTAAATGATCCCTGGGATGCTAGACTTTCTATTAAGAATTTCACATATTCTTGTTGGAAAATTTAAGTAGCTGCCAAGTAGTGACATATGTAATATATGATAGTTGAGAAAATATGTTCTTAATAGTGTAATTGAAAGAATCTCTGTATCATATTACTTTTCTTTCAAGTCATAAAAAAGCATTTTAAAATTCAAATGGAAGGAACTTAGGCTTTAATTCAAAGTTATATTACAAAGGTTTCTGCTAAAAAATAAAATAACATTTCCACCCATAATCCCATAGCAATGTCCCTTTAAACTTGATCATTTGTTTGTAACATCAAGCTTCCTGATTTATGGGAAAATTGGAAAAGGAAAGAAAGTGGAGGGCAGGAGGGTGGGAGGCAGATAATAAAGACTTCAATCCTGGGGTGTTTTTTGTTCTTCTGGCTTAAGGATTTGACAGGGCAGTGGGATAGAAAGGATCATTTCACTTGGTTCCCTGTATCTGCACGTGCACCATTTATACGCCTTATATTACCTAGTAATGGACTGGAAAAATGAGACGTGAAAGCAGAAGAAAAAAATGTTCTCTTTTAATCAGACTTTACCTTTAGAGGCAGGAAGACAGAGTTTGTTTTTTCTTTTGCTTACTCTTGAAGAGACTCCTTATTTGGAATCTTGCTATCATTGGATGAAATATGCTGAAATGAAAACATGACGACAAAGCAGATGAGCAGATTATGTGAATGGGAGACCAGGTGGGCACTGAAATGCTTTTAAATTTCCTTGGCTGTATCAAAAATTTTTTTGAGATTTAAATATACTTCAGGTTGACAGGATCATAAGACTCTGAGGAGAACCCAGTAAATGATGTAGCAAACTTGAAACAATTAAGAGTCTGTCTTTCTTGCCAATGAAGCATGTGATATATCAATATATTTTGTCTTCAACTAACTGTTGTTACTCCAGTTATCTCATGTAATCGAAAAGACACCTCCTAATTTATAACCACTATAGGGGTGAAAAATGCCAGCTTTCCCTATCTCTTCTCACCTAAGAGCAGGTACATGGCCTAGTTGTGGCCAATGAAATATAAAGAGAAATAAATCACTTGGGATTGGGAAAGACAGATCTTCGGCTACTGTCTCCAACTTCCTCTTTGTTCCTGATTTGTTCCATCGCCCTGGTGACATAATAGGATATTTACAGAGATACTGCCATCAGACTGAATGTGATTTAGCAAAAGGATCAGAGAATATTGGGCCCATCCTGGTCTTCTCAAGCCATTGAACAAAACTTTGGACCACCTGCCTGCCAGTGTTCTGAGTCATAAAAGTCCTTACGGTTTGATTCAATTTTAGTGTGATTTTCAATTACTAGCTACTGAAAAGCACCCAATATGACTCAAGTGGTAAATGAATTACTCAGAGAACCTATCATGTATCTTCTTGTTGTAGCTAATCTTGTACTTAGGAGTTTGAGGTTGGAATCCAAATGTAATCATCTTAGTCCTTTTGGTGAATTAGACCTCATCTGTTTTCAAACTCAGGTTTTTACTATTTCATTCTTTTTTCAGAAAGATAGCCTTTTAAAAATTATTTTGTCAGAAAATTCAACATGCATGTGGAAACAGCCTTGTCATGGGTACATGAAAAGATTTTTTTTTTTAATCTGAATACCTTTTCTTTATGCGCTTCATCTCTATTGTGCTGACTTTTAAAAGCAAAGTGTATTTCCTTAACTTCTATTGGTCCTCTGGTACTTTTCCTTGGGAAAAAAGAAATGAGACCAATTGTTAATCTGCATTACAAAAAAAATGCTGGAGGGTAGACAGTAAATTCTGCTTATGCTTTAAAGATCTGAGTCAGTACCCATGTATGCATCTGTTCACAGTGTAATGAAAGAGAAGCTACTTAAGAAGAAAGAAAAAAAATTACTCAAAAATCCCCTGCACCACTGAGAATTTCTGAGCATATTAGCTGCTCCTTTTCACCCCTAGTTACTTGTGAAGTCATAAGAAACTTAAAAAGAGATTTTATTTTTCTCATATTAACAAGTCCTCTCATGCTGTTTCATGGGTTAAATAGATCTGGACTAGAGGGTAACATGTGTTAGAATGATGGTCTAAAACACACACCTAGTTTTATATATACATATGCACATATATATTTATATATATATTCACATATAAACACAAATTAATGGATAATTTTTTATTAATTTTAATCAAGTTTTAAACATAATTTGGAGTAGATCTTATGTGCTGCATTAGCTTATTTAATCCTTGTAACTACAATGTGCAGTATCATAATTACCACTTTAGAGATGAAGGGACTGAAGTTTAGAGAGAAATTCTCCCAAGCTAGCAAGTAGTGGGAACACAGTTTGATTCCATTGAGTCTGGCTTGCTAACTCACCCTCTTAATTATTGCGTTTATAGAGGTGGAAAACTTTTCCCTTCTTCTTTTCTAGGTTCTTTGGCTGGTCCTATAATTACATTGACATAAGATAGATTAAAGGGAGAAAAACAAATTTTGTACATTCGAGAGCCCCAAAAATGTGAGACCCAAAGACTTTCAGGCAGGTGAGGCTGATAGTCCATCCTGAGCTGAGCAGAAGCGGGTAGGGATTTGGGGCTTCACCAGGGAAGAAGATAACTTACAGGAGAAAGAGAAGAACAGATGTTTGGTAAACAAATATTTGTCATGCCATGCAGATAAGTCTTTCTGACAGAAAAAATTATCTTTGGTATTAGCTCTGTTCCTGGTCCAGGCCTTCTGTTGAAATTCTTTAGGCAGTTAAGAGGAAGGTAGACAGCCTTCTTGAGTTCATTGCACTTTGATTATCTTCAGCTCATAATAACTCACCTGCAAAAGTTGCATTTTGGGGGCAGCACAGTCTACTCCCCCACGTTATACACACTGACATGTATATACAACGTGGGGTGTTTATAATGGGTTATGACATTGAAATGCCAGAAATGGCATTGCAGTTCCCATTAGCACTCCAGAACTGGAAAATAACTACCCCAAGGTAATCAGCGGTGTGGCAGCTAATTAAGTGTCTCCCTTTGATCACCTGGAACCATGTGTTCAACAAGCACAAGGCTTTGGGTGACTAACTACTGTCACAGTACAGCCCAGAAAGGTCAAATAATTCTGCAAGCACAGGGAAGGATAGTTGCTTCTGACAATATTTGCTATTTTAAAAGCAAAAGAATGACAAGCTCAAATCTTCAGATTCTTGCTCCAAGGCATGGGCTGAATTCGGGGCCTTTTTGTGACTGCAATGAAAAAAATCACTTCTCTCTTCAGCCACAGAGCTGAGATCACCAAAATAATCTTAGACATTAATTCTGTAATTTGCTCTATTATAAATCTGTTGAATTCACAACCTTTTCTGTTTTCCTTTGTAAGTTCTAGCACTGCTCTAGAACTATTATATCCCCAATAATTGGGAACAATTAGAGGGTAGTATATGGGAGAATAAGACTAGCTGGAGAACCTAGATCCCTCAAATCCTTGTAAAACATCCTTTTATGGAAAGAATCCATGTTTCTCATGCAAGAGAAAACAGTCCCTGTATTGTTGAGAGACTACTGGCCATAATCATGAATATATACAGAGATTGAAACACTGAATTAGAATAGTGAAGCTAAAAGTTAGTCCCAGGAGGATTTACAGGAATTTGCTAATATGCATAGTCAAAGCCTAAAAACTTTGTAAGATTGGATTTTGAGAACACTTAGCCAAGGAGGGGGCTGGGGAACATAAGTTTGGATCAGGCTTGACTCATCAAAATAGTTACTCTCAACAGAGATCCTACGTTACTGAGCTAGCCTAAGTAGACAGCTGCTGCCTGGTTTAGTCAGAGCAAACCTGAATCCAATTTGCTCGCTGACATTGAAAGACTAAAAGCCCCTGTCCATATCTAGAAGAAATACTGTCACAGACTTTGAGATATTGGAAAGCAGGACTGGACCTTTTATGTGCATTTGTTCACTCATGATTATCACACTGAGCACAGTGGACTGAAAGGTAACTAGATCACATGGCAAGTCATGGTCTGTGTGTACATCCGACAGGAAGCCAGGGGGCTCCTAGGAATGAACCCAGTTGCTGTGGGGTCTCAAAGAGGAAACTGTGTACATGCTGTACAACCACAGATAGATACTATCTTTCATAGTTCTCTACAAAGAGATCTGGATTAATATTCACAACAACTTTATACTGGATCGTAAGAAAGAGGTGAAAATTTTGGAAAGCATTGGATATAAAATGTTGATTACTGCTGTAACCTGCTGGAATGAGTGGGGGCTCTTAGGGTTCATGGGATAGAAGAGGCCTGATTTTGACCTCAAACCCATCCTGTTATTTTGTTTTTATTTTCACATATACTGAGAGTAAGAATCTGAATAGATATTCTTGGAAAATGAAAGCATCCTCCACTGACTATATTGTAAGGGTCATTGCTGAAGGAATGGTCAAGAGAAAGCTGTTGGAGGCTCTTCTTCTTCCAAAAGTAATGATATCCTTGAGAAACCCAAAGATAACTAGTCACCATCAAAGACCTAAAAATTAGAAACAGTTGAAAACCAGGGGTGGGAATTTCCATGCCATTCTCCTTCAAATGTTTCATTTGACCTGTGAAATTTCCTGATAATTCTCAGAAATTTATGAGATTATTGAAGCTTAATTAAAAAAAACAAAACAAACAAACAAAAAAATACCCTCCAATGGTGTACGCTGTCCTTAATGTTGAAACCTTAATGGGTTAAAGTAATGCATCTCTTGGCTCTTGTTATCAACTATTGAAGTAGTTTTCTTTTTTTTTTTTTTCCCAGTAAAATCAATAGTACCTTTTTACTATTTGTATTAGTTCTCTACCGCTGTAATGGATTGCTGCAAAGTTAGTGGCTTAAAACATCAAAAATATATTTTCTTCTAGTCTTTTAGTGCCTGAAAGCAACAAAAATATGTTATCTGAAGTCTACAATGTGTAAGCAGGACTGTGTTCCTTTCTGGGGAGAATCTGTTTCCTTGCCTTTGCACCTTCCAGAGATGGCTTGAGTTCCTTGGCTAATGCCACAAATTTGCTCCACCTCTGTTTCTCTCATCATACTTCCCTGTCTGAGCTTGACTTTCCTGTGTCTTTCTTATAGGGACCTTTGTGATTCCATTCGGCCCAACTGGATAATTTCCCATCTAAAATTCATTGATTTAATCACCCCTGCAAAGACTTTTGGCCATGTACAGAATTACATTCCCAGGTGCTGGGGACTGGGATGTGGACATACTAGGGGCCATTACTCAGCCTACCACACTCTTGTATTCTTGCTTTGTGTCACAATTTAACTCATGCTAATAGTTAACTCACTGTCACAGTCACTGTTGTATGACAAGGAGAGTATTTTGATGTTAATGTCTGGAGAGTAAGTTTGTGCTGTTTATAGATGTTTAAACAATCGTATCATAGAATGTTAGTACAACAAAATAGATTTTATCTATACTTCAGGAAATCTTCTGGGATTTGTATAGCCTGGAGGCCTATCAGGATATTACCTCTAAAGTAAGTTAAATATGGCTCATTTTTGTCCTGCTACCATTAGGAAGGACAAACAACATTTGGATGGCTACCCTACAAAGAACTTTGGAAACATTTAGGTGTCTTTCTGTGGCCCATTTATCAGGTGAAATAAATTGTGAAATTTGTGTGAATCCCAGAGCAAGACAGAGCAATACCAGCCTATATTGCTGGTGGGTCTTTCAACTAATTTGAAGATGCAGTACTTCCCAAGGTGCCAATTACAGATGGATGGAGCCTTTGACAAGCATTATGCTCATAATTGGAGAGTAGGATCCTGAGGTGAGGGAGAAAAATCATGATCCTTTTGGTAGTCAACTTCAGAAAAGCAACTCTTGGCATGCTACCAGGCTCTGATAAAAATGTAGTAAATGACCATGTGACAAGACACTGCCAATACCATTTGCATAAGAGTGCTGTCACGGAGGATGTGCTATATTCTGTAAACCATTTGTCTATATAGTGCTGTTTCTCTTAGAGCTACAATACCTAAGCCCAGGAATCAAGAAGCAAATATGGGAGTAGTGACTCAATAAAGTATATTATTTGATCATCTCAAAAATAAATCTCATTTTTGCCATTCTAGGTTCATCTTCTATCAGGGCATACATAAATGGTTACTTAGCTTTGGAAGTTGATAAGGTCTTACTAACTTTCAGGCATTTTATGCCACTATCTCTATAGACAAAAAATAATTCAGATCATTGGCAAGTAGGTTTTCTGTTAGACAAAGGAAGTGAAGAATGTAAGATCTTTGTTGGGGGGCATTATTTAAATGAATATAGCAATTGTACATTTTAAAAGAAGACTATTAAATTGTTCCCTAGGAAGGATCACCAGAAAATCAGATTTGTTAAAATTAAGATTTTGACCAAGTATTCCAATCAGCTAAGTTGGTTAAGTGAAAAAAGGGGAAAATAGGAGCAGAAACACCATAAATGTAAGTTACAGATTTAGACAATTACAGAAGCAAATATTACGAAGTTTGCTTATTAGGTTACACTAAAAAAATCATATTTTCCTCTTCTTTATTCATACTATTTAAAGGGTGCACTGATTATGATCATACTTGGCATACATTATAAGATACCTAGAAAGAAAAAAGCCAGGATGAAGAGAAAATACAAGTCATTCAGAGATCATGAAGCTGCTGCAGTTAACGGGTTAGAATTGCCTCTCTTTTGAGGAGACAGATGTTATGTAGTAAATATATATTATGCATTTATTATATGTCTGATATATATGATAGTAAAGAATACTGTGTGAATATATTGAACTTTTAGTATGAAATAAAGTGATGTGTTTCTAATGAGAAACCAAGGAATGCAATGGATGAGTAAGTGTTCTTTTTGAAAGCACACATTTTATCCCATGCCCCTTCCATCACAATGCCTCTTAGTAAACTGCCCTCCCCATTCTATGTGGGGCTCCTCATCACTCTTCCAGGCCCCATGACTCAAGTTAATCAAATTAGACTCTTTCTCTTGCAAAAGTTTATCTTTATGAGAAATATACAATGCTATAAAATATTTGAAAGCCATTCCAAAGACTAGCTAAGGAGACAGAATGAAGAAAGTAGTTGTGAATACTTTTACAAAAATCATCAGTCTCCTCAGTTTTCTGCCTCTTCTAAGATTTTAATTATAATTTGCTCAGCTACTTATCTGCCTTCAAATAAATTTATGTTGAATTTAGCCAGAAATATTTTTCTGTTGTTGAAAAGAAAAATAGCTCTAGCTTATACATGCATTACAACTTCCCAGATTATAAAAATAAATGACTTATTCATGAAATAAAGTTTATAAAACATCTCAATTTGGATGAATTTGAGATTTTTTCCTTTTGGACAAAGCAATTCTAACTAAATTGAGCTATGAGTGTAGTCGTTTTCTTTTCCTTTCTGACTAATTAAACATAACATGGAACCAAGCATTTTTTAAAGCATTTTTATAATTTATGTATTTTTTTCTGTAGCTTTCCTTCTTCCATTAAAGTTCCAAATGGCCATTCATCATTTAAGGCCAAACTGCCTTCTCTTTTTTCTAAGCAGAATTCATTATTCCCTTGCTTGTATTCTTATATGCAGAATATGCATGTAAGATTTTATTAGAATTGTATATGTGCATATTTGTCTTGCTTACTGGACTTAGAGTCCCCAAGGACTTTATGAGCATATATATATACACATTTTTAAATTTCTAGTTCTTAACATATGTGTCACACGGAGGAAATTGTCAATAACTGTGTATTTAGCCAAATATTGAGAATTGACCTATTTCTCATCAAAATGGGAAGCCAGAATTATTTTCTAAATATGTAGCTGTACAGAGGTTTATAAAAATTGCATAGCAACCAAAGAAGGCAGAAAAGGAGGAAAAAGAATGATTTAACCTCTATTCATCAATATTTTTCATCTCCTAGCAAGAAAGAAAAATGGAGAAAAAAGATAAATTTGCCTATGTAATTTATTCATAGTAGATAAGAAAGAGCTAAAGATGAATTACTTTTCATCTCCAATTGCTAGATTTCAAAGCAAGTTGGCGTATTTAAATATATGTTCATTTTTCTCTTGCTGTATACCGTAGGGGGAGCATTTTCAAAATCAGAGACGAGAAGGCTACATGGAGACAAAATTTCTTTTATTGTCCTTTGATTTGCTGTTTGCAGGAAGCTAGATTTTTTTTCCAACCAGTTGTTTGTGAAGGCAGAAGAGTTAGCACAATCAGAAGAATAGAAGAAAGATGCAGACATTGGAGTCATGACCTTGTGACAAGGAGGTCAAGAGGGCCATTTCAGAGCAGTGGTCTCCAGCATTAGGAATCAGTACATTCTAGGGGCTTTGGGAGGTCATCCATTGAAATGAAGAAAGAATATACAGTGGTAATTTCTGTATACTATATCTACAAGTATTAAAGAAGTTAAGTTCCATTTATAGTTAATGGAACAGTTGACTCTGTGGCTTTGTCGGGTGGCCCTGTGTCAAATATGTCAACACATGGGAGGCAGTCTGAGTAAAGAAATAGAAATCAACAACTCAGGGCTCAGAGGCTCATAGTCTTTAGCTCTTTCAGTTTATCAGGACACTGCAATTTATATATCCTACGTTAAGAAGACTTACAGTTAATGTTACTTAATTTCAACTATATTTACCCTCAGAAAAATGGTTTTAAATTATTCATTGAAAGACCTATAGAATAGATAGAAAACTAAACTAATACAGATATAAACAAATAATAATACAAGAGTGGAACTGACAGGTTTACTTATGTCTCCAACTATGCTATCATGAGTATAATGAACTAAAATATTTGTCAATTATGATCCAATCCGATATGAGAAGTTGGGCTAAAAAAGATTTAGCAAAAATTAGTGGAGTGTTACACACATATACACATGCACAGATGATACTCATATATGCAGTTATTTTACTGATAGAAAAGTACTTTCCAAAAACGAAATCATTGGCTTGGAGGACTGAGGAGACTGAGACCAATTATGGAGGAAGAAGTGGCCAAAGAAGATAGACTGGTACAGACAGATGTAGCTTTTAGAGAAAAAATTAGACCAAGAGGAAGAAATGAAACATGATAAGAGAGAGAAGTGGAAAACAGAGTTAATGGTGCCCCAAGATCAGAAGAAACCACGGAATCAAGAATTGGAGCTGAGCAATGTGTTTTGTATTTAATGTTGCAGATAGCAGACCTTGCAATAGGACTGTACATTGCAGAGTGTGTCTGTTATCTCCTGAAAAACATATAAGAAAACCAAAATTATGCAAAATTTGAAAACACTGAGGTCCAACATTAGGCCTAAGATTTTTATTTATTTATTCATAGCTAATGTATTTTTAACAGAAGCCTGGTGAGAAAAGATTCAGGGTATGTAATCAGAATCAAATCAGTCCTTTTATCCGTGTTCTTATTGGAAGAGTGTGCTTTACTTATTTAGTAGATATGCATGTACGACCATCCAATAATACGATTTGATTGATTTCAGGTGTATTATTTGATCAGTTTCAATGTATCAGATCTGAATTTCTAATGAAAAGAACCCTATTTTGAGGAAGACTAATTGAATCATTTGCATGTAGGAGACTGGGTGGAACGTTGTGAACTACAGTAAATGGCATCTTATGTGGTGCCCCACGACAAAGACCATCTTTTCTCATTTCTTTATTTTGAGCAAGAAATATTGAATGATTACCAGGAATTCCATTACTTAGTTGGTTCCAGAATAAGGGTATGTCTTAGAAGTGTTTAGAGGAATGGAATGGCCCTGTTAGAGCCTGTTACATTCTTTAACTGTAAGTGACATTGTTTTTCACGTTTTAATGTCTAAAATCAAGCTGCATCTTACTATTTGGCATACTGTAGTCACTGTTGGTCTGGTGACACTGGGATGCAGTTGCTTGCTGTGCGTGCATAAGCCTGGATACTGTTCCTCATCATCCAAGCAGACAAATGCAACCACTCCATGTTTCAGTCCAAAAAGAAAAAAAAAAGTTGTGGAAGCTATGGGAGTTTTGCTTGCTCTTTGATAACCTATTGGCATCTCTTAGTGAAGAAAACAAAGCAACATCAACATATAAATAATTTCCAGCAACTTAGGAGAAAATAACAAAGACAAGAGTCAGCCTTCTTTGAAAAAGCTGCATTACCAATTCTCTTGGTGT
The DNA here is from genome assembly GCF_048773025.1 of Camelus bactrianus. NCBI lineage: Eukaryota > Metazoa > Chordata > Mammalia > Artiodactyla > Camelidae > Camelus > Camelus bactrianus. Next base: position 11,626,199 of record NC_133542.1, read on the forward strand.
CCAAGGAGACAATACTATGAAGAAAATATAGACTTTTTTATGTCAAGTCACAGAATAGTTCAGAAAACTTGGATTGGGAATAAGTTTTAGGAATCATCTGATCAATTATTTTTTCTTTTATTCTTACATATACCTCACCAAGATGTATATTTGATAAATACCTTTATTAGACTATGTATAAAAAGTTTTTCTAATAATTATAAAATGAAATTTCCAAGTGGTAAGAATGTGTTGAGTCAGTCAGTTTGGTGATGATGACTCTTACAATTGATGGCATCTTAGATAAGATGATACACAAAATTCTACTTCTTTGCATTAGGTATGATGCAGAGACATCTCTTATAAGTACATCAGCTGTTTTATAATATAGCAGTATCTAAATGACATCTTGAGAATCTTCCTTGAATTCTCATTCACACTGCCTTGCTCAACAGGATTTTCAATCTCCATCCTCTTGTGTGCTTGACTCCTGGCCCAACTGCTTTACATTCCTCCTTTTCATTGTAGTTTTCTCTGTTTTGATGCAGGAGCTCTCAGTATAAATGTGAGGTACCATATAAACATGATTGGGCAAGTGCAACAGAAAGGTTGAATTCCAGTAGAAGGAAGAATCACATGCATTCAAGTAGTAAATTTTAAATATAAGATCTGAAAAAATTAAATTTTCCAGAAAAATATGTGTGGAGCTACTAAAAATATATATTAAAAGTGTCTAACAACATGAGCAAAAACTTCTACAGGTGGTATCTTCCAACATACCTTTCATTAGGGGTTGGTATTATAATTTATTTAATTTCTCTCCATTGTCTAAGAACCTATATTATCTACCAATAGGATACACTAAGCTTTAGCACATCTTACCAAAATTTCCATTTCAGTATGCCCTATGGTAATATAATAATTCTTATAAAATTGGAAAGAATTTATGCTCAATATACCCAAAGTCATTTCACAACATCAACTGAAATTAAAATATGAGCAGAATATCTCAGGCTTCTGTTCTCTCTTGAGGATAACACCTCTAGTAATTTCCATATGTCACCTAGTTAATATGACAACAAAGAAAGTTGAGGATCTCAGGCACAATAAGAGAAGTGAAAGATTTTGAGTGACTGGTACATTATAACTCTTATTACATACTGTGGACCCAGGATGTTATAATAATTAGCCTGTCAAGTCAATTGTTACTATTCATTAAAAAGGAATATATGAGAGCAATTAATCTCACAACTTTAGCTTCATTAGAACATTTTATTTTTGCAGCTGGGTGAAGTTCAGTGTCTCCCTCTGAAGGATGTATTAGTTTTTAATAGAAGGTTTCACCTTCATTGTTTTGATTGCATATTTGAATAGCAAAATGTAAGCTTATGTAATAACTGGGTGAAATTCTGAGTTATTTTTAATTTGCCTTTTGAAATTCATGACAGATACAAGAGATTTGCCCTGCTTCCTTTTCTTCACCTTTGCATTATGAGGCTGTGGACTCAGAAATTCACACTTCTTGAAAGTGAATCTATCCTCTGTGAATCATGTCTCTGAAAGTGCTGACCCCCACAAAAATAGACAAGGCTCAAGGACTTTGCTACAAGAACAAAATACATTAGGAAAAAAATGTGAAATCAGAATAGTTTTTCTTACATAGTAAAGGTTAGATGAATGATAATACAAAATTGCCTGTTGGTAATCAGTTTTCAACTTAGACTCTGGACTGATTGCTCATAGTGATTGAAAACTGGCAGTTGAAAGTTACAGCATAGATCACAGGGAAGGGGCTGGTTCTGCCCTCTGCATTCTAATGAAATAAAGACAAGAAATAATAAAAGTTGAAAATCAGCATCTCACTTTATTCACCAACAAGTAACCCCATATGCTTGAAAATGTAAGGCCGAAATCTGTATGACAACAGACATTAGAGGGGAACTTTGAACCATACACGAGCAATATAGGAATGAACTCTGAATGGTGGGCTGCTTCTTCAGTCCTTTCATCCTTACTCAAAATCCACATGCACAACTCTGTATTTGAAATGTCATGATCTCCCTTGAGAATATTTTAAAAATCTCACTGTTAGCAGAGTCTTACTTATAATAACGTGATGATATTACTGCTGCTGCTATGGGAGCCAACATGGTGTAATGCAAAAAAAAATTTACTTAGATTAACCTATCTATGTTTGGTTCATATTCTCACTTCTTTTTGCATTGGTAGACCTTGGGCACACTACATGCCCTCTGAGCTTTATTTACCATAGGTATTGGTTTGTTAGGACTTTGTAAGCAATCTGGCTTGAACAATCCTTTTTTCCACTGTAGGGACTGGAGGTCCAAGATTAAGGTGTTACCAGGTTTGGTTTCTTCTGAGGCCTCTCTCCTTGGCTTGCAGATAGCCGTTTTCTTATTCTGTATTCTCTCTTCATGTGCATCCTGATGTTCAAGTTTCCTCTGATTATAAAGACAACAGTCAGATTGGATTAGGGCTCCTCCTAATAGCCTCATTTTAAGTTAATCACTTCTTTAAAGGCCCCATCTTTAAGTATACTTACATTCAGAAGTATTGTGGGCTAGAGCTTCAACATAGGTGTTTTAGGGGGCACATTTCCACCCATAATAACCATATCTACATAATTGCAATAATAATATTCAAACTCAGAGTTTTCCTGTGCATTAAATAAACTAAAACATATAATATAACAACTAAAATGTCTCTTACACATGGTAGACATTCAACAAAACTTACTGTATGCCCTTCCTCTTAAGCTATAGATCATCTAAGTCTTGAATATCTCAGGTTAAGTCTTGTTCTTTAGTAAGAATGTGGTCCAACAATCAGAATCTAGCAATTGAAGGTGGTGGTTAAAAAATGCAATTGAGCTAGTTCCCTAGGGATATACGGTGTACCCTAAAATTTGTGAACCTCTGGAGCAGATCCAGCAGGAAAAAAAGGGGGCATTTGGGGAGGCAGAAGATGAAAGGAATCAGAAGAATTTATTAGGTCAGAGGAAGACATACTAGTCCTTCAAAGAAGTTCATCAAGGGATAAAGGGCAACTGCATCGGATAAGGTAGACTTAGTTGCTGGGACAACCCAGGAACACCGTAACCAGTGTGCTGGAACAGCAGGTTGTCAGGGACAGTCAGTCACAAGAGTAGGACAATCCGGGATTCAAGAACAGAATTCCTGGTACTTAGATCTGCTTATTCAGGTAAAATGACCCAGATAAAATATAAGTGCACAGAAGTGATGGTTGTAATGGGGTAAATAAATTTGTAAGCGAGTTAATGAATTAAAAAAGGCAATCACCACTGTGCTGATCTTTTCAGATGCATCTGCTCACTCATTGACAGCACAATTTTAGGTGTGGACTACAAGTTCCACCTTACAGATGAGAAAACATTAGTTTAGAAACCCAAGCTTCATGACGCCAGAATCCATAACTAGCTTGCTCATTAAGTCTGTTCCAGAACCCAGCAAAAGGCATGACACATGGTGGCTCCTTGGTGAATAATTATTCATTGACTGAATCAACAGACTGTCAATGAAGTTATACTTGAATGACTAAACTAGAAATTAAACCAAAGTCATGGTTCAAGTCAACACAGCAGAAACAAAGTAAAATAAAGGAGAATGGCTAATTAGACGTGTATGAGAAATAAAAATAAAAACACCAATAGCAATATTAAGCATGCTGTCTCCCACATTTTCAGTTCTGTTACTGGAAAAACACAGCAATGTATGCAGAGAGCCAAAGAGTTTATCTTGAGCCATCTCTTATTAATTGATAGCACTTGATTAATCCTCTCTGAGAATTGATTGTTCATCCAACTGTCAATCAATTTATTTCACCATCCAGTCCGTATTTTTCCCTTTTTGCTCTAACAGATGTTTTTATGTCTGTCATACAGCCTGCTGAGGTCAAAGTCTAATAATAGTTGGCAGCACAACAAAGTGGAGTGATACTGAGCATTGGAGTCTGTGTTTTAGTACCTACCAGCTCTGTTACCTTGGGCAAATGATTTAATGGCTCTGAGCTTCAGTTTGCTTTCTCTCTGCAAAGGGACTTTGTGTAACTTGAAGTGAAGATGCAACTAGACAACTCATGTAACGTGCCACCACCACAAAGTAGGTGGCTGGCTAATGCGGTAACCCAACAAGCAAGTGCAATGAGTCTCTTGCCAGAATTAATTTTTATATGGTGTTGTTGCTGGAAGATGGGCCCCCATCCCTGATGAGCCAAAGAATTCAGAGACTGGGTCTTGGAGGTTAGAAGAAGAGAGGCAGCTTTATTCCTTTGCTGGGCAAAGGGGACTGCTGGCAGACTAGTGCCTTCACAACTGGGAACCCGTCTTAGGGTTGGGGCTTAGTGATTATATAGTGAACAAACTGGAGAGTAAAAGGGGATATCGATCAGCAAGAGTCTCTGGTGAAGCTTCCTCCTGAATCTTGGCGGGTCTGTCCAGCATCATGGGACCATGCAGTGGTCTGGAGGGTCATCAGCCCGTGACCTTCTTTATCTGATCAGACTCGTTAGGTGCCAGGAGGGACTTCGGTGGGTCTGGTCATTCTCCTGAGGTTGTCGTCCGGTGACTCCATTCCTAGGGGAATGACTCAGAATCCAAACATGATTGTAAATGTCAATTGCCAGAGTAAGGTGAAACGGACAGAGACATTACTAGCTCTGACTCTAACCCTAATTGTAACAGTGGGCCTGGGGCTGGGGGCAGTGTCTGGTCAGTCAGATGTGCTGACCGATGTAGAAGCAAATGGCAAGTATAAGGCCAGGAATTAGTTAGCCTAAGTGCAGCCATTTTGTTATTTCTTTTAGTATTGTCATTTTCTCCCATGAAGTGCATCCCTTAACATCAACTTTACAGAATTAAATTTAAAATAGTTGTTTCTTCAATTGTCCTACTGCATTTGACACTGTGGTTCACCCTTCATTTCTGAAAACCCATTGTCCCTGGGCTTTCACATGGGATTCTTACAGTTTTTTGATGTATCAAGTGTTTATTTTTCCTTTACCAAAGATATGCACGTATGTATCCATAGTATCATGAACTTTAGTTGAGTTTTCTGGCTGTTTAAAAATAATACATTCCATGTTTTGGTACATTTCTTACAGTATGAGTTATGTATCCCTAAGGAAAGAGGCAGAAAACTTAGTCTTGGCTTTCCTTGAAGCTAAAAGGGGGTAGGCTTGGAAATTGGACTCTGCCAATCAAGTGCATCAGTGTGAGACTTTAACTAGGAAGGATGAGGATACAGATGGGAGCATCTAGCTCCCAAGCACAAGACGAGGGTCTCCTCATCCACGGCAGGTGCCAGTAATGCCAGTTGCAGTATCAGGTTTTTTCTGGTTCATTCCCATGATGTAGTCAGGAACCTTTTGGCTGCATAGTCTCTCAGCTTGAGTCTTTAAAAAATCTTCATTTTCTTTGAGCTACATCTTGCCTTTAATTTCTTTTCTGCTTAAGATAGCTACAGTGCTTTCTATTAGCAACAAACATTAGTGACTGACACAGAGTCCATCAAAGGTTACCCAAGAGCTATGCTTTTTCTTCTATGCTCCAGTCCTAAGTCAAACCTTTTCACAATTTCAGCTGAAACCTGGAAGTTAATAACCACCAACTATTTATTTCTGTCTTTGACATCAGACATTTGAGTGCCACATTTTTTTTCACTCATTTACTAAACATCTCCACATGGTTATGTACCAAACGTACTCAAACTAAATATATTCAAAACTGTACTATGCAACACCCAAAGTCAGATGTATTTTATTGACCAAGTCAGCAAGTTTTTTGTTCTATTGGTTCTTGTATGAGCTTCTAGATGTGACTGAGTTTACTATGAATCTTCTATAACTGTCCTGTCTAGTAGAAAGTTTTGCAATGATGGAAATGTTCTAGGTCTTTGCTACCTAAAATAGTAACCACTAACCACGTGTAGCTACTGAGCATTAGAAATACAGCTGGTGCAACTGAGGAACTGAATTTTAATTGTGTTAAATTTTATTAATTTTAAATTTAAGTTTAAATAGCCATACGTGGCCAGTACCTGCCATATTAACAATGTGGTGATCTGTGTTATATCCTTCAGTGTTGGATTAATTTGCAGATAGCACAAATTGCATTTTTATCTAGATCCACTGAGAAATTTTTACAATAGGCTTGAGGCTTTTTCTTTTGAAATAACTTTTATTAAATTCTTCAGGCCATCATTTTACACTGAAAATTCTCTGGGTTTTAACCATTAACCAGTTATAGAACCACCTAAGTGTAGTGTGTGGAATGATTATACCGACCTACTGATGTGCAGCACGTAAAATGGAATCAGCCAATATAGGTAACTATACGGTCATTAAAATGTAAAGCCTGATGTACTAGTAAACAATGTATAGTCTCTGTCTAATCATTGTAAGCCTATGTCTTTGCATTTCTAATTTATAGGTATTTGCTGTTAATGACTTCTGTTCTCAGGACCATTATTCTCTCGTTTTATAGTTTTCAGAGCTAATTCATTTTAAAATCATGTTGAGGTTATTCTGTGAGTCTGATGTATCCCAATGGCTCTAAAATGTTGGTGCCTTTCCTAGTTTTCTCAGGAGGTTTGGAGATTCAGTTGGTGGGGTCTAATTCTTTGGGAAGATTTTCTTGTGCACTGTTCCCCTCCATCTTTGTACTGAATCTTCTCCTCTCCGTAGGTTTTGTGAGCATTCTCAGCGGGCTCCTAGTCCAAACTCAGGTGTCCTCTCAGTGGCTCATTGTCTGGCTCACAGTCTTATTGTTGCTACTCTAGGTCTAGTTATTGGACCAGAGACCAGAGGCTGACTTGACTCAAGCTCCTTCTGCAGCGACTTCTGCAACCACAAGAACACTGATCGCTATCAGCTCCAGCCCTGGGCAGCACATTTTGCACTTATTTTCAGCCTCCTTGGGTCAAGCAGTCTGGAGTCACACGTCTTCCCCTCTTAAGTTTTTCAACCACTGCTACCCAAGTGCCCTGCCGCTCCATCTTTAGTTTACTTCTGTGCATTTATAGTCCATGGGAAACTTTATTTTTGTTGGAGCTGTGTTTTACTTTATAGTATCACACTTTATCTGAATATTTTTTACTTGAATTATCATCATTTCATTGTATGGAGGGAGAATTTCCTAGTATTAAGTTCACATTCCTCACCTTGATGCAAAGCCCTTAATGAGTTTTCCAAAACTTTTCAGACTCGTGGGCATAGTTTTTCTCTTTGAGCTGCATCCTTTTTCAGATCGGCAGAAGTTCTCCTGAGTAGCTTGACTGTGGTTTCTCAGCAAAAGTTGGAGCCTTCTGGTCTACACGGCAGACGTGATGACTTGAACTGTTCTTGTATCAATATCTGTCATAAGCACCATGAACTTGGCATACATTGTTGGCGAGTTCTCTTCTGTCAAGTCACATTGGGCATGAAGAAGATATGAATCAACCCTGCCTTTTTAAATCAATTTTAAAATAATGATAGACCTACGGGTTGTATAGAAATGTATGGAGTTGTCTGCCTTCTTTGTAAACATAATACAGAACTAGAATTTCTTGGGTTTTTTTTTTTGTTTGTTTGTTTGTTTTGCTGCTATCTTCCACATTCTCTTCTAAATATTTGACATACATTTGTACACAAATATAGCTGGGTTCTTAACATACTTGCTTTTAACTTCAAACTGACTCCTTGGAAGTTTCCTCTAAGGGATCAAATTGGATTTTTTGGTGATGCAAAACTAAAATTAGCAGGAGTTCTGAAACAGTTACCATATAATGATGTTGTTGCTATACTTAGATAAGTGAAATTAAACTTTATTTTCATACACACACCTAAGCACACACATACATACACATACCCACAAATTCTTTGGAATTTTCATAGGCCAAAAGTATATTAAAGCAGAGAGTTTCTCAAAATAGGAATTACAATTGACCCTTGACCCACTGTGCAGGACCACTTACACATGGGTTTTTTTCAGTAGTAAATACTGCAGTATTGCATGATTCGTGTTTGGATGAGTCTGTGGTTGGTTGAATATCAGGATATGGAGCCGCCATACATGGAGGGCTGAATATAAATTATATGTACATTTTTGACTGTGCGATGTGTCAGTGCCCCTATCCTCCTATTGTTCAAAGGCTGATTGTACTGTCTTACAGAGGATTTGAGGAATGAGAACACCATCTCCTTTCTGTGAGCTATTGAATATATAAAAAAAAAACAAACCCAAGATCCTTTGCATTCTTTTTATCCTAGCCATGGCTCACTCCCTTAATATTGTTTGTCCTGTTTCTATATTTTTTCTCTGTCATTACTGTCTCTAACCTCTTTCCCAGTATTCATTGTCAAGTCAATTACTCTGCTTTTCTCTCTTCATAGTATAATTCCCCTCTTCCCCAACATTTGCTTGCTGCATACCTAAAATATCATTTATTTATTCAGTTCATTAGAGAATACAGCATCAGTCCTGTCAATTAGTAAGTACTGTTAGTGTCACTAAGTCCCATATTAGTCCAGGGAAAAATCATTGGGGATATGACCTGGGTATCAGCAGTAGCTCTCATGCGCAAACTTCAAAAAGAGAATGAAAAAATAATCTTCCTATTCAAGAATTTTAACATCCAAAATAATGAAATCTGTCTCCTCTCAGAATGTATATGCCTTCTAAATTCCTTTTGAGTTGAGAGGTTTTGCTTAATTATCAACTTTAGCCAGTTATGGAAAGTTTGGTAGCTGTTATGGCCAATTTTGTTTCAAAGGGTGTTTGTCTCTTCCTTCACTACATTTTCTGCCAATCTTGTGTAATAAAAAAATGGAAAAGAAGCTAAAAAGAAAGATAAACTTACACTGTAATTTGAGACAACATTGTAAAATGATTATAAATGAATTTAAAAAGTGTTAAGAAAAGAAGAAAGATAAACTAGAAGGAAAGGCAGTTGATTATTTTTAAAATGAAGAAAGGTTAGAATAACTGGCTTTGCTCACAATTCTACTCCTCTGCATAAAAATCTAATTAAATGCTTTGTTTCTAAATTGTGGCTAATAATAGGTGCTGTTTTACATTGTTCTTAGACTTACAAACTTTTAGAAGCTGTTTTAAAATTATAGCAAAACCTTAAAGTGGTACACAATTACTCAAAAATATATTTGAAAATGTGCTTCAAAAGTTGCTTTACAAAAATCCTCTTAAAGATAAATATGAAGCATCTCCTAAACTTCTAATGCACATGAAATATTTCCCTTTTTCTTTTTCTTTTTTGTTCCTGCAATCTTTATTTTCTATTGTATCAGCAAAGAAAATATTTGCAATAAGGCCTTGTCCCTGTAAAGAAAGAAACTGCCAATGTTTATTACAATTAATAAACACTGCTCTTCTTGTATGTAATGCTTAAGTTACCACATGATGTTAATGCACAGAGAAAACACAACTGTGGTTGTATTTATTTGTTTAATTGTTTATTTATTTATTTCTCTTCTGATCAGCTGCTTCTCTTTCTTCTGAACTCGTGTGAATTTTTGGTCTCAGAACTGCGCAAAGGAAATCTTCCTGCTGTAAGTGTATTTATAAGGAAAGGGTTTTTTTTTTTTTTAATTTTTAAAAATAATACTGCCTTGGAAAAAATATGTAGGTGTACTTACAGATTTTTGCAGTGGCCTTGGAGTTTATATAACACAGACTCACACATACATGATTAAAAACCTCATAAGATTGACCCAGTTCTCTGGGAACATGAAAAGATGTGTAAGATAGTCTAGATGTATTTTAGTAGGACATAGTTTTTGCAAAAGTGAACATCTCAGTGACGTCCTCTGCTGAGATGGAAAATACCAGAGGCCAGCATATCTCATATCAATATCCACTGATAACATTTTGTAAAGACACCCTAAAAAGAACACAAGGAGGTGGAAAATAGGCCCTCAGGTCAATGTTCTTATACCTGTGCTTTCATCTGCACCCCAAACTAGCCAGTCTGCAGTGCGTGGACACTCTAGCCAGTATTTAATTACCTATTCTCTTTGACTTGTATCCTAAGCCAAAATGGATAGCTGAATGATGAAGGACCCAGTTTTTCTGAGACTCTTCGAACATTTGCTATTTATAAGCACAGCCCTGTCAGCTGCCTTCAGCTGATCGCTGTGGTAAAAGGGGTGTGTTACCTAATGACCACATGTAAGGAATGAAAAAGGGCAGGGAATGCTGTTCAGAAGGTATATAAGATGTATCTTCCCTCTCCAAGGCCTGTGCTTCCCACCTGCTGTGAGCTAATAAGTTTTTTTTTTTTTTGAAATATCTTTACCACAGTATTCCTTCTCCTCTCTGCAACTGGGGTAACTCAGAGCTTCAGGGATTTTAAAACCTTTTTCTTCCTCTTCTTTCTTCTCTCCTCTTCCTGCATCTCCTTCTCTTTCTCCTTCTTCTTTTAAATTGCTATGCATTGATCCAGGAAGTCATTCTAGAATTCCAAGCCTGATCAACTGTAATGGACTTTAAAAAATTACTTTATACAATGCCATACTACCCATTTTTTTAAAAAAAAGAAAACTTATATACAATTGTTCCAAGTTTGTTCTCAAGAAATTAATTAAAATAGTCAAAGAATGTCTTTCATTTCAAAGAGCTGAATGATTAATGTGCTCCCAAATGTGAGGGGAAAGAAAATAGGCAGAAAGCATGCATGAAACATAGAAGAGAACATGAACATTATATGAGTTCATATAATCTTGGGAAGTGTCAGGGGATTCGGCTTTTTATTTGTGGTAAGTTATGTCCAGCAATAGGACAAGCTGGAGACCTGCTGTTATCCGAGGAATGCATTTAAACCTGACTGACCCGAGATTCAGCTGGACACGGGCAACATCCCTCCCATTGTGGGTGAGATGAGTGGAGATTGCCCAACATCCAAAAAGCAACAGCTGAAATTTAGAGTGATCCCTGGTGCCCAGGTGTAACTGAGATTCAGGAGCAATATTCTGAAACTTTAGGAGGTAAAATAGGTCAGGTGACAGGAAGGATATTGTGGCAGTGGGTAAACCACTCAAATAGTAGCTCAGAAAGGGATCACCAGAGAGGTTTAGTCCTGACTACAGATTTGGACACTGTGGAACTTGGGGCTCAAAGTTCACAGTATATAAGCACCACACTTTCCGGAGAATCTGCATGATTGAGGACTCATCAGTAAAAGAGAAATTCACTTCGGACTGATGGTTGAAATCCAATGCTAAGTACTAGGTGTAAGGATGCAGCCAAGGGTAAGGAATAAAAAAAGAAATTTTGAATCTGGGGACCAGCATAAAACCCAGCAGATCCCTGCACCATTGCACCACTCCCACCCCAAGTCAGCATAGTTTAATGTTCCTCTCAACTTTTGAGGAGGCTGACGTTGCCTTCATTTTTTGCTTTTGTGAATCCTGTTTGGCCTGGGAATCAGTGATACTGAGTCTGCAGGATAGGAGTTCAGTAGGATTGAGTGTGAGGAACTGGGAATGGCAGAGTCAGGTGCTGAGAGGGTTTCTTCAATGGGAGGACGTTCCCAGGGCTCCTTCAGCCTCTATGGGGCTCTTCCTGCTGACCATGCACGTACATAACTCGTGCACTTGTTGTACGGGTACAAATTACAAGTTCCATTAAATGGCAATTAGTTTTTTTGGTGCAATATTACATGAATATTTTAGTTGTGTATTTTTTGAACTTTTGCACTTTTACTGTCTTTATTTTGCTATTTTGTAATTGGCACTCTCTTCTGTTTTCAGCTATTTTATGGTGATTTTATAGGCCCTTGAAATCTCAGGGGAGTCAACACTGTGCTGATGATGTCTAATGATGAAATAACCCAGAGTAAATGATTGAGAATCCACAGCACATTATCCTTGTGCACATTATATCTCCCCCTTCCCCTTTTCTACACCCATCCTGTGATAGGAAGCCCATGTGTGTTCAGCTGCATTTTCTGTAGCTGATAAAATTTCTCACAGGTTATGGAAATAAATGGCCTACTTATCTAATTTTTTAAAAAATGTTTGCTTTGTGTTCTCACATTTTTTGTGCCTGCACATTTTAAGGGGAAGTTGGTAGGGGATTACCATGAGTTGCTGACCCAGTGCTTTATTAAAAATAATTTTTTTCACTCATTCATCATTGCTACAAAGGCAGTCCAATAAGCCTAATAGTGCTTGAGAAGCTCCCAGTCTATAGGTTTTTTCCGATTTGTATAGCACAGATTTTTTTATTCCTTCCTGCCTTAGTTGCAAAAATCTTAGTAACAGATCTCAGGTACAGATTTGAGAGAGCTAGAGAAATTATATATATGAATAAATGCTAAAACCTGTGGTTAATAGCATAGTGTTAAACTTTCCTATCATTGGGTGATAAAACAATTACAAATCTAGTGACTCAGTTAGTAGTTTAAATCAACGCTGTGTGCATGATCAATCACGATATCTTGTTTTACTTTGAAAAGACTGAAAGACAGGAGTCAAGTATATAATTGTCAGAGCCTTTGTTGTCTGTTCACCAAAGCTCACCTCCCAATGTGATTAGATTTAAATTTACAGTTATAACAAACCGTGCTGAGTAGTCTGAAAGCAAAACAAGAGGGTTTATTTGATTTTTTTCTGTTATTTTTCTAACTTTTATTTATTTATTTGGCATAATTTATCTATTAAAATAATTTATCATATTTAACAGATTTCCTCTGGTGCCTGAACTTGCCTGCTGTTAATGGCACTGATCCAGAAAGATGAAAAATGCAGACAGATCTCTAAAACTCTGAAACTACAAGCTTGTATGTATTGTTTTGGGGTCTAGCAAAAAAAAAAAAAAAAAAAGAGAGACTAGAATCCTTGCCTTCTCACCATCGATAGAAAACTGAAACCACAGGCATGGAGAAGAAAATCCCAAAGTCAACAGACTTCTAAACGTGTCTTATTTATAACAATACATACACATTAGGCAAAGCCTACCCAATTTTTTGTGACTTAATTGCTTCTCTCTTTGCATTTATAGCACCAATCTACTTTCTGTCTTTCCACATACACTTTCAAGGAAAGGAAATAGAAAATTAAGCACATCATTCAGTAGGATTTCATTGTGCACTGAGAGTAAAAAAGCAGACATATATAAATGGAAACGCATTTGAAAACCTTCCCCCACTGAAATCTGGCAGGAGGTAAAGCACTTTATTAGGATTTGTAAACTCGGTGGCGGACTGCTTCACATGAAGTGCTACATTTGCGAATAAGGCACAAAATTGACTGTCAAGGAGATGTAAGACCAGCGCAGATTGCAATCCATTTTACACAAAGTACTCTATGGGAATACTGTACCTCTGTGACTGCAGGATTTAGGTTTCATAAACCGTGGGTAGAGAATCACCACTGAATCTTCATTTGGTTCTGAAATGAAGCCTCTTTGTGATGACACTAAAGGGCACAGCTACATCTGAGAAGTCAGTGGGCATTTTATTGATATGCTCAGAGAATAACACACAAAAATTCATCCATCTTCCCTAAATTTTAAATAGGGACAGTGACATACCTAACGGTATAATGATCAGAATTATATGTCAGTTGGCAAAATGTGTGGTCAAAGTTGCTTTTTAGGATTCAGGGTCAGACACAAAGGGAAGCCTTTGATCTTCGGCTCGTATCAACTTCCATTATTGACAAGCTCATTAGCAGGTAATAAGCATGTCTACTTGCTGAGATACACACGCTTGTAAGCATCTTTAAAACAGATCCCGCTCTTCAGTAGTTAACTGTCTCTTTACCATCCCCTCCCTCCCAGCCACTGGTCATCCTCCCCGTGAGATTTTTTTCCTGGGTAAACGTCAAAACCATCAGGACGACCCTGTTTTATATTTATAAACACTACATATGCCATTTAATATTCTCAATATAAAAAAAAAACTATGAATTTAATTCCTTGCAGTGCCCAGGGTGAAATAAAGATCAGCTCCATAGGACCTTAGTTTCCCCCTCCTTCTATGAACTGTATATGACGTGGGTTTTTTTTTTTTTTGGTTTTGGGGGGAGGTTTTTTTGCCTTGAATTTAAGAAACCAAGATACAGTTACCATGCTGACACGTATTTTGGATCATATACAATGGCATGAGATTCTTAGTACTTCTAATTTTCCTTTTTTTGATGGATTTTGTCTCAATTTTCACCTTTTAGTTATGTTAATTTAGTTTAGTTAAGACTTAAAATGTCTTTTTTTTTTAAGGGAAAGCTATTTTTTTTGTTGTGTGGAATTAAAGAGCTTCAAAGTTCAAATGGCTTGGATGTTACTTATGATGATACAGCACCATTGTTATTTCTAGATAGTTTCAGCTTGGGCCTAGTTTTGAGTTGTCCTGTGATTTCAAAACTTCCTTGCCGGTAAGAATCACCTTAGATACTTGCCAGACATACAGATCCTACAGCATCAGAATATGTAGCAGAGAAGTTTGGTAATCTTAGGTCTAACCCATAGGAGCAACTGTTGAATGGTGCTTAAAAAGAAACAGTGAGATGTGCTAGGAAAGAAGAAACTGATGTGAAAGTATCAGGAATTGAGGAAGAAATGAAAGTTACCAAAGAAGAAGCTGGAAGCTGCTGCTTTGAGCAGAGTCAATGGTCTGTATTCCTGGGAGTTTTCATTAGAAGAAGCTGCCAGACTTTCAAATCCTCGACTGACCAGGGTACCACTAGAAGCAGATGCAGTGCCAATCTGGGAAAACAGTATCATTTAAAAGTCCTTTTTCTTTTCTGTGTCATTGTAAACCACTCCTAAAATTTAATGTGAGAATGACTGAAAGGACAGGGCTTTGAAGAAAACAGCCATAATCGGACCAGCACATCGGGAATGTCACAGGCCAAATATTTAGCAAGTACATAACTCAATCTGGGAGCTTCAACCAACATAACGGTCTTAAAAAACACCTAAGAGGTATGACTATCAGTGACACTCATCGAATCCAATTTGCTTTCTCCCTTTTATGGTTTCATAAACTATACACTCCCTCTTTTATTTTATCACATCTGTCTACTCAATGTTTCTCCATCTCTCACATGTTAAAACATTCTCTTTAACTATTTTTGTCTTTCTCCTGAGTCTTTAAAATTGATAACAGGATAGTCTTTCTTTTCACATTGTCCCATTTCTGAGTCAATAAACCACTGTTGTTATAGCTGATACACGTTGGAGGAATTCATCCTTTTTATAATATTCACTAGTGCCTGTGAATGGATGAAGTCGTACTTGGTAAGGTTCTCAGGGGAGAGGGAGAGAATAGAGAAGAGTGCTGAGCCCAGGAGAGGCAGGGACGAGCAAGGGGCAGTTCCTGTTTTGCTTAGTGTCTTGTAGGTTAGGCAGAGAAATAACTAAGCAATTACTATAGTATCTGAATAGTACTATTGATGGGATAATATAGGGAGTTACAGAGCTGTAAAACAGACCAAAAAAAAAAAAAAAAAAAAAACCTCATTTATGGAAAGTGCTTTGTTGGTTATGTGTTGCTACCTAGCAGAATATCCCAAACCAAAGTAGATGAAACAACAGAGCTTCCAAAATGCACACAGTGTGTAGCTGGAACCTCTGAGTCAGAATTTCTCCCATGGTTGCATATGAGGTGTAAGCAAAGGTTATAATCTCAAGTTTCAGCTGGGGGAGGATTCATGCCCAAGCTCAATCACAGGGTTGTTGGCAGGAAAGCACCCTTTGCAGGGTGTTGGTCTGAGAGCCTCAGGCCCTTGTGGCTGATGGCTGGAGGCTTGCCTGAGTCCCTTCCCACCTGGGTCTGTCTCCACAGGTCAAGTTGTAACATGTCGACCTCATTCCATCAAAGTCAACAAGTAAGAGAGCAGGAGAGGACCAGTGAGATGGAAGCCAGAGTCTTTTGTAACCTAATCTTGGAAGTGACATCCATTCTCTCTTGCCCTATTCTAATGTTTAGAAAGTGAGTCACACTCTCTTCCAAACTCACACAGAAGGGGAGGGACTATGCAAGGTCATACATACCAGAAAGCAGGAGACACAAGGGGCCATTTTTGAGGCTGCCTACCACAGTTGAGGATGATAGATTTCTAAGAACAACAAAACAATAAAAGCTGTAAGTTTTGATGCAGAATCAGGTCTAATGATACCTGCTAAATATCAGTTGTAATGATAGGAGCTGGGGGGGGGTACTCATGATACAGTAGCAACACGAGCAATAACAGAGACAGTGGGTCCCACGGTGATGATAGTAGTAATCAAAGAGAAAGGGAAAAAATACTATTTCAATAGTATAATATCTGCTGTTTCCATATTCTAGATACAGCAACTGGGCTCATGTCAGAGGTAGATGACTTTGATATTTTGGAAGAAAATGATTGATATTTTTTGTTGTGAGAGGTGAAGGCTTGGGGGAGCATGATCTGAAAGTTGTTTTACACACTGAACGCCAAAACTCATTAGTATATTATGAAATCAATTAAGTGGATTGAGATTAGGATGTGGAAGAGAGGCTGAAAAAGTTATTTGTTTAGCATTAAAAAAAAAAATAAAGGATGTGAAATCTTACCTAGAAAAGGAAAATCATAAGGGAGAAATCTTGCAAGGAAAATTGACCTAAGGCCGGGAAGAAGCTTAGAATTTGGTTCTGATATTTTTTTCACTATTTAAAATTTCTCCAAATTCCCCATGTATTTCATCCAACTATTCTGTACGCAGTGGCTTGTGTGAGTGGTACATAGAGAACATGAAGGAAGATGGGTGTGGGATGAGTAATACAGAGAGACATCAGCATCATGGAAGCCAAGAGCAAAGAATAAGAAGTGGGCAGGAAAGCAGGCTGCTGGGGGAACAGCTCAGATTTAGACGTGAGACCCAGTCAGGCTGCCTTCAGCATCCAAAGGATGAGACAGAAATTCACATCCAGTGTTATCTTGGTGCCTTCCATCACTTTACTCAGTGCCATGCTGCTTGGGTTGGGAGTAGGAGACTAGATCCTGTGATTGAAAATGGGACTTAAAACGCAGGATGAAAGTTAAAGTTAGTGTAATTGGACACAAAACCTTAGTACATGGAGGGGAGGATGAGACAGCTCTCATGTGGCTGGCTTTGGAAGCAAGGCCGCCAGTACTGGTGGCACTCACCACCGTCCTCCTTTGACGTGGAAGAATTATGCCCCTTAGTAACATCTCCTTAGGGCTTCATCACAGTCTTACATATATGTGTCAGATAGTGCTTGGAGCTCTTCGCCTTCTGCTCACTATCCATGCCACTTTAAAAACAAATAAACATCCCAAAACCCTACAAAACTGCAGGTTTTACCAACCTTGTTGATTACCATTCCCAGCTCTGTCCCCTCTACTTTTATGGAGATATTTTCAATCTTAAACGCTTTCAGTCATTACTTTTTTTTTTTTCTTACCATAACTACTTCAATATCCATTATTAATGTTTAAGGAAATTCAAATTACATGTTCTCTTGAAAATCATGTACAATTCTTTTTAAAATGCCCTTTATATACTTAAATTATTCTATGGATATTTTTAGGAATAGCTTTACTTAAATTTTCAGAAGAGGTGGTTTATAGCTACAGTATAGTTTATTCTTCTTTACATATTCATTTTTTGTGATTCATTGTATAATATGTGTTCTTTTATACATTTGAATTTTGAGATGTTTGGTATAAAAATGATTCCTAAATAGAATAGGAACTTGAGGGATATTAGCTCCCACCTCTTGGCTGAAGCAATAATTGGTAAAATGAAATCAGGCAGAGTTAGTGATTTCAAGATGCTGAAGAAAACTAATAGAGGACAAGTGTATAATGATATCAGAATTGGCTGTGTTTCTGGGTCTTTTTTCCTGCCGAGGGAAGGTTTTAGTCACTCTGTACAACAGGGACATAAAATATTCTCATACAAATGAAAGTTCTAATAATGTGTTTTTGGATTAACAGTTAAGCAAGCATAAACATTTATCAAACTGAAGAAAAGGAGACCAACAAACAATGAAAAATAATACTAATTTCAATTCAAGGTTAGAAACAATGAATAGACAATGAATATGGAAAGACTTGCACTTTCCTATAAAGGAAAGAATAAGAGAAACAATGTACTTAATTTACTAGTGAGGGAATTATGCAAATATGCACTCAATTGTCTTTGTAAGACTTACAATTAGATACAGATTATAAAATACCGTCAACAATCCCACTAGGCTGGCATCTGGGAACTGAGACCCATAGTTATAACACAGTTGTATTAGATTTCTATTGCCATGTAACAAATTATCACATCTGTAAGTGTTTCATACAACTTCCATTTATTATCTCACAGTTGCAGCAGGTCAGAAGTTCAGGTCCTGGTGAGCTAAAGCTTTTACTCAGATTTCACTAGGCTGAAGTCAAGGTGGTAGCTCAGGTTCCTTTCCTTTTTGGAGGTTAGGCTTCTCTTCCAAACTCATGCAGTTATTGGTAGAATTCAGTTTCTTGCACCTTTAGGTCTGATGGTCCCTTTTTCTTTGAAGCTGTCAGCTAGGTACCAGTCCAGCTCATAGAGCCATCCATCCCTCAGAACCCAGCCACACAGTCCTCTCCATAGGCATTTCACGACATTGTTATTTCCTTTCTTTTAGACCAGTAAAAGAGTTCTTCTTTTAAAAACTCATCTGATTAGGTCAACTCCACAAGGACCACCTCCTTCAAAGTCAACTAATTACAGACCTTAATTCCATGTGAAAATCCCTTTACTTTGCCAAGTAACCTAATCATGAGAACAGTAGTTCAGCAGGTCCACAGATTCTGTCTACACTCAGGAAGGGGGTAATACTATATATATAGTGTGTATCTATCTATCTGTCTATCTGTCCATCTGTCTATCTCAGGTGACAGGAATCTTGAGAGCTATGTAGAATTTTGTCTACCACAGTCTGCTCCCCTGGCCCTCAAGGATTCACTTACTTCCCAAATGCAAAATATATCCACTGTCTATCAAAATTCCTGACTCTCATTCTATCATGCCATTGGCTTAAAATCCAAAATCTTGTCATCTAAATCTAATTCTCATAATTTCAACTCAAAGTCCAAAATCTAAGCTAAATGTCACAAAAGTCCAATCTCATCACCATCTAAATCTAAATCAGAAGGAGTTGTAGCTCCTGGGTGTAATCGTTCAGTGTGCTAGCTCCTTGGGCACAATTTTTCTCCATCTGTTTTCTTCAACCTGGTCCCATTCATAAGCCTCTTAAAAAATGGAGATTTGCTTCATCTCCCATCTTTTCCCCCCAGCTTTACTGAGGTGAAATTGGAAATAAATTGTATGCATTTAAAGTGTACACTATGTTGATTTAATATACATGTATGTTGTGAAACAATTACCACAAACAAGTTAACACATCTGTCACCTCACATAGTTACTTGT
Source organism: Camelus bactrianus (assembly GCF_048773025.1). Lineage (NCBI taxonomy): Eukaryota > Metazoa > Chordata > Mammalia > Artiodactyla > Camelidae > Camelus > Camelus bactrianus. The sequence continues at coordinate 11,645,598 of NC_133542.1, forward strand.
GTGTGTGTGTGTGTGTGTGTGTGTGTGTGTGTGTTTGAGTGATGAGAAGACTGAAGATGTACTCTCTTAGCAAATTTCAAGTGTATAATACAGTATTATTAACTGTGGTCTCCATGCTATATATTAGATCCCTAGAACATATTTATTTTATAACTGATAGGTTGTACCCTTGACCAGTATCTTCCCTTTCCACCCCCACAACCCCCAGATTCCAGTAACCACTATTCTACTCTCTATTTCAATGAGTTTGACCTTTTTATTTCTTTTCAAACTCCACATAAGAGTAGGATCAAACAGTATTTATCTTTCCCTTTTTGGCTTATTTCACTTAGCATAATATCTTCCCATTTTATCCATGTTTTCACAAATGGCAGGATTTCCCTCTTTTTTATGGCTGGATAATATTCCATTGTGTGTGTGTGTGTGTGTGTGTGTGTGTGTATGTATATATAGTGATTTCAAAATACTGAGGAAAACTAATAGAGGACAATTGTATAATAAAATCAGAAATGGCTGTTTCTAGATCTTTTTCCTGCTGTGGGAATGTAGTTAGCTGCTCTATACAACAAGGAAGATATATATAGATAGATAGTTATCTCATATTTACTTTCTCCATTCATTGCTTCAAGGCCAGCATAAGAGCACTTCTCTGAAATCTCTCCCTGTTAAAGGGCACTCCTGACTAGGTCAGGCCTGCCTAGGATAATATCACTTTTATTAAATTAGAGTCACCTAGTTAGGGATCTTAACTACATCTAAAGAATTTATTTATCCATGTAACGTAATCATGCGAGTGATAATTCTTTTTATTCACAGGTTGAGCTCACACTTAAAGGGATGAATGATATATGTATGTGTGTATCAGGAGATGGAAATCTTAGAGGTCATTTTAGAATTTTGCCTCCTACAATAGGCTATAAAAATTAAGGCCATTTACCTATAGTTATGTTAAACTTGAAGTCTGTAGGCAGGGAACAAAATGACATGTCTTATTTTAGGTGGTTCAAATGTAATTCCAAATATTGTCAATAATGACTCACTCCCCAGGGCAGGTTTCCAGAGCCCATGTCTGCCTTGTGTGGGCCTTCCCGTGTGGCGGAGAACATGTGATTGAGGGCAACAGGATTATCTTCCCCAGCATTTTAAACTTTGAACAAAGAGAGACCAAAAGTCCTGGAGCATTCTAGGCAGCCTTCTAGAGCAAAAGTGGATGGAGTAAGGTTCACAGGTCAACCCAGCCTGCTGCTGGTTTTTGTGTGATCAGCAGGCAAGGATGGTTTTTGCATGTGTTTTTAAACCATTGTGGGGAAAAGTCAAAAGAAGAATGCTATTTCCTGGCATGTGAAAATTCTATAGCATTCACATTCCAGAGTATATAAATAAAGTTTTATTTGAGCACACCATGCTCATTCATCTCTGCACTGCATACAGCTGCTTTCACACTGCAGTGGTAGTTCTGAGTCGTGTAACAGGGGCTGAGTAGCCCAGAAAGCTGAATTGTTTTCTATCTGGCTCTTTGTGGGAAAAAAAGGAAAAAAAAAATGTTTACCTAGAGGTGAGAACCATGATTATTTAAATCTGTCCTGTTTCAATCCCTTTTTAAGTCTTGTTGGCCCAAATGTTCCTTTGATGACATAAACTATTTCAATGTCTTGCCATTAAGCTTCCTCTTTTGTTCAAGCTAAGAGAATCAGCTTTCATCACTTGCAACCAAAAGAACATTAACTAATATAATCATCTAATAATTTAGTCCAAGAAACCCATTAGCTTTGCATAATTATAGAGCTGGCTTGATCATTTCAAGTAAGTTTACTGGTGAATTAGTGAAAACAAACAAGCGAAATACTCATTTAAAGAATAGCCAACACAGTGACAAAATTTTTGCTTCAATTTGTCTTAAAAGGGCAGCTCAAATTGTTAACGGAATTTCCATATAATGAATGGGTTGCTATGAGGTCTGAAATTATTGTTGCTATTCTGAAAAAAAATCAGTGACTTCTGGGGGATCGGGATTGGAATGGAAAACCTATGGCTCCGATGTGAATTCTGTCAGGACCACTCAGGGGGATAGGTGGATACAATATGTGATGTCCTTCTCTTTAAACTGTGCTAGAGGGGAAAGCTACTTTATCAGCCTTGCTTGATTTGGGGCAAGAACCTTAGTGCCTCTTCAGGCCACCCTACTGAAATTCTTTTTTACCTTTTTTTCCCCCTATGTGATTTTTCCACAACCAACCAGTGGCCAATAGGCTCTTCTCAGCCTATACATAACTGCTTTCTTGGGTCCTAACCTCTTTTCCCTCCCTGCCTACCTTATGTTCTCAAAAGGAGACCATGGTGTTTCTCACTTAATTTCTAACAAGTCACATCAGTGGTGCATTTGCTAGCTCCAGGGATGGACTCCCTCATTCTCACAACTGGTTTTCCAATTCCCTGCCCAGGGTCAATCATGTCTTCTACTTCTTCACTTTGGCTGCTTCTAAAGGCAGAATAAAGGACAAACAAAACATGCAGTTCCCAAAGGTACCAGTGGATACAGTGTGCAAAAGCACAACTCAATCCTTCATGGGATCCTAAATGTGATTAAATTAAAAAAAAAAAAAAAAAAAAGGAAGAATTACCGTAAGTCTCAGAGAATGTCATATGTGTTTTTGGATGGATTTCTCTCATTATCTTATGATGGACCTGAGACCCCCCAGAATATAAACTGAATTGTTTTCATAGATAGTGCAGTTGTTTAATGTAGGCTGTTGCTTCCACTTCTCCCCACAAGTGGATCCAACCCTCCTAGGCTGTGGCAAAACAGAGAAAATGATGAAAAGTAGCAAGTTGTCTTTTTCCAAGAATCCTTCCAAGATCAAGAATGCCATTGTCAGGCGTTTTCCAGTTTATGATGCTGGGTTTCCTTTTAAGAAGTGATGCTAAACAAATTAATAGATGAAATGTTGCTGTGTGAACACAAAACTAAATACTTTGTTAACCTGACCATGAGAAGTGATAGATTGCAATATATAAGAATTCTGACATATAATAATTTGGATTTACATTTATAGAGAGAAATTTAAATTCTACCTTTGTAAATTTTTTTTTTATTTGTCTTACCCAGTCTAAGTCCACAGCTAGACTTCCCCTTGGGATGGTTTAAGCTTGTTTAAGTGATATTAGGTCTTTCTTCCTTCCTAATTTTCCTTAACTTCTTTTCATATAAAAGCTAAGTCTTTCCTTCTCATTTTCTCTCGTTAGTGGCAGTTGGTATTAAAGTTTTTGTTTGGGTACAGACATAATTGAATTAGATTAATTTGTACATGTCAATTTGTCTAAAAATATATGAGGTCAATTTTTAAATTTTTCAATGTTACTCTCAGTCTCGGGGCTTTTATTTTATTGAGTGGGGTATGAATTGTGCAGGTTGCAAATGGAGGGTCCCCCAGAGGCCTCATTCTCAACTCCTTCCCCAAAAGGACTGCACCCCTTCTGAAGGGAATTCTGACCAGAGCCCTATCAAACATTATTAGGAATCTTGGTATACCAGAAGAATCAAATTAATAACCAGCCTTTCCCAGCTTCATGTGGAGAGCTGGCCTGGTCCTCAGGTTACCACCTTGTTTATTACTGCACTAAAATAACTAATAATGATTTCTGTTTCCTAATCACCTTGCCCCTCCCCCCAAATTTTGTCTTCACTTCTACAACCTCTATTGTATATGTAAGGAAGATATCCCCCTCCTTTTATCCAAAGGCAAAATGTTTACTTTGTCTTTGTCTCTATCCAATCTCATTTTCTAGTAGCTTATTCCATTTGTTAAAATCACCTACTATTGGCCTCAAATCCAGCCTCTTTACTAACTCCATTGCATCAGTCCAAGAATTGGAATATATCTTTAACCTGGATCCTAGAACATATTATTTTTCCAACATATATGCTGCTTTTCAAGTTCAAAACACTTTTAGTCAATACATGTTACCATATAGTCAACTGAATCAAAAGCATCATTGATGATAAGGGACACCAATATGTGTGTTCCACTATGAAGTTAAAAAACATAATAATAAATTATGACATGCCAATGATTGTTAAGGCACATTCTCATTTTAGAGATGTTAAATTACTTAAAATGTGCATTTTAAAATTGATGAATTATACATATGCACAACACGGAGGTGTACCCAAGATACAGAAATGACTAGCATGATGTGAGAGCTCCTGGAAAACTCATGGGCCTCTACCTGACAGGCTAAAGGCTTGCTCACCAAATGAAGAAAATTGAGAAATGATGTTGCAGTCAGTTTCTGATTGTGTGTTTGCCTTATATATGAGTTTTACTGAGCAGTTTTGATCAGTTGCTCCAGAGTATACAGAACAATTTGATCTGTGCCTATTGTTTATAATAATCATGAGCCACATTTGTAAAGCATTCTATTCTGTGCAGAGAATGATCCTTTTTTATATGTAAGCAAATTGTGATATTCACTTAACTAAAAATAATGAGTAAAGTAAATATGTTACAAATAATTTTAAAAAGCATTCCAGTTGCATGCATAAATAACAGAAAAGACTTTGAATTTTATTTATTACACAAGGATAATAAAGGGACAGATGTGTTGGAGTTGGCTGGTTCTAAGGTTTGAGACTATAGAGCTGATGACTTAGATTTTGGTTTGGGAAAAATGGGATTTATTCCACATGCTGGAAGTTGTCAGCTTATACTGTGCCCTGTGCTGACACTGACTCTAGCTTCAGTTGGAGAGAAAATATTCATGTAGATGTAATGATTAATTGCACTTCATGTGTTAAAAAAAGATTAGAAATTCCTATTGCTTTTGCCTTTCCCCCCACCATCATGGACACGTGCACAAAAATCAACTGCACCTTTATATTGCTCAATTCCATTGAAATTGGATTGGTCACAGGCCAGTTGTGCTTCTATTAATCCCTTTTCTGATACCGATAAGTACATGAATCCTTTTTGATTACTGCTACTTGTGACAATCCTAGGCTAAAGCAGAAAATTTACCGAGAAGGAAGGAATGGATACCCATGAGTAAAGTCCGGAAATCAGAGGAGGAGATTAGCAATGGCTGAGATAACCCCTTGTAGAGCCTCCTTCATTTTCTTGGCCCCAAAGTGAAACTAAGAAGAGTTTTGGAAATGGTTTAGAGCAAGAAATTATTATGGAACAGGAACAAGCCGAATATTATGGGGTTTTGTTACATTTGAGCAAGTCAGGAAAAGCATGGACCAATTTAAAATTTAAATTTGAGTATAGAGTATATCAAACTAAAGGTAATATTTCTTCTATACTTACTTTTCATAGTGTGTATATTTCTCACTGATACCAATGGCAGGTGCATGTATTCAAGAGGAGGATCTGTTTTTCTATATTTCCATATAAGTGTATGGTTGAACAAGGTTCAGTTTTAATTCCACTGAGAACAATCAATCAGATATTAGCAAAAGTGAATGTCTATGATGAAACTACTGCTGTAATTGATTAGCTTGAAGACTGGTTACTAGAGAAATTCACGAAGTCAGAATAACTTATCAAATCATGACTTGTAAAACTGAAGGACCTTTTAAAATAGCACGTGGTTTTTTCCTACAACACAGAATGTTGCATTTACTATGACTTAACTTTTAAAATATGGAATGGCTTTTACATAATATTATTATTAAAATAAAAATCTACTTTAACTTTCTGGCACTAGACAAGTTGATGTATATCATCTCTGACCTTTTATGATAAATTCTATTTGCTGCTTTTACTTTTTCTTGCTACCGATATATTTAGGGCAGCATCTGTGGGCCTCTTCTTGAGACTGCATTAACTCAGAGAAAACACAAAGAATTGATTATCAGCTAGAAATCTATTCTCAGGGCTGAATTAAAGAGCAACCAACAGTCCTTTAGGAAACATGATATATATCAACTCTTTCTTTTCTTGCTCAGCTGAGTTTTCTTGTAAGGGGATAGCAGGTATCTACAAATAACCACAGGACACTTATTTGCTCTTAATGTAAATATTTTCACTTTGATGTAAAGGTGATGACCACTTTCAAGTCCCCAAATGAAGCTACCTAAACAGAAAAATTATGTTGATGCAAAAAACTACCTATCTTGCTTCTGGGTGATGGTGTCTGCTGGGCATTTCTAAGACCTGAACTGTACACATACCCTAAAGGAAACCACTTCTATTGCAGATGATCAGGTCTAGAAGGAAATCCATTGTTCTTTCCCTGATACTTCTGTTCGCTTTACTGAAATCATCCCTTAAAAATTTGTAGTTCTCTGTTTATAGTCAGTTGCACAGTATTTTTATAATAAGCCACCTGAATACTCTTTTTAAAAAGAACGTTTCAATAACAAAATGAAATGTTGTCCCTTAACCCAGGACTTTTAAAATCTTTCTATTGATGTACCTCTGTAAGCAAAGGAAGTGCCTACTCTGACCATTTAAAGGTGTAGTTTAAAACTTCTGCTTCAATAAAGAACTTTGAACACTATGTTTTATTTTAGAAAATGCAAATGAATTTTGCATCTTACACCATGCCATATTAGATATCATTAAGATGAACTGTTTCAGTTATTTTATCTTCTCAAGGAGAATGGGACAGTGTACACGTTTATTGTTTTGGTATCCAGTCCTCCTAGGATGCCACCAAGAACACATGATAGGACTACAATCTGAGACTCACTGTCTTAGGCACTGTGGGCAGAAAGAAAAAAATAATTGTGTTGAAAATGACTAGACCCAAAATAGGCTTCAAGCCTCATGATTTTGCTTACTGTTTGCAAGTGATAGTTTGATAGGCAGAAATGAATGGAGTCACATATGGTATATTTTTAATAATAATATGGCATTTTAAAAAATGGGGAAACATCTGGAAACACACTGCATTCCTGCCTACATTACATGATGAAGACAGAAGGTGATGTAAACAGTATTTACAACCTTTACAATAATTTGTTTGACATATCACCAAATTTATTTTGCTTCTTACTGGAAAAGCAGTTCAAGTACGTTTCCCTTAACCATGAGTCATAAGTATTATTATTGTACATGAGACATGCACAGTGTGAAACACTGCACAGCTGATGGCCTTATTATGCCATTAGCAAAAAATACTGAGATGAGAGCATCACTCACTCTCTGTCCAAAGAGATCTGACTCATCAAGCATCCATTTTAGCTCCTGTTGGTGTGTTAGGAAAGTTCACTAATTCTTTCATGTCTCTATACTGTCTATCATTTTCTGGAGGGTAGAAGTGGGCAGATATAGAAAATATTGAAAGGAATTCACATCAATTCAAAAATTAATGTATTGAACTTCAATGTGGGGCAGTATAGTAGGCTAGATATTTTGAATAGTCTTTCTAGTGCAAAACACCCAGGTGTTAGGTAAATGAAAACAACCTTTTAAATGCATTGCTGAAATGTAGTCTCAGTAATTTTTCCCTCTTCTTTATCATTTCCATTTGAAGTCAAATTATTCATCTATTTGACTTGACTATACCACAAGTCACTGAGTCTCTTTGTATTTTTTTAACCTTCTTACTCTCTGTTCTTCAGACTGGAGGACTTTATACTGGTATGTCTTCAAGTTCACTAAAAGTTTATTTTGCCATCTTCATTGCTGTTAGGTCTAGTAAATGAAATTTTCAGTTCAGTTCTACATTTTTGTTTTGTTTCATTTTAATTTCTCCACTTGAATTCCACTTTGCTTACTAATTATGATCAACTTTTCTCCTACATTTCTGAAGACATTTATCAGGTGATTCAAATTCAGTGCCTCCTAATTTACAGATCTGAGGAAACTCTTCGTCTTTTCTATAAACTGCTACTATACGGTATCCATTGCAAGGTGCGTGGATTAAGTCTTCTTGCTTTGAGGTGTGTCAAGATGTATTCTCGCTGGTCATTAAATTGCCAGGAGATCCTTTTGCTCCTCTCAGATGGATCTGATTCTTTGTTAGAGCAAGTGTGCAGTGATTTGAGGCTTAGTCCTAGGAAGTGATCCTCACTCTAGGGTGTACTCCGCATGATTAGGCATGCCTTGATTTCAGGGCTTAATCTGAATGTCCTGGGTGATCAGCGAGGATTCCACTTCTACAGGGCCAGAATTCCAATTCCGTTCCTCAGTGATGCATAACCTCTGGCATCATCAGTAAGTTCTCAGTCCAGAAGTGAGTGATTTCTGTGGGTCTCCTGGAGTCTTTGCTGGCATTTGAGAAACACAGCCTTCACTGAGGTAATTGTGGTAAATTCCCATGCAAATCCTGTCCGCTGCTACCACGCACTGTTTTACCTTTCCCTGGAATCCTATCATATTAGTAGGATGGGGCTCTAATTTCTGCCTACATAGCTCAGTCAGTTTACTCCTTAACTCATCTCAGAAAAGCAGCTCATGCAGGAGGTTAACAGGATGCATGTGAGGCTCACCTCTTGTGTTCTTCCTTTTGCAAGAACCATAGTCCTGTGCTGCCTGCTGTTCATTGCCTAAAGGCAATTGCCTCAAATATGTTGTCTAGCATTATAGTTGTTTGTTTGGTTTTTTGGAAAAACAAACCTGGTACCAGTTACTATGTCATAACTGAAGGAGAAGACTTCTGGAGATTTTTCTAGCTAAAATTACATAGTGATGGTAGAGAATAACACCTTGTATGCCTTTGCTCTATAAAACTGTCTTGGCATCAGAATTCTCCAGCAAATAACCTCCATCCATAATAGCTTACATTTTTTGACTAAACTGGCTAGACATTACTCCTGTTTTTCTATATTGTTTCAACAATATATTATTTAAATTTTATGAAAAGAATAGAAGCTAAAGAATAGGATCACAGTTTAAATGTTTATATTTGGAGACATAATGTTGTCTCAAATTGATTCATTACAAAAATAGAATAAAATTTTTTCTATAAGAAAAAATAAAATGTTTTTTGCTGCTTTTAGTCACAGTCCATCAAGACGTCTTTACTGCTTCATGCAGTGGAAAATGTTAATAGTTGGAATAGGTCATTTCAAAGAAAATGAAATTCTTTGAAATGACCCATGAACCCAAATTGGATCTAAATGATTCCTCACTTGAAAATAATCAATCCAAGGTGATCTTTAGAAGATCATTTTTAAGGGGCCTCTAGATTACTTATTTTGAAGAGTTGCTTTGATTTTTTTGTGTGGCTAGTTACATCAGTTTAGATAAAATAAATCCATGTAAGATACAAATACGGACACTTTGCCAACATTCACCAACATTCATAGGTTTTTTTAACGACTGCTTTTCATGATAAAACAAAACTACTTGAAGCTGGTTATATCACTTTGTATTTAATATTAACTCTGACTTGGCAATTATTACAAGTAGGCTATTTTATGTCTTCAAAACTGAAGTGCTCTAAGTCAAATTCAGGTAAGATGCTGGTTATTGGGAACATATGACACCTCTTTAAACTGATTTTATGCTAGTTTATGAAAACAAACGTGTATAATCAAGATGTAGGTGTATCAGAGTTCAGAGAGGTGGCCAATAGAAGGTAACATAAGTTATTGCAAGAAATTGGCTTGTGAATTTGTGAGGGCTGGCTAGGTAAGCCTGAAATCCATAGGGGCAGATCCCAGGACTGGCAGGCTAGATCTTTCGAATGTGGGCTGAAACTATATTCCACAGGTGGAATTTATTCTTTGGGGGAAAGCATCAGCTCTGCTTTTAAGGCCTTTCAGCTGATGGGATGACCATCAAGATTAACTAGGATAATCTTCCTTATTTAAGTCAGCTGATTATGGACTTGAATTTCATCTATAAAATACCTCTATAGCAATAGCTAGAAAAAAATTCGATTGAGTAACTGGGGGCTGCATGTCATGGTCTGAATGTATTTCCCTAAAATGCATATATTGAAGGAGTGTTAGCCCCCAAGGCAAGGGTGGTATTAGGAGGTGGGGGGCCTTTAGGAGATGATTACATCATGAGGGTGGAACCCTGACCAGTGGGATTACTGTGCCTGTGAGAGAAGCCTGGTAAACCTCCCTGGCCTGCTTCCACCATGTGAGCGTAAAAAAAGAAGTCTGCATCCCAGAAGATGACTTTTACCTGACCATGTGTATCCTGATCTCAGCCTCCAGAACTGTGAGAAATAAATTTTTGTTGTTTATCAGCTACCCATTCTGAGGCATTTTGTTGTAGCAGCCCAAACAGCCTAAGGCAGTAGCCTCGATCGTCCATGGGAGTCCATCCTGCCCTTGATGGCAGCCTGCCCTATGAATTTCAGCCTTGCCACGGCATCCCCACAGTTGTGTGTGCCAATATTTATGGGAAATATTTTAACATGTATCACCATTGGTTCTGTTTCTCTTGTTGAGTCCTGACTGATCAGATTTCAGTACCTGGAGATTAATGTTGCTATAACAAATGCCTGAAAATGTGTAAGTGGTTTTGCAATGGAGCAATTGGCAGAGGCTGAAGGATTTTTGAGAAGTGTAGTAGAAAAAGCCTAGGTTGCCTTAAGCAAACTGTTAAACACAAATGATAAAGATTCTGCTGGATTCAGAAGGAAATGGGGAACATGTTACTGAAGCTGGAGGAAAGGGTATCCTTGATGTATAGTGATAGATGGCTTAGTTGAACTGTGTCTTGTAGTTGTGTGGGGATCAAAACTTGAAAGCAATAAACTTGGTTATTTAGCTCAGGAGATTTCTGAGTAAAGTGTTCAAAGTGTGGCCTGGAGTGGTCTTGCTTCTTACAGTAAAATGCAAGAGGAAAGAGAAAAATCAAGGGAAGGAATGTTAAGCCGAAAGGAACCAGAACTTGATAATTAGGTTAGCTTTCAGTCTATGTAGGTTGCAAAAGATAATGTAATTAGGAGATTTGCTGACAGAAAATACTGTCTTAAAAGAAAGCCACAGGTGTAGTTTTTATTAGTGCTTTGGAAGAATCAAATAATCAGGGACACAGGAGCTTTTTGAAGAGACTGAGCATAACTGTTGGGTCTCCTCCAGCATCTCAGCAAAGCCCAGGGTTAGAGATGGGATTACCCATAAAAGGTCTGTAGAGAGTCTCTTGTTAAGTGAACTGAATCCCAGGATATCCGCAGACAATGTTCTTGAGAATGTAATACCAGAAGAAACTAAAGGAGGAAGAGAGATGGCAGCATGGTAATGGAGGCAGGGAAGAGAACATGATGTGAATAGAGAGGTCACATTGAAGTGGGATCACAGGGAATGTGGGAAGTCTCTAGAATATGAAAAAGACAAGGAAACAAATTCTTCTTTACAGCATCTTGAAGGAGCCAGTTGACACCTCCATTTTAGCCCTTTAGTCATGTTGGATTCATGTTCTCCAGAGCTCTTAGATAATGTGTTGCAAGTCACCAAGTTTATTGTAATTTATTATAGCAGCAACAGGAAACTGACATATCAGAAATCTTTCATTAGTCATTTTCTTTGAGGTTTTTCCCTGCTGTGTCTATTGAGAGGATCATATAATTTGTTCTATTGACGTGCTATGTTACATTAATTTTTCAGATGTTAAACCAACCTGTATTCCAAGAATAAATAATATTTGTATAATTATTTTTTATAAGTTGCTAGATTCACTTTGCTAGTACTTTGTTAAGGATTTGTGACCATATTCATAAGATAATGGTTTGTAGTTTTCATTTCTCGTGATACCTTTGTATGGTTTTGGTATCAGGGTAACACCTAAAGATTGAGTTGGGAATTGTTGCCTCCTTTTCTATTTTTTGGAAGAATTTGTTAATAATTGGTATAAATTATTCTTTCATGTTTGGTAGATTACAGCAGTGAAGCCTTCTGCATTTGGGCTTTTCTTTGTGGGTAGTTTTATTAGTAGTAGTAGTAGTAATAATAATAATAATAATAATTAAATATCTTCACTTGTTATATGCTTTTTTAGTTTATGGCTTTTGGAAAAATTTCTGGTGGTTGGTGTCTTTGTTAAAAACATGATCCACTCCATGTAAATTACCTGATTTATTGGTATACAATTGTTTATAATATCTCCTCCTAATCTTTTATTTCTATATGTTCAGAGGTAATGTTCTCTCTTTCATTACTAATTATAGTCGTTTGAGTCTTCTCTTTTCTTCTTGATCAATCTACCTGAAAGGTTTTCAATTTTTTTTAACCTTTTCAAAAAATAAGATTTTGGTCTCTGATTTTTCTTTATTGTTCTTCTATTCTCTTCTTAATACTTTTGCCCATCTTCATTATTTCCTTCCTTATGCTTTACATTTAGGTTTCTTATTTTCCCAATGTCCTTAACTGGAAGATTAGATTATTAATTACATTTTTTAAACTCAATAACATAAAAAGAATTTGATTAAGAAATGAGCAGAGGAGATATACAAATGACGAGCAGCTACGTGAAATGGTGATCAAACCAGTGATCATTAGGGGGAAGCAAATCAATACTAACTCAAAGATACCTGCATCCTAATGTTTATTGAAATATTTGTTTCCATGTTTAATTGGGTTGCTTATTTTTTTATGTGTATGTCTATTTTTTATACTTGTAGATAGGTGTAATGTACTCCTCGACTTGTACTTTCAATGTTAAAAATTCTAGACCCTTAAATTTTGTTATTTTTCTGAAATGTAAAAATTTTGAGTATACTACAGTTATATGCCTAATTTTCCAAAACAAAATATTCTTATGAGTTTTGATATTGATTATAGCCACATATACAGTTAAAAAATGCCTTCAAATCATCTTTTCATGGTGGTTAAGTACAAGGTTAAGTATGAGAGACATGGGTCCCATGGGTTGTTTATTTTTTGATACTGAGTTGTATGAGCTGTTTATATATTTGTATATTACCCTCGTATAGGTCATATTGTTTGTAAACATTTTCTCCTATACAGTAGGTTATCTTCTTTTTGAGGATGGTTTCCTTTGCTAGGAAGAGCTTTTAATTATATCCCATTTGTTTATTTTTGCTTTTGTTTGTTTCGCCTTAGAACACACCCCAAAAGTTATTGCTACAACTTATGTCAAAGAATATTTTAAGTTTTTCTTGGAGATTTAAGTTTTCCAGGCTTATATTTAGGTCTCTCATCCATTTTAAGTTTATTTTTGTAAACAGTCTGAGAAAATATTCTAATTTAATTTTTTTAATTTAATTCTTTGTTTTTCCAGCATCACATTACTGTCTTTTCCTCTTTGTATATTCTTGCCTCCTTTGTCATAGATTAATTGACCATAATTGTCTTACTGACTCCTAATTTCATGCCATTGTGATCTGAGATCATACTTTGTTTTTAATGTTATTGACATTTGTTTTATGACCAAAGATGTGGTCAATCCTGGAGAATGCTCTCTGTGCACTTGAGAAGAATATAGATTTTGTAGTTGTTCACTAGACTGTTCTGCAGTTAGATGCCTGTCAGGTCTGTTTGGTTTATAGTGTTGCTTAAATCTTATATTTCATATGTTGATATTTTTGCCTAGTTGTTCTATTCATCTTTGAATGTAGAACACTGAAGTGTGCAACTATTATTTTTGAGTTTTCAATTTCTCCCTTGATTTCTATCAATTTTATTCATGAAAAGTGATGCCGTATTGTATTATAGGGTAGTCATATATATGTATATGTATATATAGAGAGAGATAGAGACAATTAATACCTTTTTTTGGTGGATTTCCTCTATTTACCCTTTTATCATTATAAAATGCCTCTTTTAATCTCTAGTATCATACTTTGTTTTAACATCTGTTTGCATCACATTTGTGTAGCCACTTCACATTTCTTGTGATTGCTATTTTTACAATATATCTTTATCCATTCTTTTATTTTCAATAGAAAGCATACAGTAGGATTTTTTTATTTTATCTGATCTTGTGATCCCTGTCTTTTGACTAGATTTTCATCCATTTATAGTTAGTAACATTGATACCACTAATTTTATGTATTCTATTTTACTTTTTATTTTCTATGTGTCACATTTTTGTTTTGTTCCTCTATCCTTCTCTTACTGCTTTATTTACACTGTGAATATTTTTCCATAAAATATTTTACCTTAATAATAATAATTTTTTCACCATTTTTAGTCATTTTTAGTAGCTGATTTAGGGCTTACCATATATATTTTAATTCATATCTATCTTTGGTATCAGATTTATATTAGCTTAATTTCAGTGCAATAAAAAATGTAATTCTGTTACTTTATCCTTCTTTTATGGTATTTTGTTATATATATTATGTCTGTTAATATTCCAAGCCCAACAATTCATTCTTATAATTATTACCATACCATTTGTAGTCATTTCTTTAACTTTGCTCCCATCTACATCCTTTGTGGTTTCATTGGTAAATATATTAAAATACATTACAGTTCTGTATGTTACAGATCCAATGATACATGATATACATATTTTTACACAGTTGATTTTTAACTTAGGTAAAGAGTTTGCATTTATGCTGTATTTTATAATTATGTAATTAATTTCACTAGTGCTCTTCATATATTTGTGTGGATTCAAATTAATGTCTTGAGTTACTTGCTCTTAGCCTGAAGGACTTTTTTTTAATATTGCTTGTAAATTAGATATACTAGCCAATTCTCTGTTTTTGTTTACCTGGATATATGTTAATTTGGCCTTCACCTTTGAAAAGATGTTTTTGCTAGCTGACAGTTTTTTCTTTGACCTTTTTGAATAGGTTATCCTACATCCTCTAATCTACGTTGTTTCTGAGAAATGAGCTGTTATTTTTATTTACAGTTCCCCTTGTTAGTGATAAGACTTTCATCACTAGCTGCTTTCAAGAATTTCTCCTTGTCTTTGACTTTCAGTGTATTTATTATGAGATGTCTGTGGATCTCTGCATTTATCCTACTTAGAGTTCATTAAGCTTTTTGGATGTGTAGATTGTTCAATGTATTTTGAAAAGTTTTCAGCTTTATTTATTCAAATATTTTTTGTGCTCCCATCTTTCTCTACTGTCCTCTGGTACTCCTACTGTGTATATGTTGGTGCATTTAATAGTGCCCTATATTTCTCTAAATCTGTGTTGATTTTTCTTCATTATGTTTTCTCTCTGTTCTTCAAATTGCATAACACCTATGGATCTATCTTCAAGTTCATTAAGTCATTCTTCCACAAGGTGTTAGGTGTTTCATCTGACCCCATGAAAGCTCTTCCCAAGTGCCTTCTGGCAGTTCTTTCTTGGAAATTACTCAGCCAAGAGTTTATCCAGTATCCTCAGCAAGTCTAAGAATCTACTCCCAGTTGCCTTTCACCTCAACCTCCAGTGTTTTCTGCGTATCCTTACTCTTGAACTTCTCCAGGTCCTGTTGGCTATTAAGTTGGTTGCTTTGGGGAAGAGATTAGTATCTGTTTTATATCCTGTTTCTCACCCCAGGTGAAATCTCAGAGCCAAAGCCAGGGATCTGGAAACAATGGTGCACTTTTCTCTGAGTAATAATGCCTCTTTAAATTTTAATCTTTCAGTGGGGAAAGGAGTCTGGACAATAGCTTAAGGTCTTCTTGGTGCTTTTGTATGTTTTTGTTTGTTAATTTTGGAGGGTTTTTTTGTTTGTTTTTTGCTATGGAACCAGCCTTATAATCCAGGGCAAAGCTACTTAGGGGTCCAGCTTTCTCATGGTGCTATGAGTAAGGTAGAGTTTCTATTTTGTAAGTGGAAGCTTGACAGAAGGAGAGAGCCCCATCTTTCAAATATACGAAACCAGAACTGACCTCACCAATAGGTAACAGAGCAGAATGAGAAATTTTGATGGCTGAGTCTTCCCAGGAATAAAGTGCTTCATTGGGAGCTGGCAGGGGAGGAAGCCCTGTGTTCCTGGATATACTGGTCTGGAGTCTGGAGCTTTCATTTCATCTTGCTGAGCTGGGAGGTGGCAGGAGGGAGCAGTCTTGGTTTAAATACTATAGATTCTTAAATTTTTTGCTGAATTTTTTTAAACTTTCTTGAATAGATGTTTCTTCATTTTTCTCTTTTCTTTAGAATCATTTCTAGAGACTTTGAGTCACTTTCCTTAAAAAATATTGTCACTTCACTGGGAAGCTGGTGTACAGCTGGTGTACTATCGTGTTGTAAATTGATCTAGGTATAAATATTTGAACCTCATTTCTGAGATCATAGCATTCTAAAAACACAGGCCAAGCATGCTTACATGAGTATCTGCATCTGTTCATGAAAAGGCTTGAAATTTCATATTATTATTGGAGGGGAAACATTGCACATTTTTTGACCCAGGGCTCATTTTCCAGCCTGGAGACACATTTCTCCATTATCTTTTTGTCTGTGGTTTTATTTCCTTATTGACATTTACATTTCTATTAAGAACTTACTAAGACAAAGACTTGTATTAAAAGAAAATGAGAGAGTATGGAAATGACTCTAATCAAATTGATGGAGGTTTTCCTCTTTCCAATTATAAACCACTTCAACTTTGTACCATTTTTTAAAATAAAGTCGGAAATAAGTCATTCCATTTACCCTCCTTAATTTTTTGAGAAATAATTCCATAATGAAAAAGAAATTTAATGTATCAGGTTCA
Organism: Camelus bactrianus; assembly: GCF_048773025.1. Classification (NCBI taxonomy): domain Eukaryota; kingdom Metazoa; phylum Chordata; class Mammalia; order Artiodactyla; family Camelidae; genus Camelus; species Camelus bactrianus. The sequence continues at coordinate 11,662,129 of NC_133542.1, forward strand.
CTAGGTCAAGAATGAGTCCAGTCTATATTTTAAAGATGTGGAAGAGTTCTGTATTACAGATAGGCTGAAAACATCAGAATTCACATAAACTACTTTTTTCCCCCTTACTCTGAGCTCCAGCTCCAATGTACCCACTAACAAAATCATAATCTTCAGGGAAAAATATATTTTATAATGACAGCCAGTTTTCAGTTTGAATACTAAATGCAAGACAACTCAAAATTGGTCTCACTTTCCAAGACTTCCAAATGCAAAATGTTTTAAAATAACAAACACGAAGTAAATATTGTAAGAGTCCAGAGTAATTGTCTTTGTTTTGTTGTGTTTTTTTTTTTTTTTTGCTTTTAAAAAATCACGTTATACAATTCCAAATAGTTTTTCCGAAACAGCAAGTATTTTATACTTCCTCCAATAAAGACTTAATCTGAGTCTTTGGTTGAAAACAAGTTTAATCAATATGTTTGAGAAAAGCCATTGGACTGAGCCACCAAAATAGAGAAATTGCAAACGCTTTGCTTTTTCATACAATAATTGAGAAGCATGGAGCTTTTCTTTTTCTTTTACTTGCTTTTGTACTTAAAACTGTCAGTCGATAGGTTTAAAATGGTCAAAACATCATGCAACTTTGGATAAAAAGGAACAGAGTCACAAAAGTGGGAGAAGTAAAAGCAGCATTTTTTCTTCATCAAATTGTGGATAATGCCGTATCATGATTATGCTTTTGTTTTTGAAAGAATTCTAAACTTAGAGAAATTTTGTCAGAATAATAACTCCCAGATACCCTTTATCCAGGTTTATCAGCTTTTAATATTTTGCTTGATTCTCTCCCCGTTCCCCACCCTCCAATCCCCACCACCTCGTGTTTGAGTGTACATTGTACGTGTTACCTCTTTTTCACACACAATGCATGAGAATGGCAATCCCAGGAATGAGGATATTCTCATCTGCAGCCTCACTACAACTACTGAATTCAACAAGTTAACATTGATAAGATTCTCTCAACTATCGTTCATATTCCAATTTAGTCAATTGTTCCAATAATGTCCTTTATTCTTCCTCCATTCCAGAATTATTTAGCCTTTATTTTCCTCTCATGATATTGTTGTATTGCCACATTATTTTTTTAAGGTTTGGTTATGAGAAGTCCAATCTAAGCATTTGAAGATTTAGTAATTAGCAAGTCTGAATACATAGATTCTAATTAACATCACTTAGCCAAGCATATGTTGACTAAACTATCCTTGGTCATGCCTTGCCTTAACTGAATGTGTTTTTTTCCATCACAAAACCTGGAGATACTAAGGAAATTTACACAACAAAAAAATGAAAGCCTCTACTCAAATTAGGTTTATCCCTATTATGTAAATTTTGGAATTAATACAATTCATACTGTATAAAGTTACTGAAGCTACAATGAGAGAATACACAAAAAGATCATAAAGACAAAACTTTTCTACAAGCAATATTACCATTACTTACATAAGCTAATTTTACCCCCAAACACTTTTTTGCGATAGCAGAATCAAAATTTCTCTGTGGATTTCTCCTAGAAGAAATAAAAGCAAGTATAAACAAATGGGACCTAATGAAACTTACAAGCTTCTGCACAGATAAGGAAACCAGAAGTAAAACAAGAAGAAAACCTACAGAATGGGAGAAAATTTTTGCAAGTGAAACCGACAAAGGCTTGATTTCCAGAATATATAAGCAGCTCTTATGACTCAATAAGAAAAAAATAAACAACCCAATCCAAAAATGGGCAGAAGACCTAAACAAGCAATTCTCCAAGGAAGACATACAAATGATCAAAAGGCACATGAAAAAATGCTCAATATCACTAATTATCAGAGAAATGCAAATCAAAACTACAATGAGGTATCACCTCACACCAGTCAGAATGGCCGTCATTCAAAAGTCCACAAATGACAAATGCTGGAGAGGCTGTGGAGAAAGGGGAACCCTCCTACACTGCTGGTGGGAATGCAGTTTGGTGCAGCCACTATGGAAAACAGTGTGGAGATTCCTCAAAAGACTAGGAATAGACTTACCATATGACCCAGGAATCCCACTCCTGGGCTTGTATCCAGAAGGAACCCTACTTCAGGATGACACCTTCACCCCAATGTTCATAGCAGCACTATTTACAATAGCCAAAACATGGAAACAGCCTAAATGTCCATCAACAAGTGACTGGATAAAGAAGAAGTGGTATATTTATACAATGGAATACTACTCAGCCATAAAAACTGACAACATAATGCCATTTGCAGCAACATGGATGCTCCTGGAGAATGTCATTCTAAGTGAAGTAAGCCAGAAAAAGAAAGAAAAGTACCATATGAGATTGCTCATATGTGGAATCTAAAAAACAAAAACAAAAACAAACAAACAAAAACAAAGCATAAATACAGGACAGAAATAGACTCACAGACAGAGAATACAGACTTGTGGTTACCAGGGGGGTGGAGGGTGGGAAGGGATAGACTGGGATTTCAAAATTGTAGAATAGATAAACAAGATTACACTGTATATCACAGGGAAAGATACACAAAATGTTATGATAACTCACAGAGAAAAAAATGTGACAGTGAGTGTGTATATGTCCATGAATGACTGAAAAATTGTGCTGAACACTGGAATTTGACACAACATTGTAAAATGATTATAAATCAATAAAAAATGTTAAAAAAAGGACAATGTACTTAAGGAAAAATTAAATTAAAATTTAAAAAATAAAAATTAAAAAAAAAATTTCTCTGTGGGAGAAATTCATTTCCAACTTCCCAAGACCAGATTCTGAGGCAACAGTCTTTTGCAGAGGAAAAAGGCTTTACTGAAGGGCAGACAAGCCAAGGAACAGGAGGCAAAGCTCCTATCTGCTGTTGAGTAGGATATTAATCGTGGAAACAAGGAGTTAAGCAAGGGAATGGCAGGAGGCGGTGCTCAGCAATGATCAGAAATGTGTAAGTTTTGAGAGTTCCCTGCTCAGGCGCCTTTGGTCTTCATGTCTCTTCAAGGGTCCTGTGCAAATTGGGAGCAGGGGTCCATATGTAACAAGGTGTGGAAATTCAGACTGTGATATCAAAGGGTCACCCATTGGACAAGCAAATTTATTCCATGCAGACTCAAATCAGATATATTGATTCCAACCAGTTTCAGTCAAATTTGTCATGTAACAAGCAGAGATTTCAAAAAGCTCCTTTCTTACCTGACATTCTGTAAGACAAGCTCAAGAGTTTGTGTTAGTTACCACTTCCTTTAACCCCAGGGGGCACAGTTTCAATGCACCATTGTAAAGCAAGTAGATGTTTTTTAACATGGATTTTATTTTATATATGAAAGGTAGACACCTGCTTTTATAAACAACCTATATGAGATTAAAAAACATTGTTGATTAAAAATATTGTTTAGTACTTAGTATCACATAGTATTTCATCTCTCTAGTGTGTTATTCACTGTTTTATACTTTGACTTATCCCTAATAGGTTTAATTTTAATTAGCCTAAGTTGATTTTACTTTTTATTCCTTTTTCTCCAGTGTTCCCCTTATGACTATCCTTATTTTGTTTCTTCAACATGCTCTGCTTAATCTAATATCTACAGTTTATCACAGGCCACTCTTATCTATCCCACCATTCCACTCATCTTGGGAAGTGGAAAATTGTTTCTAAGTTTAAATTTAGACATTCCTTCTAGAAAGCATATCCCAATATATCCAGTTGGGCATAATCTTTCCCCCAATTCTTTTACAATAACTGCATTTGTAAGGTAGCTTTGATCTACCTTGCAGTAAATTTGTTGCTATCAACATAGTTCTGAAATTGCACATATTTAAGAATATATGAATGATTTGTGAGTTTGTTTTTCCCCTTTGGGTTTGTTTCTTAAGAGGAGGGACTTTATCTTCCATGATATGGCTCAAAATGTTATACACAGTAGGCACTAAATAAATATATATTTGTTGAATTTTATTCCATGGGGTTTTACAAGCACAGGAACAGGAGACTGCAATGTTTGCCTCCCTGGAGAGTTTCGGCTTTACTTATGGACATATTAGGCAGTGATGTGTTTTTAGGAATATTGAAATGGGCGTTTTTGTTTGCTAGTCTGCCGTGCAAGACTTTTGTCCTCAGCTTTTAGTTGGCTGCCTTCTCCTTGTTCTTCATATTGTCTTCTTACAAGTGTCAGTTGAAAAAAGAAAATTTCACAACGTGAGAGTTGTGAGTTAAGGTGGGGCAAGGTGAGGACTGTACTCCAGGAGACAGCATCTCACCCAAGAGGCAGAAGGGAATGTCAGTATTACGTATGGTTTTAATGAAGTGGGAGATGGATAGTCAAGCACACATTTTGGCAGAGGGTTGCTGCTAGTCATGAGAAGGTTGCTGCTACTCGTGAGGAGCAGATGCCTCCATTAATGATTTTAGTGTTTTTCTGTATATGAGGAGATGCAAGAATTGGGGCTCATAAAATTTTCTCCTGAAAATACCTGAAGGCCAATTCTGTGAGTTTTCCCAGAGCACAGGGTGCCTCATTCGAGATCTTCACCCTGAACTCCCTTCAGGATATGTTGAATGTCAGCAACCACAGTGGCAAGTGGCTTAATCCTTATAGAGGCAGATGGCAAGAGCCAGTTTTTAGCTGATACAGGTCACCAGTGATAGTAGATTTGGGCCCACCCTAATGATCTCACGTAAAGATCATCACCAAATATAATCATAGTGAGGTACAGGGGGTTGGAACTTAAACATACACATTTAAGAGGTGAGGGAAAGAGTTTAGCCCGTAATAGTGCTGGTACAAAAAAAATCTGTTATGTGCACATGCATGACTGTAGATATTTTTATGAAGATGGATATTTATATTACAGTTAGTGGTTAAAAGCCACTGGAACGATCAGTACACTGACTTTATACATACATGACTGTTAAGGGATGCTACTATATTTGATAATATATACAAGGAAAAGGGAAAAGTAGAAGTAAGAAAAAAACAAAACAAGGACTCTAAATTCCTGGAAGAAAAGTGTTTGATGCAATGTGTAAAATATCAAAGAACATAAAAATCAGAGATAAGAGCACTTAAAATAACTTAATGCTCACATTTTCATAGCGATGACCCAGGCTCAGTTGCTACACCCTCCCATGTTCTTATATATTCTAATTGTAATAAAGCAAAAATAGACTTGCCCAAAATTATGACACATTTTGGGATATGTTAATAGGAAACTGAGTCTTGAAACTCCCTGGGCGAAACACTAGCATTGTTTCTGCCAGGATAAAACCTGTTTTCTCTTGAGGGATAATGTCAATGAAGGCCAAGCTCAAAAAAATTTCTAAAAAATAAGACTCAGGCCACTTAATCCTATGTATGTATAATTCGAAGTGAAGCACAAAATTCTTGATTTTACATTGGAATAAACAGCATCTTTTATTTAGGAACAGATTATTCTGTTGATAAATATTTCAAGCCAGTCTGACCTAAGCTTCCTCCCTCCTGAGGCTTGTCTTTAGCACCAATTTGTTGCTCATTAGCACCTCTGTCAAAGGGTAAATACAGGAAATAAAAGAAGATGAAACAATCAATTCAGTCCTTGTTATGGACTCATAAAAATATTTAATGAAAGACAATGATGAATTTTACAGGATGGATAAAAGTAAATGGTGGTTTTCCAAAAATCACTACCTTTAAAATTGTAATGAGTGGCTTATTTTTTTTTAAGTATTACAAGAAAAATTTATGAGGGGAAAAAAAGGTTAGATCCCACTATGTTCATCACACAAGCAATAGTGTTAATGACACTTTTGAAGATACATAAAGTCATATATTATTATTGAGATTACTACTTATAAAATGCAGTGGCAATTACAAATTAATTAATGGGACCTCTTTCTAAAGTGATAGAAATAATATAAAGCTGTCTGTTACCTTATTTTCAAAATTTTAAGGAATTTTGGCCATGTCAAAACCCACAGATGTATCCTCTATAAATTGTGTCCACCAATACAAATATTTTATTAGCCAAGGACCTTTCTTTGGAGAATTGCATACTTCTGAAATGAATTACTATCTGAATTTCTATGATAGCAATCAGTTATTTTTCCAAACTTGCCTTCTCTGAAAGTATTTTTGTCATTTTTTTCCTCAAGATGACAAATTGACTTACAAAACAGACTCATGGAGACTCCTATCCACAGTGAATTAAAGAGAAATCAAATTCTGTTGTAAAGTCCTTTTGAAATAAAGAGTAAACTATAAAACATACATTTGAAAGTTGAAATGAAGCACTGCTCAGCGTATTTTGACAAGTATTTTGGAAGCTAAGGCACATTACTAAAAGAAAAAAAAAAAGAAAAGCTTATTATAAATTGATGAAGGCTACTTTGAAGATAAAACTTTGTCGATGCTACTGAGATGATGATCCAACTTTTAATGGTTCTTTGCTCTCCTTGCATCCATAGGCAGTTTACCCTACCACTAACCTCTACTGCTAAAAGCAGTTTTTTTGAATAGTAGTAGTAACTGTGAAGAGTTCTATAGTGCTGTCATGTTCTAGAAATTGTTCTAAGGGTGGTGCTTGTATAAACTTGTCTCTCTTCTCAACAAGAAGGGTGCCATTATTTTAAACATGAGGAGACAAAGGCAGAGAGCTAAGTAACTTGCCTAATAGCGCCATGAGAGAGACTGAAGGTCCCCACCCTTGTTTTGTGGTAAGATACACAAAACAAAAACTTCACCATCTTAACCATTTTAAAGTATGCAGTTCAGTAGTATTAGGTAAATTCTCATTGTTGACATCCAATCTTCAGAAGCCTTGCCATCTTAAAAAAACTAAAGCTCTATTCCCATTAAATAACTCCTTGTTCCTTCCTCCCCACAGTCCCCGGCAATAATGATTCCACTTGCTGTCTCTGTGAGTTTGACTGCTCTGGGTACATAAGTAGAATGTGTCTTCTTGTGACTGGCTAATAATTAGCATTAAGTCTTCCAGGTTCATCCATATCATAATGCACATCAGAATTTATGTCCTTTCTAAGGCTGAATGATGTTCCGTTGTATTTGTATGCCACTTTTTATTTATCTTCTCATCTATAAGTGAATACATGGTTTGCTGCCACCTTTGGGCACTCGTGAATAATGCTGCTGTGATTGTAGGTCTAGGGGGCTCTTCAAGACTCAGCTTTCAATTCGTTTAGGTATATAGGTGATGCAGGGAAATGGGGCTGTGGGGATGGCCACATGCCAGGTGCCAGGTGAGACTGTCTCAGGAGGACAGAGAGGACAGGAGGCATGGGGGTGGTTAAGGTAAAAGTAGATACACACTCCAGAGCCAGAGTGCTGGTTGTCTCAGAAGGCAGGAGAGAGCAGCCATGAGATGCAGGGTGGTTAGTTTTTATGGGTTTAGTAATTCCATATGCAGACAAGTGGGGGGATTATTCCAATTACTTTGGGGAAGGAGCAAGGAGTCCCAGGAATTGGGCCACTGCCCACTGTTTGACTTTTATGATCAGAGCCTCATAACTGTCATGGCACTTGTGGGGGTGCCGTTTACCATGCTAATATATTACAGTGAGTATATAATGAAGTGCAAGGTCTACTGGAAGTTAAGTCTATTGCCATCTTGGGCCTCAAGGTCTACTGCAAGTTGAATCTCCTGCCATCTTGGTACCACTTGTTGTGTTGCTTTTTTAATGGTTCTGCCCTGCCCCCTTCCCTCCTGTCTCATATATACCCAGATGTGGAATTGCTTAATCATATGGGAATGCTACCACTAATTTTTTGAGTAACCACCATACTGCTTTCCACAGCAGCCATATCATTTTACATCGCCATCAACAGTGCATAGGAGTTCTAATTTCTCCATATCCTCACCAATACTTCATATTTTCTACTGGTGGAATCTGACTGCAGTTGTGACTTGCATTTTCCTGACAAGTGATGTTGAGCATTTTATGTGCTTGTTGGCCATATGTATATGTTTTTGGAGAAATGTCTATTCAAGCTCTTTGCCTAATTTTTTATCAGGCTGTTTGGTTATTGTTGAGTTGTTGCAATTCTTTATATATTCTGGATATTAGTCCCTTATCAGACATGTGAACTGCAAATATTTTCTCTCATTCTGTATTTTGCCTTTTCACTCTGTTACTTATGTCCTTTGTTATACAGGAGTTTTCAAGTTTGATATAGTCCATTGTATCTATTTTTCTTTTGTGGCCTGTGTCTCCCCACTCATTCATGTGTACCTTTGGCCACTAAATCACCTTCTATTCATTACTGATAAAATTTTAGATACCCAAATACTGTGCATCATGTAACTGCATTATGCATTAACCGTATCTCCCCAGTCGGCAGAAAACCTGTTCAACCATAAAGAGCAACATCCTCCTAGCATCAACAAGGCAAGTCCTTAAAAGATAACATTCCTTCTTGATCTTGTAAAGGGCCATTATGTTATTTAAATCTGGTTTGTGTAAACTGTTAATAATACATCTTTTAATGTATAGTCTTCTGTCTCAAAAAACATATCTGAGCCTTGACTTCTAACAGGCAGCAGTTCTCAGTGCTTCCTGAGATGGTCTCTCTGGGTTAGAATACTCAAATTTGGCTTGAATGAAAATCTCCACATCTTTCTTAGATCAAATGATTAAGTTTTTGTGGGCACACTGTACCCACTGCAGCTTCATCTGTAATCAGCATTGAAAAAAATTATTGAATGTATTACCTGCAAAACCTAATATTTACAAAAAGTATAAAAAGATGCAACTAGATTCTTTAATTTCTATCTACAGCAAATATTAAGTTAAAACAATCATTTAATTCAAAAAAGATTTTCATTAAAGAATATTATTTTATTTTTTATTACAAGATACTGAATATAATTCCCTGTGCCATACAGAAGACATTTGTTTTTTTTAAAATCTATTTTATATACAGTAGTTAATATTTGCAAATCTCAAACTCCTGAACTTACTTCTTCCCTCCCCATTTACCCCTGGTAACCATTACACTGTTTACTATGTCTGTGAGTCTGTTTTGTGGATGAGTTCTTTAATGTCTTTCATTTTTCTTTTTTTAGTTTCCACATATAAGTGATATCATACAGTATTTTTCTTTCTCTTTCTGGCTTATTTCACTTACAGTGACAACCTCCAGATCTATCCATGTTGCTGAAATTGCATCATTTTATTCTTTTTAATGGCTGAGTAGTATTCCATTGTATAAATGTACCACAGCTTCGTTATACCTTACGTTCCTTAACTCATGTCCCCTCTCTCCAGTGTTGAAAGCCAGCAGTATAGCTTCTTGCTTCAATAGTTGTACTGTCTTCTGTACCAGCTCTCCTTCTGCCTGCCTGTATTTAGGACTGTAGAGGTACTAAATTTGCCACCTCAGAATGTGTCTTCTGCATGCAGATTATTTTGAGCAGAAAATAATAAAGGCCTAAAAGACTCAGAAAAAGCCTTCAACGTTTCCCCCTGCTGCCTAAAAGATTTTAGATAGAGGGCCTGTTCCTGGATAAAGCTACCACCCAAGATACCTACAAAGAAGATGGGGCAGATTTGGCAGAACCTGGGGAGAAACTCGACAGAACAAGGGAGTCCATTCTGTGTCCCATTATCTCTACAAGGCCCAGCAAACCTTTGTTTGCCAAACATTTCCTTTTCCACCTCCACATTAATTGCCTTCCTCCCCTTCAAAGTCTCAAACCTCCAACATCCTCTTTTATCTTTTGCTAACGATGATATTTAAGGTGAGGTTTTCAGTCATTTTGACAAGTTACTCAGTTTTTCTGGGTTTATCTCATATAGTTTTATTATTAAATTGCTTGATTTTTCCCTGTTAATCTGTCTTACATCAATTTAATTCTTTTCAGTTTAATTTAGACCTAGCAAGAAGAACTTAGAGGGGTAGAAGAAAATTTTTCTCCTCCCTAAGAGAACCCTTGTGATTTTTTTGAACTCACATGGCTAATACAGTAAAGTCTCCCCATTTCAAGATCCTTAGTCACATCTTCAAAATATATTCTGCCAAATAATGTAATATTCACTGGTTCTGATGATTAGGACATAGGTATCTTGTGAGGGGGGCATTGTTGAGCCTACCACATTCTGAGTCCATCGCACTGTGCTGTAAATACCTGTTAATCTTCCCCGTTGTTTTTCATTAATGTATTTCCTGCAATTAGCATACTATCAAAAACTTAAGAAGTACTTGAAGTGCTTTGACATTTTGAAGCTATGTGTGTATTCCTTCTGTTGTAAGGCATTTTCTCATATCCTTGGCACAATCCAAATTGCTAAAGACAAAAAAAGCAATGAAAATATCATTTTCAAAATAATACTTCTCCTCTAAATATTCAAGCCTCAAAGATTTCTATAAGAATTTGCTTCACTTGCTTATTTGTTAAGAAGTATATAAAGTAAAATCAATGTGTTAGAGTCAAATCAGTAATAAAATAACAGGATCAACATCAATGTTGTATCTCAATCCCATTGTTGGTTTTTCAAATGCTAGTTTTCCAACATTTTAACTGCCTGATCACAATAAACTTGAAAGATACAAAATGTTTCAAAGTTGAAGAAATTGAGAAAGAAGATTACTCATTTATTATGGAGATTCTACAACTAGAGTTAAATTTTTATCTATATTGATGGCCAGTGAAGGGCACTGTTTAAATCTGTCACAGTGACAACATAATGAAAAAGACACATTCCCACTGGGATTAGCTGTGATGTATTCCATAATTCATTCTAAAAGAAGTGACTAAAATTCTCTTCTAAGATGGTTACTTCTCTTACATAATTTTTAATCTTATGATTTTGGGTCTGAAAACATCATTTATGAATTCCTTTATTGCTAGTGTCAGAAATGGTACAATAACATCACAATAATAATACTGAAATAGTATAATATCACAATAATAATGGAACCATTTAATCTGGGGAGAATTTACACTGTTCAGAACATCTGTATTCACCTTCATTGAAGTCTTATGTGGTAAATTCTATTATAATTCCCATTTGATTGAGGAGAATATAAATGCTAATAAGTTACTTATCTAAATTACCATCAACTATCTTGTTAGAGGTGAAGATTTATTTTAAACACAGGCAGTACTACAAAGCCAAATACTTAAACTGTACACAATATTGCCTGAAATTATTTTACTTTTTCTAGGTTATGAAAATGTTTTGTTTTTTATTTATCAGGCCATATTTTTGTCTGTATATTAAGTAAGGGCAATATTTATAGACAGTATGTCAATTTAATTCACAGACATTTAGTGATAAAATTTTATTCCCTGGAAAATTATTTTAGCCCATTGAATACATAAAATTTACTTAGCATTTATATGATATAATTAGATATCATTTAATTCAATTTATAAGAAAATCTAATATCCTTTCAACTAGGAAATCCTTCTAACAGGTGCCTTCAAACAGGTGCCATGGTGCTAATATAAAAATAGTAATGCTTTAATAGTTTTGTTTTGACTCATAAATATTATATCAGTAAACTCTAAATGATGAGCTAACATGAAGTAATTTTTAATAGTCTTGATAATCCTCACAGTAGTCTGAGTTTACAGAGTAAAATTGTCCTAGTGAGCGATCTTGAGACTCTTTTGGTTCCAGAGGCCAGTAAGTACGTAATTCTATTCTGTTATTATGGAATATTCTACAAATGTACCACATGCTAGGCCATAAAGCAAATATTCATAAATTTAATAGTAGTAAAAACATAGAATACCTGTTCTTTGACAGAAAAGGAGTTAGTAGAAGTCAACAGAACAACACTTGAGAAATGCACAAATGCTTGAAAACAAAAATATTATAAACAAAATTTATTGTTTAGAAATTTAAACAAGTCCAAAGCCATGAGTCAAAAATGTACAAGGGAAATTAGAAAATAAGATTTGGAAGAAAATAAAACTGTAACAGATTTTATGTGATGCAGCTTAACTGATGCTTAGAGGGAATTTATAGGTTGGAAAGCCTTTGTGAGAAAAGAAGTAAAATCTCAAATATAAGAATTTACCTTTAGGATCTAGAAGAATAGGGGCCATCAAATTGAAGGAAGCAGAAAGAAGGGAATGATAAAGATTTGAGTGGGAATTTCTGTAACAGAAAATAGAAAAATGGTAGAAAAAATCAATGAGACTGACCACTCAGTTCTAAGTATTATAAGTAATACACATATGATAAGAAAACAATAAGCAAAATATTTTGCCAAAAATTTCAGTAACTTAGATGAAATGGCCAAATCCCAAGATGTTTCATATTATCAAAACTAACTAGCCCAACCAATTAAGCAAGAAAAATTAGTTTATCAAATTGTATAGAAAGAAGTAAACTTGTCAGAATGAACAGATAACAAAATACTATATAGAGAAAATTCTAATGAATACACACATACACATACCTAAACAAACAAGTATTAGAATAAATAAACAGGAGAACAAGGTCACAGGATTTAAGATCAATATACAAAATTGTTTCTATATATGAGCAGTGACAATCCCAAACTGAAATCAAGGATACAATTCTATTTAAAAATGATAAATTTGTTTTTAAATCATTTTATTTTCTAATGAAAACACCTGAACTCAGAAAATGATAAAACTTTGCTAAAAGAAATTGAAATTCTAAGTCGTTGTCATCTCATTGAGGTTTTATGTTTGATTTTTGTTGTTTTTTAATCTTTATTGACATATAATTGACAGACTGTAGAATATTAAAATATACGTCAATATTTTGATATACATTATGAAAGGCTTTTTCTATCTAGTTAATCCAACCATCACATATATACGTACATGTGTGTGTGTGTGTGTATATATATTTTGTGTTTGTGTATATATAAAATTTGGGAAAGTGAGAACATGTAAGCTCTACTCTCCTAGCAAATTTTAATTATAAAATACAGTGTTATCAACCATAGTCACCATGTTATACATTAGATCCTCAGTTCTTAATTCATCTTATAGCTGAAAGTTTGTGCCCTTTAGGTGACTCTCCCTATTTTCCCCACCTCCAACCACTGACAACAACTTTTCTACAGTTTATATGAATTACATTATTTTTTTCTGATTCCATGTATAAGTCATATCATATAGTATTTACCTTTCACTGTCTGACTTATTTCACTTAGCATAATACCCTCAGGCTCCATCCGTGCTGTTGCAGATGGTAAGATTTCCTTTTTCTGTTGGCTGCCTAACATTCCTGTGTGTGTGTGCATGTATGTATGTGTGTGTATAAAATATATACCGTGTCATCTTTATCCTTGTATTCATTCTCATTTAGGTTATACACATACCTTGGCTATTGTAAATAGTGCCACAGTAAACATGGGAGTGCAGTTATCTTTTTTGAAGTTTGCATGAAGATTGACATACATTTTATCATACACAATATTTACACTTTTAAGTGGATTGTACAAATGTAAGGTTTTAATTACAACAGAAAAATATCACATAGGAATCTCTTTTAAAAATACTGTCTACTAGTCAGGTAGTTCCTATAGTTTATCACAAAACCCAACCCAGCAAAGCTGGGTTACAGTGTGGGATTAAGAAGAAAGACAGACTACAGACAGAAAGACGAGCACAGTAAACAGGATGTGAAACAGTAAGATATGGTGGTGACAGTGGGAAGTAAAAGTCATAGAGAATATGAGAATAATTGGGAAGGAAGAAAGGCAGATATCTTTCTGATACCCTGTTTTTACTTCCTTTGGATATATATCCAGAAATGTGATTTCTGGATCATATGATAGTAACTTTTTGAAGAATCTCATTATATAGGGGCTGAACCAGTTTACATTTCCACTAGCAGTGCACAGAGGTTTCCTTTTTTCCACTTCTTTGCCAACACTTGTTATCTTTTGTCTTCTTGATGATAGGTATTCTACTGGGTATGTAGTGATATCTCATTGAAATTTTGATTTGCATTTCTCTGATGATTATAGTGATATTGGGCATCTTTTCATATACTTCATGGCCATTTGTATGTCTTCTTGGTAAAAATGTATATTCAGGTTCTCTGCCTTAAAATTAGATTATTTTTGTTGAGTTATAGTTTTAATTGGGATATGAATCTTTTAAACAGTATAAAGTTGGCAAATATTTTCCTTCCATTCTTTAGGTTGCCTATTTGTTTGTTTCATTTAATGAAAGCTTTTAAATTTGATCTAATGTCACTTGTAGATCTTTGCTTTTCTTTCTTGTGCTTCTGGTGTCTTATGAAAAAACTCACTTCAAACACTGATGTTAAGGAGCGTCTTCCCTATATTTTCTTCTAAGAATTTTACACTTTAACATTTTCCATTTAAGTCTTTAATATTTTTCAAGTTATTTTTGTCAGTGGTGTTAGATAGTAGACCAATTTCATTCTCTTGCATGTGACTTTTGCATCACCATTTATGAAGAGACTATCCTTTCTCTGTTGTATTTTCTTGACTCTTTGGTTAAAAATTAATTGACCAGATATGCATAGATTTATTTCTGGACACTCTGTTCTGCTCCAATGATCATTGTGTGTGTTTTGTGCTAGTACCATCCTGTTTTAATTACTATAGCTTTGTTATATAATTGGAAATCAGAAAGTGTGATGACTCCGGCTTTGTTATTCTTCCTCAGGATTATTTGGCAACATTTTGGTGCCATACAAAACTTAGAATTGTTTTTCTATTTCTGTTAAAAAGTGCCATTGAAATTTGATAGGGATAGCATTGTATCTGTAGATAGATATCTTCTGGTAATATGGACATTTTAACAACAATATTAATTCTTTGATTTCATGAGCATGGCATATATATCTATTTATTTGTATCTTCCATAATTTATTTAGTCAAATGTCTTAGGGTTTTTTGTGTACAGATCTTTCCTCCCTCCTTCACTAAATTCATTCCTAATATTTTACTTTTTTGATGCAACTACATATGGGAGTATTATTTAATTTTGTGATAGTTCCTTGTTAGTGTATAAAAATGCAACTGATTTTTGTAGATTGATTTTTGTGTCTTGCAACATTGCTGATTTTATTTATTCGTTCTAACAGTTTTGAGTGGAGTCTTTAGGGTTTTCTATATATATTATCATGCCATTTGCAAATAGAGCTTTGCATCTTCTTTTATGATTTGCATGCCTTTTTTCTTGCATAACTGTCATCTAGCACTTCCAGTATTATGTTGAATAAAATTGGTGAGAATAGGCATCCTTGTCCTGTTCCTGATTTTAGATGAAATGTTTTCAGTTTATCACCTTTCAGTATAATGTTAGCTGTGGGCTTGTTATATCTGGTGTTTATTATGTTCCTTCTATACCTAATATTTTAGGAGTTATTATCATGAATGGATATTGAATTTTGTCAAGTGCTTGTTCTGCATCATTTGAGATAATCATACTGCTTTTTCTTTCATTTTGTTGATGTGGTGTATCACATTGACTGACTTCAGAATGTTGATACATCCCTTTGTCACTGGTATTAATCATACTTAATCATGGTATGTGTTTCTTTTAATATATTGTTCAATTTGCTTTGCTAATACTTTGAGGACTTTTGCATCTGTATTCATCAAATATGTTGGGCTGTAATTTTCATGCAGTGACATTGTCTGATTTTGGAATCAGGTATGTTGGCCTTGTACAATGAATTTGGAATTATTCTTAACTAATTTTGGAAGAGTTTTGTGAAGTATTAGGATTAATTGTTCTTTAAATTTTTTCTAGAATTCATCAGTGAAGCCATCTGTAGACTTTTCTTTGGTGGGGGGTTGATTACTTATTCAGTCTCCCTACTATTAATATGTATGTTCACATTTTCTGTTTCATGATTTATTCTTTGTAGATTGTGAGTTTCTAGAAATTTATCCATTTCTACCAGATTGTACAATTTGTTGGTGTATAATTTTTTAATGTAGTATCTTAAGATCCTTTTTTTTTGGTGTGGTATCAGTTGTAATGTCTTCTCTGTCAATTATAATTTTGAGAAATTTTTTTTAAAGTTATATTTTGTTTATCTTCTTAAAAAAATACCTCTCATTGATTTTTTCTATTGTCTTTTTAGTCTCTATTTCTCCTCTTTTTATTTCTTTCTTCTCCTAATTTTGGGCTTAATCTGTTATTCTTTTCATAGTTCCTTGAAGTGTGAAATTAGGTTGCTTAGATCTTTCTATTTTTCCTGTAGGCATTTATCACTGTATGACAAACTACCTTTGCTGAATCCCATAAATTTTGGTATATTATATGTCCATTTTCAAAGCTTTCTATTTTGTTCCATTGGTAAATTTATCTGTTTTTACCAATAACATACTCTTTTAATTACTATGGCTTTGTAGTATACTGTTGACTATTGAACAACATGAGTTTGAACTGTGTAGGCCCACATATATGTGGATTTTTTCCAATAAATATATATTACAGTATTTCATGATCCACAGTTGGTTGAGTCTGCAGATGTAGAGCCATGGGTACAGAAGGCCAATTATATAGTTGTATGTGGTTTTTTGACTGCCCAGTGGAGTTGTTGTCACTAACCCCCATGTTGTTCAAAGGTCAGCTGTAGTTCGAAATTAGGAAGTGTGATCTCTCTGGCTTTGTTCATCTTCCTCTGGATTGCTTTGGCTCTTCAGAGTCTTTTGTGGTCCTATACAAGTTTTAGATTGTTTTTCTATTTCTGTGAGAAATGCTGTTGGAATTTTTATAGAGGTTGTATTAAATCTATAGATGGCTTTGGGTAGTTTGGACATTTTAACAATACTAATTCTTCAGAACCTTGAACAGGATTAACTTTCCATTTGTTGGTGTCTTCTTCAATTTATTTCATTATAGTCTTGTAGTTTTCATTGTATGCATCTTTTACTTCCTTGGTTAAATTTATTCCTAAGTATTTTGTGTTTTGATGTTATTGTGAATGTGATAGTTCTATTTTCTTCCAGTGTTTCATTTTAGTGTATAGAAATGCCACTGATTTCTGATGTTGATTTTATATCCTGCAATGTTATTGAATTCATTGATTAATTCCAGCAGGTTTTTTTTGTTGTTGTTGAGTCTTCAGGATTTTCTATATATAAGATCATATCATTTGCAAATAATGGCAGTTTTACTTCTTTCTGATTTGGATCCTGTATTACAAACTTCAAAGTTGCTAAGAAACTATGTCTTAATTTTTCCTACCACAAAAAAGAAATGATGATTATGTGACAGAGGTGTTAGCTTAAAGTATAGTGGTAATCATATTGCAGTATATAAATGTATAAATCAGCATGCTGTACACCTTAAGCTTACACATAGTTATTACACTTCATTTAAAAAAAAAAAACAGAAATCAATGGAACCAGTCCAGTATAGGTCTACACTTGCATAGTCAATTAATTTTTATTGTTTGAGGCTCTTTCTAAGAAATTCAGTAGGCAAAAACTTTTTTTTAACAAATTATATTGGAATAGCTGGATAATTTATAGTGAACAAATGTACCAGAAACCATATCTCACAAGGTACATGAATACTAACTTATTTTAGACATTAATCATAATTTTAAATGTAAGATCTATAAAACTTCTGAAATAAAACATAGGAAAGTTATTTGTGACTAGATAGGAAACATACAACAATGATATGATGATAAATTGAAATCTTTTTTTAATTAAAATATCTTGACATACATTACTAGTTTTAGATGTACAACATAATGAATTGATATATGCATTTACTGAGAAATGATCACCACAGTAAGTCTAGTTAAAATCCATCACCATGCATAGTTACAAATTTTTGTCCTGGTGGTAGAACTTTTAAGATCTACTCTCTTATCAACATTCAAATGTACATAATGTTATTATTAACTACAGGCACCATTCTGTACATTATATCTCCAGGATTTAAGTTTATAACTGGAAATTTGTGCCTTGTGACCTTCATTCATTTTTCTCCCCCTTCTGTCTATTCTCTGTATCTGTAAGTTAATTGTGTGTGTGTTTTAGATTTCACTTATAAGTGAGATTATACAGTATTTGTATTTCTCTTGTTGTCTTATCTCATTTAGCATAATGCATTCCCCATCCATCTATGTTGTTGCAAATGGCAGAATTTTCTTCTTTGAATAAAATTAAATGAATATAGAGTTAAATAAATAATATTTCATTGTGTTTGTGTATGTATGTGTATATATATTCACACACATATATATTATATATATACAGATGTAAATAAATATATACACATATATACACACTATATTTTTTTGTCCATTCATTTATCCATGGACACAGATTGTTTTCATGTGTTGGCTATTGCAAATAATGCTGCAGTGAACACTGGGGTGCAGATATCTCTTTGAGTTAGAGTTTCTATTTCCTTTGGATAAAATCTCAGAAGTAGAATTGTTGTAACATATGGTAGTTCTATTTTTAATCTATTTTGTAAAGATCCTCCATGTGATTTTTTCCTTAGTGTTTGCACCAATTTACATTCCCATTGGCAGTGTACAAGAATTCTCTTTTCATAAGAAACAACCAAAGAACCCAATTCAAAAATGGGCAAAAGACCTAAACAAGCAATTCTCAAAGGAAGACATACAAATGATCAATAGGCACATGAAAAAATGCTCAGTATCACTAATTATCAGAGAAGTGCAAATCAAAACTACAATGAGATATCATTTCACATCAGTCAGAATGGCCATCACTCAAAAATCCACAAATGACAAATGCTGGAGAGGCTGTGGAGAAAGGGAAACCCTCCCACACTGCTGGGGGGAATGC
Source organism: Camelus bactrianus (assembly GCF_048773025.1). Taxonomy (NCBI): domain Eukaryota; kingdom Metazoa; phylum Chordata; class Mammalia; order Artiodactyla; family Camelidae; genus Camelus; species Camelus bactrianus. The sequence continues at coordinate 11,680,891 of NC_133542.1, forward strand.
ACTTTGGTGCAGCCACCATGGAAAACAGTATGGAGATTCCTCAAAAGACTATGAATAGACTTACTGTATGACCTAGGAATCCCACTCCTGGGCATATATCCAGAAGGAACCCTACTTCAGGATGACACCTGCACCACAATTTTCATAGCAGCACTATTTACAATAGCCAAGGCATGGAGACAGCCTAAATGTCCATCGATGGATGACTGGATAAAGAAGAAGTGGTATATTTACACAATGGAATACTACTCAGCCATAAAATCCAACAACATAATGCCATTTTCAGCAACATGGATGCTCCTAGAGAATGTCATTCTAAGTGAAGTAAGCCAGAAAGAGAAAGAAAAATACCATGTGAGATTGCTCATATGAGGAATCTAAAAACAAACAAAACAAAAAAACCCCCAAAAAAAAAACATGAATACAAAACAGAAACAGACTCATAGACATAGAATACAAACTTGTGGTTGCCAAGGGGGTGGGGGGTGGGAAGGGACAGACTGGGATTTTAAAATGCACAATAGATAAACAAGATTATACTGTATACCACAGGGAAATATATATAAGATCTTGTGGTAGCTCATAGTGGAAAATAAATGTGACAATGAATATATATATATGTTCATGTATAGCTGAAAAATCGTGCTCTACACTGGAATTTGGCACAACATTGTAAAATGATTATAAATCAATAAAAAATGTTAAAAAAAGAAAAAAAAGAATTCCCTTTCTCCACATCCTTACCAACACTTTCTGTTATCTTTTTGATAATAGCCATTAGATGGGAGGTGATAGTCCATTGTGGTTTTGGTTTGCATTTCCCTGATGGTTAGTAATGGTGAGAACCTTTTAATATACCTGTTGGCCATTATATGTCTTTTAAATTATAATCTCAAAAGAAACAATTAAGAAAATGCAATCTACAAAGAATTTGTATCATGTATTAATAATAACACTTCTAATTCCATAATAAATGACAAATAATCCATTAAAATAAGACAAATACTTAGAACAAAAATATACTAATTAAGTTATTTAAATGGCCAATAAGCATATGAAAAGTTGCATAACATCATTAATCATTAGGGTGGTCAAATTTAAGCCACAAGGTGTCACTTCACATACGTTTAAAATACTGAACCATACCATGTATAAGGATGTGTAACAACTGGATCTCTCATGACTTGCTAGTGGAATTGTGTAACATCAGGACCACTTAGGAAAGGCACTTGGCAACTTCTTAAAAACTGAAGCATATACTATATAAAATATGTAGAGAAATAGTAAAGTGAGAATAAAGAATGGTTTCTTTTCATCAGAAGTGAGGAAGTTCTCATAAAGTCAGTCATCTGAGAATTTTCTTTGAAGACTAAATTCTTCATTATAAAATGTTTTTTTAATACTGAGCAAATATTTATTAAATGTGTACTGTAGGAGACACTACTCCACTCATAATCTCATTTAATTCTTGTACTCTCTCTAAGAATTAGTTATTATATCACTCTTTAAAGCAAATGGAAAGCTGATTTCAGGGTCAAATAAGAGGGTCAAAAAAATAGTCCAGAGTTGGCAAGTGGTTGATTACAAGACCAGTCATGATTCTACCACCTCCTAGGCCATGTGCAATTCAATGTTGTAAAAGAATGTGGTCTTCCATTTTGACCCACAGAAGCTCTCTATGTTTCATGTCAGCTAGCTGGTTCTTGCTTATAAGAGGAAAGGAACCAGAATCAAACTTTTATGAAGTGACTTGGAGATGTGAATTTAAAGTCTGTTACAAATTTTTTCAATGCTTTAACAATGAGGAAGGTTTATATCATATTATTTGTGAATCATAATACAGGATTTTTTCCACAATGAACCAACCTAGAGTTTCCTTCCAAATTCCAGCTCAAATATTACTGACTTCTCTTTAACCATTAGCATAAAAAGTAGAGGCTAAGTCATACTAAATTATTGAGTACCTACTGTGAATTCCTCACCAGAATATAGCCTAATCATCACACTAGCTTTTATTCATTCTGTATAGCACACTGCACTCTTGGGTATGCCTAATATATGTTAAAGAATAAAAATAATAAACACGGAAGAAGAGCAATTCATGCTTTGTTGTATCTTCTCTCTGAAGTGTTTATTAATAAACCATTAAAAGCAAGGTACAGGGCACAGTTCATTTTAATGCTCTTATAAATACAGATTTTCTCTTTAATTTTTTAAAACAACATTTTAACTTTCAGATACCAGTGTCTTACCAATATGAAAAATATCCCAAATAGAAGAGCAGATGCATTAAATAAATGTAATGTTTTTAAAATTCTGAGTCTGTTTACATAGTGCTTTCCATTTTTCTAAGTTCTGATGAAAATTTAAATTTTATAGGTTTTTAAGGTGTTTTTATTGTTTTTGTTATATTTATTATTATTATTATCATTATTGATTACCCCTACGTCAGAGTGTGGAGTCTTAAAAAGGGGAGATTCATCCTTATCTAAAATTTTTCTTACCAAAAGAAGCTCAGCAATAGTATAGAAAATTCAAAACAATACACAGTTAAAGATGGAAAGCTTCATTTGTAGATCAACCATTTCCATAAATATGCATGTAGTATTAAACATAATGATGATCTCTTCTTTGACTATTTAGGCAAGAACCTGTAATGAAAGGTCTTGCTGTAGCCCACACAACCAAGCAGTACCTTGAAGAAGCCTCTTGGAATGTAATACATTCCTCTAAGTTCCATTTAGTTTTCCTAGAATGTTTAGACATGTGTGGTTGAAGAAATCCAAGTCAGACAAAATAATAGAAAACAAACAACCAAGAATAACAGAGTTACTGATGTTAAGTAAATGCTAGCATCCACTGAAATAAGTCAAAATATATGGGATTCAAATTCTGGCTTTGTCACTCACTAGCTGCTGGACGCTGGGTAGTTACGTTAACCTCTCAGAACTGCTCTTTCACCGTCCAAAACAGACGAGCAATTTGAAACCGATGACAAGGGCTGTTTAGAGAATTAAATAAGGTGATATTTTAAAACATCTATGAAAGCATCAGAATATCATAAGGCAAAAGGCATTTAATGTGAAATTGAATTAAGTATTTAATTCAGTGTTTCTGTCATTCATTTTCTGTTTACTTATGTGAACTGCTCTGCTGTAACAGGATCTGGTTTTTCTTTGCATAAGAATTCTTTCATCTACGTGTCTACACATGTCCCGTTCACTACCCTTTGAGTAACTTCTCCTCCTTTCTTTACATATTTCAATCTCAACCTGTTGGCAAAAGCATACCTCAGTATATACTCATGCACAAAGCCATCGAAATCCATGGAAACCCATAGTGGTGTATCTGTTTTCTAAATTAATAGCACTTATTTGAGCCCCTTCATTTAACTCTTACAAGATATAGCCATGCCTTTTTCTTCTAAATAGTTAACCCTTACAGACATGACTCCAGTTAGACCTAAAATAATAATTTATCATATGAAATGTGTTATTGGCCAACTCTAGTATATCATCTTCTCATATGATTTTGTCCCATGATCACTAATGAATAGGTAGTGGACCACATGGCGCTAGGCTCTGACACAAGCAATGAGGAAGGACTGGGGTAGAAGATAGTTCCAAGTGAGCCAATCAGGAATCCTTACATTCAAGTGGACCACATAAAGTAATCTTGAGAGGAAAAGAATGAAATGACATACAAAAATAACAAAAGAAAAAATTAAAACTGCCATCAAGAGGAAGAATGGGGGAAAGGGAGGGATTACTGTTTTGGGGAAGTGTTCTGTGCAATCCTTATTCGTACATTAAATATACTCTCCCATATGCTTTCAACATATCCCTCCGATATTGCTCACTTAGTTTAATTGCCCAGAGCCAAATAACACATATCTAAGACACTTATGAAATGCATTCTTTAAGTAAACTAAGTGTGTAAATGCGTATCTCAGACAGCATTCATTATTTTGTCAAAGAGTATCAAGGAAGAAAAGTAGTATCTGAGGTATGGCTGTCAATCATCATTTGTTCATTTATTCTTCCTTAAAAAAATAGGTACATGCCCAAGTATGTTCCCAGCCTCCTTTGTCATCAGGTGTGACAAAAAGGTTAAGTGATAAAGGTTTGGGAGGTGGAATATGAACAGAAGTGCTGAGTACCATTTCTCTGTCAGCACTTTAAACAGTGAACGCCCTTTTCCTGCTCATCCCACTCCCAGAAGCTGATACATAGAGATGCCCAGGATACAGCTTCAGTCACACAGACAAGTATGATTCCTCAGGGGTTGACAGAGAAGTCAGATGGAAGGAACCCAAAGCCTAAATGATGTGAGGGACGGAGCCATCCAGACTTGGAAGGCTCACTTCGCTCTTTTAGATCTTACTGTCTTGTTCATAGGCAGCCAAGTTGTCCTCTACTAATACAAAAATCATGGTGTTACTGCCATGGAAATATGATGGTTTTCATAAATTCACAGCATTCCTTCTAAAAAGTCTATCATAGTAGGAGGCAACATGCAAGATGTAGAGGGATTGATGCTGGAGACATGCGCCATGATGGAACAGAGCCCCAATGGTTGAGGGGCTGCCAAGGATCAGAACTTCCCCTCCCCCAGTTTCCTGCATATGTTACCAAGTTCTGTTATGCCAGCCTCACCCAGACGTTCTGATTGCTTCCTCTCCCCGGCTAAAGAGTTTATGAACAATTTCATAGACATTAACCCATTTGTTCCTCATATTAATCTCTTAAGTTGCTCTGAATACAGGATATGTTGGCTCTTCTCTATTCTTCCTTCCTCTGATCCATTCTTGACCTCTCTTTGTGTTCTGGAAGCCAAAGGGAAGCAATAGCAAGAGCTTGGTTCAGGGGAAAAAGGTAGCAGTCAGGATACTTTTTTTTTTTCCAAGTCCATTCCTGCTTAGCCATTGTATCTCTTAGATGCATCGTTCCTTAAAATCAGCTTCTGCTTCATGACCCAAATTTATCATTCCATTTTCACTGGTCTCTAACTATATCATTTGTCTCCCTTGTCCCTTCAGTCATAGTGATGGTAACAGCTTTGCTCTGTGGTTGTTTTTTTGTGCCTCACAATCTCATTTTTGTGTTTTTCTTTTAACCCTAAATATACCTCTGCAAATAGCCCCTTTGCTAATGTCACTTTAGCTGAATCTTCTCTTTTTAGCTGCTATAATATATTGCCCCCATTTTACAGATGAGAAAACATAAGCGCAGAAAGACCCACATCCCAAGTTTACTTAATAAATGATGTAATAAGGTTTAGAAACCAGGCAGTGTGAGGTAGTGTGTGTGTGTGAACCTGAATGCTAGGCAACAGTGCATGTATCAGTGCATGGAGATGGCATAAATTGCTCAGAAAGACCTTAGAAATGAAATAAATATATGACATTCTGAGAGTTAAACTTTAAATCATCACCAAGTGAGTCAGAAAAAGAGTTTGGAACATTTTAAATGACCAGATACAATGTTCTGATTTTAACTGGAAACTAATATAAACAATCTTTTAAAAATACCAAAAAAAAAAAAAAAATCTAAAGTAGGATGTGTACTCTACCTAGGAGAAAAGAAAAGGAAGTTAAATAAAGGAAATGATGACAGCGTCCACTCCTGCTTGTTCAGAGTATTTTAAAATGTAGCCCCATTGTTAAGGTCATTCCAAATGTGTAGGTCAAAAGAGGCTACCCTTATTCTGGTGCCACTAAACATTTAATACACCGCATAAAACCTTTTATCCTTATTATATGCTCATCCAACAGCTTTATGGTTCTGATTTGTGTTTGTTATCCTGTGTATAGGAGAGGAATGTACTAGTTTGTGCATACTAAATGCATGCTATTCCTGTAGATGTATTTGCATTTTAAAACGCACATAGTATTCTGAATGATACGTCAGTCCTCTGAGTTGGTTAATGGTTATTTGGCCCTGCATGGTGGAGCTGCTTTCAAGGAACTAAGGGAATTTTATTTTTAAACCTGTAAGACAGAATGACAAGTATTTCATTTGAGAGAACAAATCTGTTTTTCAGTTTGAATGGAAGGAGTAATAGAAAGGCAGTGTGCTCAACAATTAGCTAAGAATCACATAAAAATAAGAAATACTGTTTAGGAAATATCAGTTATCAGCACCATCTCAAAAAAGCACTTGCATTGCAACTATCTGTTTACCAGTGTCTTCTTGTCACTTAAGTTAACAAACAGTTCTCAAAGGATTCAGACTTTATAGCCTACCATAGAATTTGTCATAAAAAATATACACAAACAAACATGAGTATTGAAAACAGCTTGACAGTAATATTTCTCAGGGTGAAATCGTAAATAGTCATTCTGTTCTATAACCAAGTCTCTTGTGAGTTTTATTTTATCAAATCATCCCTGAGGGAGCTGACTTGATCCACGTTTTTCCTAGTCCTGAAAAGCTGAAACCCAGATCTTCTTGGACCAATAAGGCATACATTCCCAGAGAGAATCAATGCAGCTACTTCAGCTCACATGACTCTGATGCCAGGGACTTGCAAGTAGTTCTTAAGAGCCCAGACTTTGTAAATCAGACCAACCTGGGTTTGACTTTGAGTCTTGTCACTTCCGCCCTGTGTGATACTGGGGATGTCTTAGTATGTAAAAGGGGGATGCTAATGTCTGTACATAAGGGTTGTGTTAAAGGTGAGATAAAATGGTAGGAACCTGACTTGTGAACCACACATAGGAGCTATTATTATTATGGCCACTAGAACTCTGATAAACACAATTTAATCCTGTCTTTGATTCTCAGAAGTTACCTCAGAATCTTGTAGAGTCTTGAGTTAGCACTGCAGATACTAATCATTATTTTACTACAGATGAGTAGATGAACTGCATGGAGAGCTACATTCATAAATACTAGGAAAAGCAGCTTTTACAAGATAGATTTCCATGACTTTATGAAACCTAGGCTGGTGAGATAATTGTTACTAATATATTTTAATCACCAGATAATGGACAGATACTCAAATTAAATGCATAGTTCAAAAATATTTCAATTTGAAAGTAGGTCTAAGATCTGAGTCAGGAAAATTTCTTAAAACGATAGCAGACATTTGAGCTATTTTGATTGCAAAGAGTTAGATTTTAGTAGGAGATTTGTAAGAAGTCATTTTCTTATTGAAAGAATATGTTGTTGTTTTTAGATACTAAATTACATCTAGATATGGGGGCAGAGATGAATATGAGAAAAAGTATCTATTTTTAAGGAGCTTACATTGAAGTACATTTAATCTGTAACATTGGTTATTTCCTTGAATTACTATGGATAAGTTATGCATAATTACTCATATAAAATTAAATGGAGAAAGCCGATTTTAAACAAGTAGAGATTTAATTACAAGGGCAGTGATATATTTATTTATCAATGTACTTATGTTTCTATTCTAACCTATTATAATAATGCAAGAAAATCACATAAATAACTCTGCTAAAATGATTTACTAGAGGTGGATGTGAATTGCACAGGCAGTGTGCTCGTGATAAGTGAGGGAAGGAGGGCAAAAAAGGTTGCATGCGAGGTAAAACGCTCAGCCTAGAGAACGCAAGGCCTATTTGAAGGATTGAAACATATATTGGACACAAAATAACAGTGCGTAACCTGAATCTGGTGACATGGGTGGGGTTGATCATAGGTACTATAATGAAGAATAGGCTCAATGAGACAAGACTTGCTGTGGGAAGGCAAGGTCATGGTCTAGGCAGGCTTCTGATGATGACCTGATGCAATGTGTTAAAGAACATATATGAATGAATTTGAGAATACAGAAAGGGGACAGATTTGAGGAATAAAATATTTTTCGTTGGAAACCGTGTTTATTAATGTTTCTGACTTACAGATGAGATTTTTTTTAACATTTTTTATTGATTTATAATTATTTTACAATGTTGTGTCAAATTCCAGTGTTCAGCACAATTTTTCAGTTATTCATGGACATATACACATTCATTGTCACATTTTTTTTCTCTGTGAGTTATCATAACATTTTGTGTATCTTTCCCTGTGATATACAGTGTAATCTTGTTTATCTATTCTACAATTTTGAAATCCCAGTCTATCCCTTCCCACCCTCCACCCCCCTGGTAACCACAAGTCTGTATTCTCTGTCTGTGAGTCTATTTCTGTCCTGTATTTATGCTTTGTTTTTGTTTGTTTTTGTTTTTGTTTTTTAGATTCCACATATGAGTGATTTCATATGGTATTTTTCTTTCTTTTTCTGGCTTACTTCACTTAGAATGACATTGTCCAGGAGCATCCATGTTGCTGCAAATGGCATTATGTTGTCAGTTTTTATGGCTGAGTAGTATTCCGTTGTATAAATATACCACTTCTTTATCCAGTCACTTGTTGATGGACATTTAGGCTGTTTCCATGTTTTGGCTATTGTAAATAGTGCTGCTATGAACACTGGGGTGCAGGTGTCATCCTGAAGTAGATTTCCTTCTGGATACAAGCCCAGGAGTGGGATTCCTGGGTCATATGGTAAGTCTATTCCTAGTCTTTTGAGGAATCTCCACACTGTTTTCCATAGTGGCTGCACCAAACTGCATTCCCACCAGCAATGTAGGAGGGTTCCCCTTTCTCCACAGCCTCTCCAGCATTTGTCATTTGTGGATTTTTGAATGACAGCCATTCTGACTGGTGTGAGGTGATACCTCATTGTAGTTTTGATTTGCATTTCTCTGATAATTAGTGATATTGAGCCCAGCTATCACTCACGTAAATTGTAAAAACAAAAATCAAAGACATTTATTTATTGATCTCTTGGGAAACACCAAGTGTTTAGAGCAGATGGTTGAGTTGGTATATTTGAAAATACTACAAAAAAAAAAAAAAAAAAGGAAAAGAGAATCCTGAAAATGTAGGAAAGAGTGTCACCAAAAATCATCCTTTGCAGGAACCAGAGGAAGAGCACATAGAAGCATTTGGCATCTTTAGTAGAATTTAAGAAGACAGTGGCTCTATGTAACAGGCTAGGAATCATTCTAAGAGGACAGTCATGGGAGAAACTGGAGGATGTATGAAGACATCAGTTGCATGTCCCTCTATGACTAAAGTTGACAGTGGGAAAAAATGAAAATGGGAATTGAAGGTACCAAACACTGAATTGGAAATATGTCTCAGTGACTTACAGATTTGATGAAAAATCTATATTTGTTTATTAAATTATAAGTATGACTGGAAGTGCAATAAACTATAGTGCCCCTATATTCTTGCAAAGAGAGAAATCCCAGTATGACCTTCACAACCAGCCTCCGACTAAAGTAGAGCTTTATTCTGGTAATCAGCACCATCTTACTTTTCCTATTGTAAGAAAGACAAAAGTCTCTTCAGTTATCCAATATTTTAACAGTCTATATAAATGACTTGATTATATGTCTTATAAATGCTAACATATGTCTTGAACTGGACTTAATCTTCAAACCTACCAGACAGGCTATCACAGATTTTGAATGTTTGTAAATGCTAGTAATCGACATTTTATAGAACTTACCAAGTCTTTTACTACAAGGGAGAAAAACCGGTCCAGAGTAGTTCTCTAAAAATAAGTGCTCTGGTTCACTCACTCACAGTAAACCCTAAATGGCCACGGTCCAAACATCATCTGTGAAAAGTTAAGTTTGCCTGTAATGACACAGCTACATCAAACTATATGAATCTACCTTTAAAGTGATTGACCACTAAGGAGATCAATGAGTTTAGTCAATAACTAAGTGTTTAAATCACATACCCACAAATACAATATACATTGATTTGGGTATACACATGGTAACTAAATGTGTTTAGAGAAAATTCTCAGAAATGATCACAAGATTATCTGAACTGAAAATCCCCAGCAGTCCCTGAATTATTAGAAATCACAAGAAAATATGTTTAAGATCTTTTTAAAGTAATTCATAGTATCTTTGAAGTAACAATCTGCTATTGAAATTCAGATGAATAATCATCTATGGCCTCGACTCACATGGTGTTCAGCAGAGTGCCATGACAGCCATAAAGTCTCCTAATTAGTTACATGTGAGACCAGTCTCTCCATTTTCTTACTTCAGGACCTGAATGCTCCAAACTGCTTGGAACATTGATGACCTGAAATAAAGAGAGAGAGACAAAGAGAGACAGACAGAATATAGCAACAAGAGCACATCTTCTAACATACGTAGTGAAGAAAAGCGTATGAAGGACATTTCAAATCCCCCATGCCACCATCTCTCCACCACCATACCTTCTTCCTTTGAGCAACTAACTTTGATCAATTTGGACTTTCAGGTCCTATGATGCTTCCTTCCATGTTGCAAAATATTTTGAAATCTTAGACGTTAACTGGTTTCTTCCTAATTCAAAAGAAGTTAACTTTTACTGCTTTGTTCTTCAGTCATCTCTCTTTCATCACGATTCTAATAGTTATTCTTTTGAGCCATTCTTTGGACTATAATTTTCATGTGAGACGATATTCTTAAAGTATCCACTTTTCACAGGGACAAGGCAGCATCCTTGAGCTGACTGTCTACTCCCTCACCTAAACCATGGGAACAAAAACAAGTCCCCAGCGATTTATTCCATGAGTAAGATGGAGGCAGGGATTTCCAGAAAATTCCCAGTTAAGATGTAAGTGACCAGGATAAGAGGGCTCTCCAAACCTCTGAGAATTCTGCCAGTAGCTGTGGTGGTGCTGCAGGTACCACGAGGGGCCTGGCAGGGCTCAAGTATTCCTAGAGAGCCCAGCACAGCTAGGACTCCCACCCCCTCAGGGTGGGAGCCCCCCAACCCATCCCCAGGAGAAGCTGATGTAATCATCTCTGAGGCCAGCAAGTAGCAAAGGAGTTCCTGAAAATGGCTAAAGGGAAGAAGTGTGATAAGGTGCAGAAAAACACGTGAGAACGTTGTGTTAAAGAAACTGCATGTCATGTGAGCAACAGAAGTTCTTGATCTGTTTAAACTTCTCCCCTTCTCTTCCAAAGGGTCCAGGAAAGTCCCAAACATGTCAATTGAATTATTTAAATATGAATACAGATTTAAAACACATCCATGATCACAGAAGGATATTTTTTAAAGATTAAAAATAAATTTGGAGAGTTTCAGCAAGAAGAAAAAAAATATCACCAGAAAAGAGCCAAACCAAAGCAGAGAAAAATAACATACCAAGTTTAATTTAAATATGTATGCATTGAAACTGTGAAAGGATAACAGGAAACTAACACAAAGGAATTCAGAGAAGAACTCAGACACCCAGAATGTCCATTTTTTAAAATACTCTTTGTTTATGTGACAAAGGTATTTTCAGTAAACAGTAATAAAAATAATGCTCAGAAAAGAAATTCAAGCAGAAGTTTTTGAAGTTCACATTATTATGCTAGTAAAAAATAAAAATATAAAATATTAAAAGTAATTAATTAGTTCTAAAATACATTAATGGATTTATCTTAATTAAAAAGTAAAAAACATATATTTTGATCTGTCACAGTATCGTGACATAATTCCTGTTTTCAGGACTTAACTTCTGTAAATTTTTCAATGATCTTCACATATTCATGTTTATTAGAAAATATAGTTTACATGTTATTCCATCTTCACTCATAGTTTATCAAAGAACAATTTGAAATAATTTTTACTATTGAATTTTTGATGTAAAGCAACATATATGCAAGTAAATAGGAAAATAATATATAAATGAGTTTGGTAGAAATCGTTTAAATTTCCATTTCATAATAAATTCTAGACATTGCTAGCAATAGTCATGTCTTGGTCTCAGTTGCTGTCTTTGCTTCTTCTGGATTTATTCTCTTGGTTTTTATATATCCTCATAGTCCAACATATTCTATTGTAATATCTCAAAGATTAAAAAAAAGTTTTTTTTGAAACTGTTCTTTCTCTGGGAAAAAAAGGCCAGAGGGAATGACTAAATGATAGTAAATGTTGAGATCACTTGATTTGTTGCTTTAAAATGAATATCTAGTTCTGGAAGTTTACTACAAGCTTCTTTCCTAGATTCTCTGGTATCCTTATTGGAAATTTGACTCTTCCTTTGTATATGTAAATGTCACTTTCTCTGTGATGTGGTTATTGTTATTGAAATATTAATGGTCTTCTACACAATTTCTGCTTTTCAGTCTTCAAGGAGCAACTTTAAAACTTGACATTTTACTTTAAAAGACTCATTTAACTACTTGCAAATGTTATAAAACTCTATCCCAGGAGAAAATAGTAACTCAGAAAAGCAAAATGACATATAGCAAATAGAAAAATCGGAGCAGATTCTTTCGTATCCATATATTCTTCTGGGTAACGCAGGACTTCAGAGGTTGAGATGAACTTCCCCATACTTCTCTTTACGGCATTCACAGCTTGACAGTGAGCAACACATCAGCTTTTATGGGGAAGTCTTTTTCCTTTGACACCAGTCGTCCACAACACGCTCACACTGCAGAACAGAACTGGAGTATTTCATGTTGTGCATCTTTGGCTTCACGATCGCTGCACTCATTGCTCACCTCGGTTTGTTGTTTACAGAAAAGGATGTGTGGTACCACCGAGATTAGAGACACAGACTGAATCAGAGGACAGTGGAATGATTTTGAAATATTACAGGGTTACTCTCGAAAGGATCGCATGTAGCTGAGCCTGCACATTTCCAGGCTAGCTGTATAACAGAGTAACTTCCAAGTATAAAACATTTACTAAAGATGAGTAATATATTTGCTGCTGTGAAGCATATTTTTCTGTGTGCAGTGAAAACAATACGGTAATTGTTTAGAAAGTTAGAAAAAGAAAAGATATGGGATAATTAAACTCTTGCTAGCAATACTGAAATTGCTGGCACCTCATGATAATAAAAGGTAGACTAAGTGTTAGTAAAGTAAATGTTGTTGTTGATTTAAAATCCTCAAAAGAGCATCCCTTTATTGCCTACACCCAGATTTGACTACTTCTACCACACTGCCCTTGGAATTTGAACGAGTGGAATAGATTCTAGGACATAAAAGAACATACAGAAATTTTAAACTTCACTTGGTACATTTGTTGTTTGTACTGATGTCAGCATTTTTATTTTAAAAGTGTTTTTATGAGGGAGAATAAAGCAATTATCTTAATTATGTTATGAATAATTAGATTCAACGTAAAAGAGATGCAATTATAAAATCAAGTAGATTAAGTGAAAATACCATAATGTTAGAATTAAACTGAAAACATTATGAAATATTGATCTCTGTGTACTAAACATATATACTCTTACAGGAATGTCTGCTCAGTGACAGTAAACACTGCTAGCCATACCATACTTAAGTCTTTATGAGAGTTGTCCTCTAAATGGAAGCTGGACTTCTTAGAAATGCCTGATTTGATTCCAGATCCTGATACAAGCCTGAACAGCAGAAAGAGGGAAGCATTAAAAATTAATATCATGAAAAAAAGTCACAGATATCAGCTTGAATTCATGCCTACTAACCAAAATTATGACAGTGTCAACAGTAGAAAAGAAATAATATTTCAATAATTGCAACCCATGTAATCAATGAAAATAAAGGAGTATGAAGTATATTTATCTAAGAAAGCAAGCCAGAAGAAAATTCTTTGTAAGCATTGGGGGGCTCAATTGAACCCATTACTTTTTGAAATTTGAAAGACAAACACATACCGAGCTTTTTCTGACAGAAGAAAGTGATCCAAGTTTACTCTAAAATAATCAATTCAAATAGAACGTTACTTTTTTTGCCACCAGTTGGTTGGACTTATTTAGGCAAAGGTTACCAGGTGGTGTTAAGAGCATTAGACAGACGGTTAAAGGAAAGAGACGTTCACATGATACCAAAGTAATGCTATATAAATTGTAGAAATTCTTTTCAGTCATAAATTACAAAATAAAACTAATGAAGGGATTAGAATCTCATAATTACAATACAATGACCTGTTTCAGCATCATTAACAAATGGTCAGCCAAACAATCGTGTCTCATGCCATGATGCAGTTTGAACTATAAAACAGCCCTAATTGCACACTAAGACTTATAAGACATTTGAGCCATATTTAATATATGGACACATCAAACTTTTACAACAATTTCTAGTATACATGAGAAGAAGGAAATACAGATAAAGCTGTACCCCACCATAATATTTTCTTCTGTAACATTCATCACACTTTAAAGTTATCTCTCTCCAGTTTTCTCCAGTAGATGACCCAATTCACAAAAAGCAGTTATGTGCTTGTTTTATTCAGTTTCTGACCTCCAGAAATCACAAGTCTAGCCTATAGTAAATTCTCAACACTTAGCGATGACGTGGATAGAATCCTTAACCTATATACATGCTTTTCATGTTTGAGAGAGAAATGTGCAAAACAAGTATTCTCATAAAGGAAATTCTTCATAGGAATAATCCTTTACAAGGGATGGATGGATGATACCAAGTTCAAGTGCAAAAAGCATAAACTTAATTTGAATATTGTAACCTCTGCTTATTTTGTCTGCAAGCAAATCACTCATCATTACTCACTGGCAAACAGATAATAATGATACTTTATTTCACAAGATTTTGGGAACATCACAGGCCAAATACAATGTCTGGCTTATCTGTCAGGCACATTCTAACTCTTATTCACTCAACCATACCTGCAAAGCTCTAGAATTTTGAAGCAAGTTCTCTCAGAATTTACAACCATTCTAAACAAAAATGTGGATTATCCACAAGCTATCTCCATCTGTGGATGATCTCAATTTAATCTACTATTACAACCAGTGATAGATTTTATCTTTGGCCAACATTCTAGTTAAAATTATCATCAAGTTATGATGATAAGATTAAGTCACTTGGAAAAGTGCAGCCTGACCATAGTCAGAAAAATATGCACACAAATTTAAATATTTATAGTTAGAATTTAAAAGATACAAACTAAGCATTCATTTCAGCAAAATATAAAAATTAACAAATAAATGGAAAGAAAGATAGGAGCAGGTGAGAAAAAAATGCTGACAGTGTTAAAATAAAGAACTAACTTTTAGAAGCAAAAACATAATTTCTGTGGTGAACAGGATCAACAAAACACAAGCACATCTCTTATTAGCCAATCAAAGGAAGAGCAGAGCTGGCAACATTTGCAAATCATATAATTCATCTATGTAGAAAAACAGAATCAAGAAAAGCACTTTATAACTAATAATATAGTTTACACATGCTGAAAAATCACTTGGTATTTTTAATATCTGTAATAAACAGCTAGAAATTTTCATTTAACAGAACCTGAGGGATGTCTGCAAGTTGGTGGAATAAGATGTCTCCAGGCCTTAAACCCCTACAAAAGCAATGGCTTGGCAGTCATTCATGGACAAAGACTCCAGGGTACTTCACAAATGAAAGATAAAAACTTAACCAGACATAGAATTGAGGGATTTCCTGGCCACTAAACCCGCCTTATAAGAAGTGCTAAAAGGAGTTCTTCAAGTTGAAACAAAAAGACAGTATACAGAAGCACAGAATCTTATGAAAAGTATAAATCCACTGCTAACATAAATACATTAAAGACAGAATATTATCATTCATAATAGTGGCATAAAATCACTTTTAACACTAGCATATAAGTTAAAAGACAGAAGCAGTAAGAATAACTATAATCACAGAATTTGTTGATGGAAACACAATATAGAAGTAAAATCTGTCATCAGTTACATAAAATATGTACAGGGAGGTGCAAAGTATAGAGTCTGCATATTACCAAAGTTATCAGTTTAAAAGAGGTTGCAATAACTATGAAGTGTTCAATGTAAATCCCTGGTAACTACAAAAACAAATACATTAAATACACAAAAAAATAAAGAGAGAAATCAAAACTCATACCTACAAAATAAATCAAGCCACAAAGACAGCAATTAGAGAACTATGAAACAAACACGTAACAGTGAACACATGGCAATAGTAAGTCCTTATCTATAAAAAATTAATTTAAATGTAAACGGACTTGAGAAGGGAGAAATAGGAATATGGTGATACTACCAAGAGATTTTTTTTTAATCATGAATTGGTGTTGAATTTTATCACATGCTTTTTCTGCATTGTTTTATGCAATCATGTGAGTTTTGTTCTTCAGCATGCTAAAGATATGTACATTGAATTACATTTTTTGATTTTAAAATATTGAATGAAACTTGCTTCCCTGGAATTCATCCCCACTTGGCCATGGTGTATAATTATTTTCATGTATTGCTGAATTCTATTTGATAATATATTATTAAGAAATTTTGCTTCTGTACTCATTAGGGACATTGGTCTATAATTTTATTTTTTTGCAAGTGCTTGAGATTTTGTATCAGGGAAATATTAATTTTGGACGATTAATTGGGGGTCGTTCCTGTATCTCATATTTTTCAGAAGAGATTGTGTAGAATTGGTGTTAATTCTTCTGTATGTTTGGCAGAATTCTACAGCAAAACCATGTGGACCTTCAGATTTCTTCACTGGGCATTTTAAAAGCATGCATTCAATGCCCTTAATTGTTATAAGTTATAAAACAATTCAAATTATCTATTTTGTACTCCATGAGTTGTGGTAGTTGGTGTTTTTTGAGGAATAGGTCTATTTCATGTAAATTTTCAAATTTGATGCATTTAGAGTTGTTCATAATATTCTCTTTTTACTCTTCAGATGTCTACAAAATGCAGGGTAATAGCTAATGTTTCATTCCTAACAATGATATTTGTGTCATTTTTTTTCTTTTTGTTAGTCTTGCCAGAGCTTTGTCAATTGTATTGATATTTTTCAAACAGCATTTTGTTTCTGTTGTTGTTGCAATAGTTTTCTCTGTTGCTTTTTTTTGTTTTTGATGTTGCTGAATTCTGCTCTTACCTCCATTATTTCCTTTCCTCTACTGTGTGGAAGTCCTTTTGTTCTTCATTTCCTAAATTCTCAATGTGGAAGCTATTCTGTTGTGTTCTTTCATATTTGTACTGATTCTCCGTCTAGTTGGTCTGTCAGTTGCTGAGAGAGAAGTGTTATACTGTCTTTAGCTGTAATGGTGGGTTGGTTTATTTCTCAGTTATTCATTTATTTGTTGGCACTTCCAAGTTGTCAGCTTCCTCAGGTCCAAGTCTAAGTTATATGTGGCAAAAACAGAACCTAAGGAACTCATTATTATTTTATTTCCTGGAACCTGTTGACCCAAGTCAATCTTCTTTTCTCCACCTTTCAGAGACTTCTTATGTTTGTCTTATATATTATGGACAAAATAGGAAAAAATATGTCTATGTCATCTTCCTGGAAGTGGTAGTCCATCATTTTATTTTTACTTTCCAGCTCTGATGTACAACAATCCCATTAAAAAAAAAAGAACAACAACAAAAAAACACTTCCCTGTCATTTTAAATTAGCACTTCTCAACTTGGGGACAAGTTAGAATTATGTGAAAATCTTAAATCTTTGGTAATATCTTGATAATACCTCTAAATATTCTGCTTTATAGTTCTGAGTCATTGCCTGAATATTGAGATGTATAAAAGTTCTCCCTATAACTCAAATGGGAAAGAAAGGTGGAGGGTCATTATTTTAAATAATTTGTGAAGCATAGAAATGTTAATAACCTGACATGATCCAACCAGCTGAATCTCTCTCTTCCATAAGATTCTAGGTCAGGAGCTTGAACCCCCAGAATATCACTGCTCAGTGGCCTGAGCCACTAAGAGATGGGTACATGTTGGTATTACTGTATATCATTTTCCCTCCTAATTAAAAAAATATATATATTTTTATAAAAATCCGTACTAGAAACATCAGTAAGATGGTAGAATGAGAAACTACTGACTTTCCCTGCTCCATGGACACACCAGATATACAGCTACTTGTAGATCACTACCTCTGTGAGAAAGCCAGAAACTAGTTTTGTGAATCCTAAACAGAGGGAAACTGAGAAAATACTCACATCAAAATGGGCAGGAAAAGCTTAGACACACTCAGGCCATAAATGCCACCCCAGGACAGTGCCTGACAGTCAGGAGGGCATCTCTAACCCTCAGCATCTCTGACACATCTAGCCCCTGACTTTAAAGACTGCCACCCAAGGGACCAGCTCCTGAATGCCTCGTCCTGAAGACCCAGTGGAGCTTGGCATTTATGAATCCCTAAGGACCATGGAAAACAAATAGGCTCTTTTTGAACAGTGATTTTTTTTCAAAGAATTCACAAAATTTCCAACAGTTTTATGAAAAGATATTCAACATCATTAATCACCAGGGAAACATAAATCAAAAGCAAAATGGGGACTCTCCTCATACCTGTTAAGATGGCTATTATCAACAGGCAAGAGATAATAAATGTTGATAAAGGTATGGATCAAATGGAATCCTGATGTACTATTAACAGGAATGTAAGTTGGTACAACCATTATGGAAAAGAGTATGGAGGTTTCTCAAGAAACTGAAAATAGAATTACCATACGATCCAGCAATTTCATTTCTGGGTGTTTATCCAAAGGAAGTGAAAATGCTGACTTGAAGATATATCTGTACCTCCACGTTCTTTGCAGCCTTATTCACAGTAGCCAAGATATAGTAACATCCTAATGTCCTTTGATGAATGAATGGGTAAACAAAATGGTATATATATTGGAATATTATTCAACTTTTAAAAAGATGCAAATCCTGCCATTTCTGGCAACGTGGATGAACGGGAGGATATTATGCTAAGTGAAATAAGCTAGACACAGATAAATTTGCATAATCATACAGATGTGTGGAATATTAAAAAATTAAGTACAGTAAAGTCAAAATCACAGTAACAGATCAGAATAGTGATTACCAGAAGCTTGAGTATAGAATTAAGAAGAGATTTTAAAAAATAGTAAGAAAGAAAGAAAGAAAGTAGAATGGTGTTTGCCATGGCTGGGAGGAGGAAGTCATGGGAATTTATTTATTGTTTTGGAGTTACTGTTTTGCAAGATGAATATAGTTCTGAAGAAGGATGATGGAGATCCTGGTTAATAGTTGCACAACAATGCAGATATCCTCAATACCACTGAACTCTACACTTAAAAATGGTTCAGATAGTAAGTTGTATGTTTTATGTATTATATCACAATAGTACATATAAATACACACATATTTCTTTATTATTATTTGATACTTAGTTTGGTAACTATGATTCTCTTAACATGTATCATAATTGCATTTAATTGGGGGAGTTAAATCAATAAATTTCTGACAATATGGGCTATTTAAAAATGTAAAATATCAATCAAATGAAAACTTCTGTGTTTCAGTCATCTCTCTCTTTCACATATCTGCTCAGTGGCTAAATAATCACTGCTCCTGACACTCCCATGCCTTTGGTTACCCAAAGGTCTTTTGAAGGTAAAATTTTAGCAGCGAGACTTTGATCCTATAATCAGGGGGGAAGTGTCACATAAATGTAATGCTCCTGGGCGCTGAGCTTTGGCATGTATAATGTAAATCAGCGGGTAATATTTTCTCCTGAATTATGTTTTGCTGATATTTGTGCAGAAAGAGGCAACACAGTGAATACCTTCCTCTTTACAGTGAATGCCTAGTCTACCTTTGTATAAGCTGTCCATATGGCTAAACTAAGTTTTTTCTCTTCCTTTCTAACTGGAGAACAATCAGTAACATTTATTAATCAGATCCTTATCAGTTAAGCTAAAGCTAATAATGTAACAGATAAACTTTGAAAGCAGTGCTTTACAAAGAAATTGAAGTTTATTTCTCCCCCAGTAAAGTTTCCATTTTTGACTCTGATTAAGGCAATCATTCAGGCACCTAACCTGACAAGAGATTTGCCACTTTCAACAAGGTTTCACTGCACCAGTTGAAAGGAGAGGAAAAAGTAGAGAATTATGCCAGAAATTTTGTTTAATGAGCTGAATTTAGGAGAGTGTACATTTCCCAAGCACATCCAATTCCTTCAAAATCTTAATTACATGTCCACACCTAAGTAAAAGAAATGCATTAATTTGTAGCTAGCCAGTCTGTATCTTCCCTTGTCCTGTTACATATATTCTCTAATTTATATTTACAACAATCCGATAAAATTAAATTTTATAGATGAGAAAACTGAGGCTTTAAGAGATTTAGCAGATACTGTAAGCTCATCAAACAAGTAAATGGTAGTTAGAAATGGGAGCCCCGGATTTTCTAACTTTAAAACTCATACCATTGCGGATGCAAAATTAAATTCCATTTACTAAGCACTTTACCCCTAGAAAAATGAGGAGAGCTGAAAGAAGCTGTGCTCCTTTGTGTGTGTGTGTGATAGGGGAGCAGGGGTGGGGGGCAAGAATTCATGTCATATTTTAAGGCCTTTTAGTTTAATCAGTCTGCTCAGGATTAAACATTGAGCTGAGGTGAAATGATATTGATAAGAGAGTGAAGGGAAGGAGAACAAATAAAATATATATCAGTAAAGAACTTCATTTCCATAGTACTCTCGGTGGAAAATGAGGCCAAGCCAAGATCTTACTGCTTTCACAGGAAAGGAAAGAAGTTATGTAGTCTGAACCTTAGCCATCTTTTTAGAATTCTCATTTGCAAGGAAGGTCCTTACATTGCACATACTCCGTAACTTGCACAATGTCTTGATTAATGTGCATATTGAAATTGTCAGAAGTGAAACATCATAACAATACCTTATAAAAGAATCCTTCTTCATGCATGGATAAATAGTTTGAGATCAGTGGTAGAAAGGAGGCTAGGTCACATTTTAGCAAAGACAACCATAACCTAATTCTCAACTAGTATTACGGCTAGCACAAATTCAAATGCCTCCTTGTGGCTCCTAGATTGAAGAAGACTAAAATTTTAAATATTTATTTAAAAGGGAAAAATGAATATGTGTCTGCCAGTTTATTTTCTTTGACTCTTGTTATTCTTGAAGATGCTTTTACTCTCATATGAAATAAGTTTTTAAGAAAGATATGGAAAGCATGCATGTTACCACAGAGATGAGCTTGGCCATTATTCTCACTGTTCTCTTAACACTAATCTATTCAGTAAATAATGTTTCAAGGCACATTTTGACCAGTTGTCTTAAGTCAAAGCCATGTCAAAGTTTTTAAAACTGACTATATTAAAAATAATTAAGTGCTCCAAAGTTCTAAACTGGCTTTGAAAGTGCTAATGTTTCAATGATCTATTTTGGAACTGGGGCTCTAATATACTTACAGATTTGTTAACCAGATATTTACTGAACTTCCCTGATTCCCAGGATGTTTGATTATTTTTAATAGTCTAATTGATAAATACAATTGAAAGGTTGACCAATTGCGTTAATCAAACAATTAAACTGGCTGGGGTACATATATATAATTTTTCCAAAAATATCAAATGAGTATTATGTACTCTCATATATATGTTGCTAGGATTCATTTCAGACAGCAGTCATTTTAAACACAAGGAGCAGCACATTATTTCTCTATTATTTATTATGGTATTGTGAAATAATAGTAACTGTTAATTAAAATTATAATTGAATGCAAATATATGGAAATCTTAGGAGAATTTAGAAAAAATATGTTTCCAAAATAAAAAATGCAGTATGTATAGAATATTAACAATGAAAAAACTTAAAATTATCTAAGATAATTTTGATATTAACAATGATAAACCTATTAAAATTAGCAGAGATTTTCCCAAAGAGAATAAATGGGTACCAGCATTTCATCACTGATAGAAATTTAATAGTCTGACCTCCAAATATCAAATCTCATGCCCTTTGCATCAAGAAAAAAGTGAACCTCTGGGACATGTTGAAAACAGAATATTGCTTCATAATTAGTATCAAAAACCCCAAGCAATTGTTTAGGGTAATATAGTTGCTATCTCAATTGTACCAATAAAGTATCACTCCATTAATTTTTTTCACCTTTTGCATAAATAATAAATTTAGAATCACTTTCCTTGGAATATTCATTTTCATATTTCTAAGTTGCTTAACTTTCTAGGATTATGTGGCTTATAACTTCAATTTTAACTAATTTTGAATGACTCAGAACATTTCTTAGATACTATGAAAGTTGTCTAGCTATGGTCTTAAAACCAAGAGCAAAGTGAAAGTAGGATGAATTTTTTGAAGTTACATAAAACCAACAAAAACAAAGGAATACATGAAGGTGCCTACTATAGCAAAGACATAATTGTTGTGAGTCGAATTTCTCTCCAGCTTCAGAAATAGGAGTTACATGCTGCAGTGGGTAATTGATACCATTTTAAGACTAAAGAAGATGAAGCACATTTGCAACCAATAAAGTAAATATTTTTTAAAAAACACAGTAATACAATATTTGAAAATAACTGAATCACCAATCATAACCGCAAGGAAGCGACATGATTATTAATATGGCTTCGTGGTGAAAGTAGCAACTGCTGCATCAGGAAGAATGGCAAACAGCACGTCAGCCGTTTACTCTAAGCAAGTTGGCTAATTTATAGGAACACCGAGTAATAGCTGAGCCACCTGTAGATGGAGAAGTTTTTGTTTTTTTAAGTGCATTCTGACAACACTAACTGAATGTGAAGCAAAATGGCCACCCACCACTCTATCGTATCACCTCATCTATGCCGTGTATTCATCTGTCCTTGTTACTTCCTTGACTTTATCAATATGCAGTTTACAGTGAAAACAATAGTAAGGACCCCTTAAAGATGGGAAAAAGAGTTATTTACATTTTGTCCTTTACTCATTGTTAAATTTTCTAAAAGATTCATATGTTCTCACTGTAATCAGAAAAATAAAAACTTCACATCTTATTTCTAAAACTGTAAGAGGAAAAAAGTCCCTTGGGTACTAAAAAAAAAATTGTAGCAGAGTGGACTGTGATGTAGTTTCACCTTCCTGGGCCTTTTCCCAAGATGGGAAACTTAACCATGCATGACGACGCTGAAGTTGAAATAATAAAAAAAAGTAATATTTGCTTCCTATACTACTCTCTGTAGAGCAGTGATACATATGTGAAAAGCAAATAAAAGGGATAAATAAAGGTTCTGGTTTGAGCAGACATGTGTCAGAAAGATGTTAGAAGCATTTGTTTCTACTCTAAGAAATCTCTCTGATTAATAAGATCAGTACAACAGCAACTGAAACACATTTCAGTGTTTAGAAGATAAATAAGAGGTGAGACTCCACATTACCCTTTTCAGTTATAAGAACAAGTTTAGCCATGTTAGCTGTTAATATCAAATAGAATTAATTATCGAGGAGAGAGTTCTGGAAGCCCAGTTATTTCATGCTTTCAGTACCAAATTTTGTGATCCCTAATCAGAACCTTTTAGTTGTTGAAAATAATTATTTCCCTCTAAGACTATTATTTAAATTTTTTCTCATTCCAGTATGCAAAATTTCTCCCATAGAGCTTATAGAGATATAAAATATATGGAATTATATTGGAGTCCTGTTACTAATTTTAGTCAGATAGTATCTACATGTATATAAGAGGTATTTGAAATGCAATCTGTTTCTTTTTAAAATTTATTTATGTCATAAAAATTATTGAGAATATTTTAATATTAAGGAAACATCAACATAAAATTTTATTAGTTTTAGATGTGCAACATAATGACTTGATGTGTGAACACTGCAAAATGATTACCAGAATAAGTTAACATCCATTACCACACAGTTATAATTCTTTTTTTCTTGTGATGAGAATGTTTAGATCTACTCTCTGAGGAACTTTCATATTTACAATATGCTATTAACTATAACTACTGTGCTGTAAATTACATCCCTAGGACTTATTTATCTTATGAGGAAGTGTATACCTTTTGGTCACCTTCCTCCATTCCTGGCCCCTGTTCTGGCAACCACAGTATGTTATCTGCACCTTTGAGTTTGGCTTTTTTAAAAGAGTCGATATATGAGTTAGATCATACAGTATTTGTGTTTCTCTGTATGCCTTATTTCACAAAGCATAATATCCTCAAGACTGACCCATGTCCTTGCAAATGACAGAATTTTCTTCTTTTTATAGCTGATTAATATCCCATTGTATATGTATGACATTTTTCTTCATCTCTCTGCTGATGGACACTTAGATTTCTATGTCTTGGCTGTTCTAAATAACGCCACAGTGAACAAAGAGTTGCAAGACACTGCTTCAGCATAGTGACTTTGTTTCCTTCAGATAAATACCTGGAAATGGAATTGCTGGATCATATGATAGTTATACTTTTAATTTTTTGAGGGCCCTCCATACTGCTTTCCATAGTAGGCACAACCAATTCACATTCCCACCAACAGTGCGTGAGGGTTCTCTTTCCTTCATCTCCTGCCCAATACATGTTATTTCTTGTCTTCTGAATA